>NW_026019777.1:0-327500 GCF_900185275.1 Solanum verrucosum
GTAGTAAAGATTGGTAGGACAGGGCCCAAGCCTACCATGAGAATATATAACAAAAGCTTAACAAAACACCCAACTCTGGCAGCTCCGGAGGAAAAGGGGCTGACCAACCTATTAAAGTCAATCCTGGTGATAAGGAGGTCTACTCGGTCGTCTGTCAGGTACTGCATGCATGAATTCAGCGCCACCAGGCATGGGGCGTCACTACAAAATAATGTACAGAGTCTGAAGGGCAATAGACTATGATAAGGTATCCTGATATAATGGAATATTCTGATAAATAAGTCTGGAAGGTGCCAATCAGCCTGTATACCCCTATCGGTAGTCTCCTAGCCCCGCAGGCAATCACATAGCCCTGTTAGGCATCAACATAGCTTATAGACAACTCATAGCTTTCTTAGGCAACAACATGGACCTGTAGGAAAAACATAACCTTCTTAGGCTTCAATATATATCCCTATAGGCAACTCATAGCCCTTCTAGGCATCAATATAGCCCCGTAGGTAATTCATAGCCCTTTTAGGCATCCATATAGCCCTGTAGGCCGAATATAACCCTGCTAGGCATAGATCACATTCCTGCAGCTAACCACAATAGCCCAAAGGCAACAATAACATCCAACAGCTAAAAGTGAGCAATTTAGTTATAGGCAACCTATACAAATAGCCTCTAAGTCGTGTCCAACATAAGAATGCTACTACTGAATAATAATCCCGATAAGAGAGGATTATACGCACTCGAGTAGCCAACAATCAACAATAATGGGTACAAGTATAACAATGATAACACTCAATTACATTGCTCCTAAGCTTTAAGGAAACAGGCTATAGGAAGAGAATAGCCTTAACATACCTTTTTCGCTAAATTCACGTGGCCTAACGACTTTAACTCATAACTCCCTCGATACTACAACAAGGTAGGACCATAATCAACATACTAAAATAAAAGATACTAAGACAATATGATAAAAGATATGTATTTCCATCGCAAACTGATGTTTACTGCATATAAATGCTAAAGTCGATGAAAGAAGGGTCTTACCTCTATCTTAGGTTCGTAATTCACCTCAAAAGCTTCAGATATATTCAAACCCTTGTTGTCCCAACACTAAAGTGTGATATACTACGCAATCGATAAAACAAATTATACCACGATGATGAGCCCAACGCGTAGAATAACTTTGTCAAGGACTTAAGTAGAGAAAATTAATACTTCACTTGATCCTAGGAATGGGTTTCTCTAATTTCTCTGGTTATTAGCTTAAAATGAAGAAAAAATTCGAAGAAGAAGATATATGCAACTTTTCACCGACCTAGGGCCCCACCTCACGTGCTTGCTTGTGCAGTCCTACGAAAACGCGAATATCTCTCTATTTTGAAGTGGTATGATCAAACGGTTTGATGCGTTGGAAACTAGACTTGTAGACCTTCGATTCGATAGTTTGTGGGCCCCATAACTCTTTATAGATTGGGAGAAAACCTCCAAGACATTTGACTCGAATTTCAAAGAAATATTTAAGAAGGAACTTACGATAACTTCCGCCAACTTTTATTCTGCCACTTACCTAACTTCAAAACTTGAGATGCGACACTTGAACACTTAAAATAGGACATACCACATCATTCTTAATTTATTACCCACCCTCCTTGTCTTTCCATGGAGATACGAGTAAGTTTAGACGTTTCGGAAAGTCGGGGTGTTACATTCTTCCCTCCTTAGAAACATTCGTCCTCGAATGAAAAATCTGAGTCACGCGGTTAAGTTCTTAGGAGTTGCCAAAATTTAGGCAGGTATCCTTTGTAAATGTCACTATCCAGGAACCTGAAATGTAAAATTTCTAACCTAGGCATCTCATATGATGACATAAATAGCTAAGCACTATAGCTCCACCATAACCATGCGAGCAGATATATAATGACGACCATAATAATAATAAGCAATAGTACATATAAAAAAAATAAAAAATAAAAAATCAGATAGGTATCTTACCTTACTGCCCTAATATAAACTGATATGTCATCACCCTGGGGTATGAAACAAGTGAGGATATTTGGACCTCATGCCATCCTCAGCTTCCCAGGTCACCTCTTCTCTATTTTTGTTCCTCCACAATACTTTAACCAAAGCCACCTCTTTGGTCCTCAATTTACGGACCTACCGATCTAAAATGGCAACTGGAGTTTCCTCGTAGGACAACTCCTCTATGATCTGAACATCCTCAATTGGTACAACCCGTGAAGGTTCTCCTACACACTTCCGTAACATCGATACATGGAAAACTGGATGAACACATTTTAGCCCTGAAGGTAATTCTAACTCATAAGCCACATGTCCTACCCTCCGAAGGATCTGGTATGGCCCAATGAATCTTGGACTAAGCTTTCCCTTTTGCCAAATCGCATAAAACCCTTCATAGGCGAGACTTTTAAGAATACCCAATCATTGACACAAAGCTCTAAGTCCATTTGTCGTACATCTGAGTATGACTTTTGTCGGCTTTGAGCTGTTAGCAACCTCTCCCGAATGAGCTTAACTTTCTCCACTGTCGGCTGGACTAAGTCGGGTCCAATCAACCCTGACTCACCTACCTCAAACCATCCAATGGGGGAACTACATTTTCTCCCATAAAAGCCTCAGAAGGTGTCATCCCGATGCTGGAATGATAACTATTTTTGTATGAGAACTCAATAAGAGGCAAGTGGTCATCCCAACTTCCCTTGAAGTCTAGCACGCGCGCACGTAACATATCTTTGAGTGTCAAAGTTGTTCGCTCAGCCTGGCCATCTATCTGAGGGTGAAAGGCGGTACTAAGATTAACATGTGTCCCTAATCATTTCTGGAAGGACTTCCAGAAATTGGCGGTAAATTGTGTTCCTCTATCAGAGATAATAGATACTAGGACACCGTGTAGCCTAACAATCTCTTTAATATAGAGCCCTGCATAGTCTTCGGCCCGAAAAAGTAGCCCTGACTGGTAAGAAGTGGGCTGATTTTGTTAGTCTATCAACAATTACCCAAATAGAGTCAAACTTGCGATGCGATCGAGGTAATCCTGTAATAAAATCCATATTAATTGCTTCCCACTTCCATAAAGGAATGGCTATCTCCTGAACTATCCTAGCGGGCTTTTGGTGCTCAACCTTCACCTGTTGGCAGTTAGGACACTACGCTACAAACTCAGCAACGTCCTTTTTCATTTCATGCGACCAATAGATCTCTTTAATATCATGATACATCTTAGTCTAACCAGGGTGAATCGAATAACGGGAATGATGTGCCTCTTCCATAATTCGTTGTCGAAGCCCTGCAACATTCGGAACACATAATCGACCGCTATATCTGAGGACTTCATCTCTTGCTATGTCAAATGCTAAAGACTATTGATCTTGTGCCTTGGCTCTAAGCTGCTCTAAGCTAGGATCCTCCTGTTGCCGTGATTTTACTTCTACAAGTATAGATGATATAGTTGTGTATCCTGAATTGTGACCCCACTATCGTCTGCCTCTAACAATTTGACTCCCAAGCTAGCTAACTGATGAAGCTCTCGCACTAGCTCCCGCTTCTCAACACCTAAATGAGATAAACTACCTATAGATCTTCGACTAAGGGCATTGGCTACCACATTTGTCTTTCCTGGATGATATAAAATATCCACGTCGTAGTTTTTCAGTAACTCGAGCCATCGACGTTTTCGCAGATTTAACTCTTTCTGTCTAAATATATATTGAAGGATTTTATGATCTGTGAAGATGTCAACATGAACACCATACAAATAGTGTCTCCAGATCTTTAATGCATGCACAACTGCATCTAACTCTAAATCATGGGTCGGATAGTTCTTCTCATGTTTCCTCAACTGTCTTGAAGCATATGCGATAACCTTACCATGTTGCATTAGAACACATCCCAACCCAACCCCAGAAGCGTCACAGTACACCGCATAACCTTCTGAACCCTCTGGCAATGCTAGAACTGGGGCTGATGTCAACCTGTCTTTTAGTACCTGGAAACTATGCTCGCAAGCCTCAGTCCACCGGAACTTAGCTGTTTTTGAGTCAGCTTCGTTAATGGTGCTGAAAATGAAGAAAACCCCTCTACAAACCTTCTGTAGTACCCAGCTAACCCCAAGAAACTACGAACCTCTGTTGGAGTCATAGGTCTGGGTCAAGTTTTTACGGCCTCAATCTTTTGTGTATCAACCGCAATACCTGCATCTGATACAATATTGCCTAAGAAAGCGACATAGTTCAACCATAACTCACACTTAGAAAACTATGCATAAAGTTCTTGATCTCGAAGAACCTGAAGGGCTGCTCGAAGATGATTTGCATGCTCAGCTTTTGAACGTGAATACACCAAAATATCATTAATAAATACAATCACAAACAAGTCTAAATACGGCTTGAATATACTATTCATCAGGTCCATGAACACTGCTGGGGCATTAGTTAATCCAAAAGACATCACCAAGAACTAAAAGTGTCCATATCTAGTTCTAAAAGCTGTCTTTGGAATGTCTTTCTCCCGAAATCGTATCTGGTGGTAACCTGATCTTATATCAATCTTCAAGAAGCACTCAGCACCTTGTAACTGATCAAACAAGTCATCGATCCTCGAAAGGGGATACTTATTCTTTATTGTCGCCTTATTCAGCTGTCAATAATCGATACACATTCTTAGTGAGCCATCTTTCTTCCTCACGAATAACACTGGTGCACCCCATGGTGAAGCACTAGGTCTGATAAAGCCTTTATCCAGCAACTCTTTCAGCTGATCCTTCAACTTTTTTAGTTTAGCAGGAGCCATTCTATAAGGAGGGATAGATATGGGTTATGTACATGGTAGCATATTGATAGCAAAATCAATTTCTCGTTCTGGAGGGATACCAGGAAGTTCATCTGGAAATACATCTAGAAACTCATTAACTACCAAAATAGACAGAAGCGTCGGTGGTTCTGCATCTATAATATGAACACGAACAATATGACAAATACAACCCTTAGTAATCATCCTCCTCGCCTTAAGATAGGAAATAAACCTACCTTTCGGCGTTGCTTTAACGCCTTTCCATTCCCGAACTGCCTCTCCTGGAAAGTGTAATCTAACAATCTTTGTTCGACACTCAACATTAGCATAACAAGACGCTAACCAGTCCATACCCATAATGACGTCGAAATCGACCATCTCTAACTCTACGAGATCTACAAAGGTCTGACGGTCGATAATTTCTACCGTGCAACCTCGATAGACTCTCTTGGCAATAATAGACTCACCAACTAGGGTAGATACAAGAAAGGGTCGATCTAATGACTCTGCTACTATACATAACTTCCCCGCAATAAATGGAGTAACATAAGATAGAGTACATCCAGGATCCATCAAAGCATAAACTCAATGGGAGCAAACAATTAATGTACCTGTCATAACATCTGGAGATGACTCTGAGTCCTGTTGGCCGGCTAGTGAATATGTACGATTCTGGCCACTGCTAGAACTAGATGATTCCTCTCTGCCTCTGCCTCTACCTCTACCTGCTGAAGTGTGGGGTCCACACCCTGTAGACTGTGCTGATGAAGAGGAACCTACTACTGACCTAGTCGACTACCTATACCACCCTGACCTATGGTCGAGCAGTTTCTCCATACATGCCCCTCATGTCCACAAGAATAACAACCCGTGGAACCCTGTTTACACCTCCCGAAATGCATCCTACCACAAGTTGCGCAACGCGGCGGTGCTGTCCTAGCCTGGCCTGAGCCTCTTTGCTGATGAGAGTCTGATGCTCGTGATCCCTCACCTAGCCCTGACTGTCCCTGACTATAAAATCTACTACCCTAGAACTATTGTGGTGGAGGTCTAGGTGGCCTACTAGAATATCGAGGTCTGGGACCACCCTGAAGGTCTCCATGTGAACCAGCAGGCCTATCCCTCTTCTGTCTCTCTATATCGACCCTCTAAGTCATATACTATAGATGCCGACGATCCTCTATGCGTTGGGCAAGGGGCTGAATTCGTGAGATATCCATATTATCATTTAGTGCAGCAGTAGAACAAGCGTCGATATAGTCTGAGTTAAGCCCTCTCACAAATCTACGCACTCTGTCATGCATCATATCAACAAATGTTGGTGCCTATCTAGCCAATGAATCAAATCTCTGCCCGTACTCTCGAACACTCATGTTTCCCTGTCGGAGATTCAAAACTGGTCCACCCGGCCATCCCTAATCTCCCGAGGCAAATAGTGATCTATGAAAGCTTCTACAAAGCTATCCCAAGTGGGTAGAGATGTATCTTTTCCCCTAGATCTCTCCCAGCTTTCATACCAAATACTGCAACATCACGCAATCAAAATGCTGCTAACTCAACTGACTCAGTCGATGAGACATGCATGACTCTGAAGATCCTATGAAGCTGATCAACAAAATGTTGAAGGTCCTCTTTGTGACCTGTCCCTGTAAACTTTGGAGGATTCAAGGCAAGAAATTCACGAACTCTCAAACTTTCGAGCCCTTCAGAAGGTCCGGCAATATCTAGCACAACTGGCTGGCGCTGTGAAGTTACTAACTGTGCTAACATATACAGTACACTTTTTAAATCTTGATCAGATGGAATATGAGGGACTAGAGGTGGTACTGCTGGTGGAGCCGGGGGTCCTGTATCCCTCGGAGGCTCATATAGCAGTTGAGAAGCTATAGGGGGCTCAGAAGATGTCTCCCCCTAGGTCTCACAATAGGCTGCCTCCACCTGTGGTACCTTGCCAGTACCCTCGCCTGCAGTTGTATCTAGTCCCTAGCTAATGGTAGTCTATCTGGTGTCAGCCATCTCTATCTGCATATAAATATAAATGATAAGCCATAAACATCCACCCTTAAGACACCGTTCTATAGCATAAGGTGAGTAAAAGAAGGATAGTCATTCTAACATGTCCGGTAGCTTCTTGTTTATCGAATGTGGTGCACAACACATTTATAAACAAGGCTCTACTAGACACGGCTTGCAGACTCCCTAGGATACGACGTTGCTCTGATACCAAGTTTGTAACGCCCCAAACTCGAGGGGCGCAACTAGCTCCTAATGCCAAAACTCAGGCCCAAGCCGACCCTGCTGAACCATTTTCTACTAGCGCACGACACCCACACGCAATCAAAAAATCAAACAAGTATATCTCGGCTTAAAACTAAGCCATCGGCCGGCAAGGCCCCTGTCAACTGATCTATAAAGTAAACAACTACTCCCAGGAAATCATAAAAATAAATAGCCAACTAGAACAGAAGTTCTGATTGGGCCGTTGAGGCCACCATGATATCTATACCAAAACTAAAAGCATGTAAATATCAGTACAATACATCAAACAGCTCACAAGCTTCAGCAAACCAACAACATAGGCCAGCATGGCCATAACGTAGCTATAAACCCCACACACTAGTCTGCAAGCCTCTAAGAGTAGTAAAGATTGGTGGGGTAAAGCCCCAACCTACCCATGAGAATATATACAACAAAAGGTAACAAACCTCCCAACTCTGGCAGCTCCGGAGGAAAAGGGGCTGACCAACCAGAAAAAAGTCAATCATGTTGATAAGGAGGTCTACTCGGTCGTCTTTTAGGACCTGCATACATGAATGCAGCACCCCTAAGGCAATGGGACGTCAGTACAAAATAATGTACAGAGTATGAAAGGCAATAGACTATGATAAGGTATCCTGATATACTGGAATATTCTGATAAATAAATTAAGGATAAGATAATTGTACTGACCTGCTTATAAATCTAAATTTATCAAAAATAATAAAACAACAACCTAACCAAGCCTCCATAAGCTCGGCAGGTACAAACAGCACACAAGACCACCTACTCAGGCCCCCATGAGCCTGGAAGGTGCCAATCAGCCTGTATACCCCTATCGGTAGTCTCCTAGCCCCGCAGGCAATCACATAGCCCTGTTAGGCATCAACATAGCTTATAGACAACTCATAACTCTCTTAGGCAACAACATGGACCTGTAGGAAAAACATAACCTTCTTAGGCGTCAATATATATCCCTATAGGCAACTCATAGCCCTTCTAGGCATCAATATAGCCCCGTAGGTAATTCATAGCCCTTTTAGGCATCCATATAGCCCTGTAGGCAGAATATAACCCTGTTAAGCATAGATCATATTCCTGCAGCTAACCACAATAGCCCAAAGGCAACAATAACAATCCAACAGCTAAAAGTGAGCAATTTAGTTATATGCAACCTATACAAATAGCCTCTAAGTGGTGTCCAACATACGAATGCTACTACTGAATAAGAATCCCGATAAGAGAGGATTATACGCACTCGAGCAGCCAACGATCAACAATAATGGCTACAAGTAAAACAACGATAACACTCAATTAAATTGCTCCTAAGCTTTAAGGAAACATGTCATAGGAAGAGAATAGCCTTAATATACCTTTTTTTCTAAATTCACGTGGCCTAACGACTTTAACTCATAACTCCCTCGATACTACAACAAGGTAGGACCATAATCAACATACAAAAATAAAAGATACTAAGACAATATGATAAAAGATATGTATTTCCATCGCAAATTGATGTTTGCTGCTTATAAATGCTAAATTCGATGAAAGAAGGGTCTTACCTCGATCTTAGGTTCGTAATTCACCTCAAAACCTTCAAATATATTCAAACCCCTACTGTCCCAACACTAAAGTGTGATATGCTACGCAATCGATAAAATAAATTATACCACGATGATGAGTCCAACACGTAGAACAACTTTCGTCAAGGACTTAAGTCGAGAAAATTAATACTTCACTTGATCCTAGAAATGTGTTTCTCTAATTTCTCTGGTTATTAGCTTAAAATGAAGAAAAAATTCGAAGAAGAAGATATATGCAACTTTCCACCGACCTAGGGCCCCACCTCACGTGCTTGCTTGCGCGGTCCTACGAAAATGCAAATATCTCTCTATTCTGAAGTCGTATAAACAAATGGTTTGATGTGTTAGAAACTAGACTCGTAGACCTTCGATTCGATAGTTTCTAGGCCCCATAACTCTTTATATATTGGGAGAAAATTTTCAAGACATTTGACCCAAATTTCAAAGAAATCATTAAGAAGGAACTTATGATAACTTCCGCCAACTTTTATTTTGCCACTTACCTAACTTCAAAACTTGAGATACAACACTTGAACACTTAAAATAGGACATACCACATCATTCTTAATTTATTACCCACCCTCCTTGTCTTTCCATGTAGATACGAGTAAGTTTAGACGTTTCAGAAAGTTGGGGTGTTACATGAATTTATTTCTAAATCGTACCATTCTATTCTTTCGTAGTCTAAATCATGTAAGTCTATTTCATACCATTGTTGGTTTAATATATCTTTTGATTCGTTATCATTAAATATTTTTTCCCATATGGTCCTTCTTAATTCAATTATTTTTATATCTTTAAGTATATATAATATTAAAGTTTCGTTGTTTTTTCTCATTTCGTAAGTGGTCATGTTCTTTATCAAGCAGATTTTTTATTTCAAATTATTCTTTCCTATCATATTCATAATTGATTAAATTCATATTAAATCATTATGAACTAGATTATCTTTATCATGCTTTCCTGTCACTACTAGCATCGTACTTTAGCGGATACTTCCTTCTTATCAGCGCCTCAACTTTGTTTACTCCCCTAAACGGCTCCCTCGCCTACCGGTTTCAACGTTAGGATGACATAGTATAGAAGTTTTCTCCATGTTTCCAGTGTGCTAATAAACTAGACATCATGATTTAAATAATTCTAATACATAATAACTAACATAAATTTATTCAATCATATATATGATATTCAGGAATATATTAAATTAGTTCCGCATATTTTTTGAACAATATACCTTTTTCTCTTGCTTAGCCATGCTATCTGAAATATCTTATTGGATTTCAGATTTATCCATTAATTTTTAATTATTTAGTATCTTAAGAGAGTTTTTTGAAAGGAGAGTTTTTATTTAGGCGTTGCCTGCCTTTCAATGTTTACGACTAAGTCTTTATATAGACATACAAATTTACTATTCTAAACACATATCCTAATACGTTTTTTACACCTGTCCATTACTATTTACTACTATTCATGAATAGTTTCCTATTCTAATCTACTACTATCTTATTAAGACTTACTTACAACCTTGTCTCCTAACTTTTACACTTGTCCTTAATATGCACAATGCACTTATTGACTATTTTACACTACCTTGTCTTTTTACAATAATAATGCATGACTAATAATTTACATTGTCACGTTATTTTACATAACTTAGTCAAAAGACTTTAGCTTTCCTTATCCTTTCTGCCGCTGCATCTTATCTTTTTTGTCCATATCTTATCTTCATCGTCTTTTTTTTACTCTAAATCGACATCTGAAATTATGTTATCTTCACCGTTACATTTTGAACATATGTGGTCAAGGTATTTGTGTCCAATTAGTTTGCAATATCTAGTTAATAACTCCGTTGAAATAAATCCTGCTTTTAGTGCTCTCGTCGTAGGTCGTTCTTCTGGCTTAAGTAATGACAAAATCCATCTCTGGACTTCATCCATATCTTTTTTCCTTAGCTCCCTTGAATTGGAATAAATCATTAGCTGATCTCTTGCATAGTAGCTCCATATAGCGTTTCCGTTTAAATAATTATTTGCTAACTCCTGTATGATATTTAATATACCAATTATTCTTTTGTTGGCATAAAAACTTGGTATCTCTATTTTGCATATCTCTTCTTGTTGTCTGATGTCCTCGGGTATAATCATATCTTTAGTCAGTCCTATCTTGATAACCTGTATTGGAGGTTTTATTTCCTCGTAAAATATCTCCGATGGTGCTGTATAAAATTTTACATAAAATAAATTTCCTTTTGTCACCCTTTTGTATGTGACGAATGCTTTGTGTAGCTCCGGTATTCCACTAACTTCTTCTCCGTCATATGTGTATACGGTATTTAACAGTCCGTAGTTGTAACATGTTCTTACTAAATTAGCGTTAGTTTTTGGTCGTGCAATTAACTTGTTATATCCTTGTAACTTTTGTGTCAAATAATCTTGGTTTGGTTCTTTTGTAGTTGATATGGGGTTGCAGTTTAAATAAGTTTGGATTTTGTGTATATTTTCGATATAGGTTCGTGTGATGTAGTTATATGTCTTTTTCTCATTTTGGTTTTACAAACTATCAGCGTATGTAGATGTTTGTGGTTCTATGGACATATGTCTAGGTGTCCTTTGGATAAATAGTTTTGCGAATAGCTGGTTTAAGTTTAATTTTTTATGTTGTTTATCGCTAACTTGTTTGCTTGTACATGCAGCTGTATTTAAACAAACATTATGGGTTTTAAGGAGTTTCCCATCGTCTCCTTTTAGCTCTGGGTTTTTGTCGTCTTCCGATCGATGTAGCTCCGCATTTTTATAGTCATGCTGCTAACTAGCTTTAGACTTCACATTATCTTCATTAGTCTTTAGCTTTTGTATCTTGTTGTCCATACTATCCACTTTTGTACAAACTGTAGTAATAGCTTTGAGTATCTTTTCGATTGTATCTTCTACCTCAGTCTCAGTCTGAGTAGCTTTGTCGTGATAGGTAATCTGCAATAACATTCTTATCAGTTTTTATTACTTTAATTGTGAATGTAAAATTTAATATATTTAATACCAATCTCCTTATTTCTTTTGTTGTTACCAAATCTTGTATTTTTCTTGTTAGCTACCATTTTACTTGTGTATTATCTGTTCTTATAATAAATTCGTTATATACAATATATGGTTCAAATGATAATAAACACTTATACACTGAATAAAAATTTTTTCTATTTATTTCAGTATTATTAAATGTTCCTAAATAATACCTACAATGATGTTCTATCGTATTGCCATCATATCTGTATTTTAATATTCCTCCATAACTTTTTTCACTCGCATCTGATTCTACTATATAAGTAAAATTTTTGTTTTCATCAGGAAATATAGTTTAGGTAAGTTTTTACATAATAATTTTAGCCTTTTGTATTTGTATTTGGTCTTTTTTATCAAACTGATATTCTATATCTTTCTTTAATTTTTGTTGTAATGGTTTTAAATTCTCTGCTAATTTTGGTATGTATTCTCTTACTTGATTTACTAGTCCTAAGAATGATTGTATTTTCTTTTTTTGTGTCTAGTTGCTCATTTGAGTTAATTATTTTTTGTACTATATGTTTTTGCATTTTTATTCCCTTTTCATCAATTTGTATTCCTAAGAATTCTATTTGATTTTTCATTATATCTGCTTTCTTTTTACTTAGACTTATACCTGAATATTCTATGATGTGTATAAATTTTTCTAATAATCTTATATGTTCATCTTGTGTTTTGGAATATAATAATATATCATCAATGTACACTACACAATTTTCTATTTGTTTAAAGTAATTGTCCATAAAGTGTTGATATCTACCTGGTGCATTTTTATATCCAAATGGTAATACATTTCATTCATAAAATCCTTGTGGTACAGTGAATGCTCTTAGATTTTTAGATTCTTCTTCTAGTTTTAAGTGATAAAATCCTGATTTACAATCAAATTTACTAAAATAATTATATCCTTGTATTTGTGTTATCTTTACTATTTTATTTGGTATCGGATAATTATATGTTTTGGTTTTTGCATTTAAATTTCAATAATCAATAACCATTCTGCTTTCTCCTCTTTTTTGTTCACTATGTTTATTTACGATAAATGCCGGGCTTGTGTGCTTACTATTGCTTTCTTGTATATATCTTTTTTCTAGTAATTCATCTATATGTATCTTAAATTCGGTTAAATCATTAAAATTATACTTTAATGGTTTTTGGGCTATTATACTATTATTATCAATTAACTAAATTTTTACTTTTGTTTTATGTTTCTCTCATCCTTGTAGGGGATCCTCACTATATAATAATTCTAACTTATCTTGAATTATTTTTACTTTATCTATAGAGAATATAATTAATTCTATTTTAGGGTCTTCTTCTTTTATATTTTCTAATTTTTGTGTAATTTTTTCACTTCCTTTTATCCATTCTGTTGTTTTTCATTTTTTATTATTTACTCTTTTTGCTCCTATTTTTTGTTTACACGGTGTCGTGAACCACCAGTGTGTTTTTGTTATTATATGTGGGTATAATTTTTCGAAAAATGGCATTCCTAATAGCATATCTTTTGTAGTTAATTCAAAGTTATATATTTCTTCTATAGTTAATATCTTATCCCATATTTGTATTTTTATATTTTTTGCCTTATAAGTAATCATGCTTCTCTCGTTATTAAATCCTGTTACTACTATCGGTGTTTTTAATTTTTCTCATTTATCTTCTCGTAAACAATTGTATTTACATATATTAGCTTCTTCTCCCGTATCTATCATTGGTGTATAATATCTGTTGTAATATCCCTCTATTATTATCTTTGCAAGTATGTATATTTTCATACTAGGGTTCTTTTTATTATTACTCTTTTATTTTCATAATTTATTGTTAACTGTTTGTCTTCTAGATTATATGGTTTTACTTGTTCTAACCATTTTATTCCTAAAATGATATTTTCATTTCCTTGATATATTTTAAATTTTATCACTATTGGTATTCCTCCAATGATTATTTCCTTTTTTGTAGTTTCTTCGGTATACATTAATGTTTTTGGTAGTTCGGGGCATAATTGCTCAATAGTTATTATTTCATCTTCCGTCACTAATTCTCTTGTAATATAGTTTTCTTCTCGTCCTGTATCTATTAATATTAAATATTTGCATTGTTCCATTATTTCCGTTATGTAGTAATGATGTGGTTTTATTTCGTCTTCCAATGATTTTTGTGGGGTTTTCTCTATTCTTCTTGAGATACTCATTTTTTATGAAAGTTGGGGTATTTCATTGTTTATTTTTTTTAATGTACTTAGTCTTTCTTTTACTATTTCTAAATCTTCTTCTATATCATTTTCATTATAACTATTGTCATTTTTGTCTATGACTGTGACTATCCTTTCAAAGGGATCCTCTATTTTTATTTAATCTATTTTATTCTTTACTGTTATTTTATGTTTTGTTGTTAGAAAATATAAGTTTTTACATCTAGCTGTAAATATTTTACTTCCTGGGGCTAGTTCTATCCCTGACATTCGCCAGTATAATACTAGTAATTTATCTATATTTCTGTCATTTATTGCTACTGAGTAGTTAGCACTTATTATGAACTTAAATTTTTGGTATATGAGATTACCTCTTACTGCACTTGTTATACTTTTTTCTATGGATTGTATAATTCTATCATCTGCTAAGTATATTTCTATGGGTGTATCTATTCCTTCTCTAAAACATGCTTTTATTAATATTTCTATTCCTCTTAAATGTACATATTTAATTGGATTTTTAGCCTTAATATCTTGTATTTCTTTATTTATTATTCGTTTATGTATTATTGGTATTTTGGCCTTTCCTTTAGTGTATTGGCAATCTATGATATTTTCTCTTTGACTTACTACATTATATTCTTCTTTTTGTCGTTTAAACCAATTTCTTATTGTTGGTATTTCGAATATTTTTGCTACGCTTAGGTATAATTCTTTTCCTTTTATTTGTTCAAATATACTATTATCAAATATTATTTTCTGTTCTAAAGATTCTTCGTCTTGATGTTCTTCTTTATTTATTATTTGTATGTCTGCTTCAGTCATTTGTTATATTATAGATTATCTGCTTCTATTTCTATGTCATTATCTATTTCATTTTCTGATATTTCGTATATGCTATCTTCACTTTCTAATTCATAATCTAAGTATTCTATATGCGTATATTTTTCATCGTCTATTATTATTTCTGATATTTGTTTTTTCTTTGGACTTTTAGGTAATTTACAATCTCTAGCTATATGTCCTAATTTTTCCACAATTATAACAAGTACATTCCGTTAGTTTTCTTTTTGGTCTGTATGGTCTTTTGGCTTTGTAATTTTTTACATAGTATCTCTTTCTTGGTTTTTTATATTTATATTTTGATATGTATTTTTTATTATATTTCTTTATATTTTAATAATACCTATCCGTGCAACCAAATTGAGGTGCGGTCTTATTTTTGCAACATGCCAAGTTTTTTACTAATATTTTTTCCATTCTTATTTCTTCTTTATTTTTTTCACATAGTTCCATAAACCATTGTTGTAAGAATTTTATTCTAGCTCCTAAGGTATCTGTTAATTCTGCTTCATTCCAACTTTTTATTACTTTTGAATTAAAAGGTTCTGGTAATTTTGTAAAATATAATTTTTTTATTTCTTTACTTTCTTCTATGCTATATGTTCTTTTATAATAGTATTTTCTAAATGCACATGTGCATTCATCTATGTAACACATATTACATATTGCTAATTTTGTCATTAGATTTCGATTTATGATTTTTTCTTTATTTTGTTCTTCTACCTCTGTTGTCATACTACTAAATTCATTTCTTATAACTATTTCGTATTTATATAGTATTTCCATAAATGTAGTAGCTATTCCTCCATTGAATTTTTTATTACTTCTTAAAGCTATTAAGTTTTCACTTGTTAAATTTTGTAGCTATAATTTTACTGTTCATATAAGTGTTCTTTCTATGTATCCTGGTGCCTCTGTTGTTACTATCTTTTACCCCATGTAGTTTTTTCTTTATCATATTGTTCATAATTTTCATTATAATATTTTGGATTAAATTTTTTTGGGTTTTTTACTCCTGATGTGCTAGGTTTTTCGTCTATATCTACGTCTTCTGTATTTACTTCTAAATTCTTTGTATTATCTATGTTTGCTAAAAGTTCCGTATATGTTTCGCTTGTTTCTGAATGTTGTTCTAGATCATCGTCGTTTATTTCATCAATTCTTATTTCGGGTAGATTATTTTGGCTATTTTCTTCTTTATCTTGTAATTCATCTTGTAATTGCAATTTTTCTTTAAATTTAATTATCTCATTTTCTAATTTTGTTTTTTGTTCTTTTTGTTTTTGTTTAATTTCATACATTTCTTTTAATATTGCTAGCTCTTTTTCTAGCTCTATTATTTTAGTATTTTTTACTTCTTCTAATTGTTGTACTTCCTTTTGTGCTTGTTGGTTTATTTTTTCAATTTCTGTTTTTCTATCTATTTCTTCATTTTCTTTTGTTATTCTTATCATAGCAGTTAAACTATCTTCTAGTTTTACCGTTTCTTTTTCTAACATTAAACTTATATTGTCACCTATTTTCTTATATCTTCTTCCTAGATTAGAAAATATTATCTTTATTTTTAATTCGTCATAATTTTCATATGTTTTTTCATCTATTGTGTATTCTGTTTTATTCATTTATAAATTATGTTGTAGTTTATATTCTAAGTTATTTATTTGTATTTCTAGATATAAAATAGTCTTTCTTTGTGATATTATAGATTTGTGACAAATTCCTGTAAATATATTATTGTTAAGTCTATTTTGGCTTTGTTCTAATTCTTGTCTTTTCGCTATAATTATTTCATTAAGTTTTTGTCTATATTTGTTATTCTCGTTATTCATTGTTTTTTTAAGTATTTAATATATTTATATTCTATTTTAGATATATTATTTATTAATTGATCTAATTTTACGTTATTAGTCTTTGTGATATTAAGTTGTTTATATTACAGATATAATTTATTTAATTTTCTTCTTATTTTTCTTAATTTTCTACTCGTATGTTTCTTACCGTGTTTGTTATTATCCATAGCTCTGATTGGTAGTTGGGGGATTCATGGAAGTGGTAGTGTAGTAGGTGGTAGTGTGGTAGGTGAGTATTTTATTTTAAAGATTTTATTGTAGTATTCTTTTGCTAAGTGTCTTAATCTTGATATTTCTTTGATATTAGGTGTGAAATTCATGGTAAAATATAATAATATTTATTGTAATATTCTTTCGATAGTTGTTTTAATCTGAATATTTAATTAATATTATTTATGATATATTCTAGATATAACATATCTTGGGTTCTTTGATACATATATAAATATTCCTCCATTAATTGTTCTAATAATTTTATATATTTCATAGATTCTATCCAATATTGTAAATATTCGTAGTTCATTTTAGTCTGAATTTATTTCTAAATCGTACCATTCTATTCTTTCGTAGTCTAAATCATGTAAGTCTATTTCATACCATTGTTGGTTTAATATATCTTTTGATTCGTTATCATTAAATATTTTTTCCCATATGGTCCTTCTTAATTCAATTATTTTTATATCTTTAAGTATATATAATATTAAAGTTTCGTAGTTTTTTATCATTTCGTAAGTGGTCATGTTCTTTATCAAGCAGATTTTTTATTTCAAATTATTCCTTCCTATCATATTCATAATTGATTAAATTCATATTAAATCATTATGAACTAGATTATCTTTATCATATTTTCCTATCACTACTAGCATCGTACTTTAGCGGATACTTCCTTCTTATAAGCGCCTCAACTTTGTTTACTCCCCTAAACGGCTCCCTCGCCTACCGGTTTCAACATTAGGATGACATAGTATAGAAGTTTTCTCCATGTTTCCAGTGTGCTAATAAACTAGAAATCATGATTCAAATAATTCTAATACATAATAACTAACATAAATTTATTCAATCATATATATGATATTCAGGAATATATTAAATTAGTTCCGCATATTTTTTGAACAATATACCTTTTTCTCTTGCTTAGCCATGCTATCTGAAATATCTTATTGGATTTCAGATTTATCCATTAATTTTTAATTATTTAGTATCTTAAGAGAGTTTTTTGAAAGGAGAGTTTTTATTTAGGCGTTGCCTGCCTTTCAATGTTTATGACTAAGTCTTTATATAGACATACAAATTTACTATTCTAAACACATATCCTAATACGTTTTTTACACCTGTCCATTACTATTTACTACTATTCATGAATAGTTTCCTATTCTAATCTACTACTATCTTATTAAGACTTACTTACAACCTTGTCTCCTAACTTTTACACTTGTCCTTAATATGCACAATGCACTTATTGACTATTTTACACTACCTTGTCTTTTTACAATAATAATGCATGACTAATAATTTACATTGTCACGTTATTTTACATAACTTAGTCAAAAGACTTTAGCTTTCCTTATCCTTTCTGCCGCTGCATCTTATCTTTTTTGTCCATATCTTATCTTCATCGTCTTTTTTTTACTCTAAATCGACATCTGAAATTATGTTATCTTCACCGTTACATTTTGAACATATGTGGTCAAGGTATTTGTGTCCAATTAGTTTGCAATATCTGGTTAATAACTCCGTTGAAATAAATCCTGCTTTTAGTGCTCTCGTCGTAGGTCGTTCTTCTGGCTTAAGTAATGACAAAATTCATCTCTGGACTTCATCCATATCTTTTTTCCTTAGCTCCCTTGAATTGGAATAAATCATTAGCTGATCTCTTGCATAGTAGCTCCATATAGCGTTTCCGTGTAAATAATTATTTGTTAGCTCCTGTATGATAGTTAATATACCAATTATTCTTTTGTTGGCATAAATACTTGGTATCTCTATTTTGCATATCTCTTCTTGTTGTCTGATGTCCTCGGGTATAATCATTTCTTTAGTCAGTCCTATCTTGATAACCTATATTGGAGGTTTTATTTCCTCGTATAATATCTCCGCTGGTGCTGTATAGAATTTTACATAAAATAAATTTCCTTTTGTAACTCTTTTGTATGTGACGAATGCTTTGTGTAGCTTCGGTATTCCTCTAACTTCATCTCCGTCGTATGTGTATACGGTATTTAATAGTCCGTAGTTGTAACATGTTCTTACTAAATTAGCGTTAGTTTTTGGTCGTGCAATTAACTTGTTATATCCTTGTAACTTTTGTGTCAAATAATCTTGGTTTGGTTCTTTTGTAGTTGATATGAGGTTGCAGTTTAAATAAGTTTGGATTTTGTGTATATTTTCGATATAGGTTCGTGTGATGTAGTTATATGTCTTTTTCTCATTTTGGTTTTGCAAACTATCAGCGTATGTAGATGTTTGTGGTTCTATGGACATATGTCTAGGTGTCATTTGGGTAAATAGTTTTGCGAATAGCTGGTTTAAGTTTGCATTTTTATGTTGTTTATCGCTAACTTGTTTGCTTGTACATGCAGCTGTATTTAAACAAACATTATGGGCTTTAAGGAGTTTCCCATCGTCTCCTTTTAGCTCTGGGTTTTTTCCGTCTTCTGATCGACGTAGCTCCACATTTTTATAGTCATGCTGCTGACTAGCTTTAGACTTCACATTATCTTCATTAGTCTTTAGCTTTTGTATCTCGTTGTCCATACTATCCACTTTTGTATAAACTGTAGTAATAGCTTTGAGTATTTTTTCGATTGTATCTTCTACCTCAGTCTCAGTCTGAGTAGCTTTGTCGTGATAGGTAATCTGCAATAACATTTTTATCAGTTTTTATTACTTCAATTGTGAATGTAAAATTTAATATATTTAATATCAATCTCCTTATTTCTTTTGTTGTTACCGAATCTTGTATTTTTCTTGTTAGCCACCATTTTACTTCTGTATTATCTGTTCCTATAATAAATTCGTTATATACAATATATGGTTCAAATGATAATAAACACTTATACACTGAATATAATTTTTTTCTATTTATTTCCCATTTCATTTCTGTATTATTAAATGTTCCTGAATAATACATACAATGATGTTCTATCATATTGCCATCATATCTGTATTTTAGTATTCCTCCATAACTTTTTTCGCTCACATCTGATTCTACTATATATAAAAAAAAATTGTTTTCATCCGGAAAATATAGTTTAGGTAAGTTTCTACATAATAGTTTTACCTTTTGTATTTGTATTTGATCTTTTTATCAAACTGATATTTTATATCTTTCTTTAATTTTTGTTGTAATGGTTTTAAATTCTCTGCAAATTTTGGTATGTATTCTCTTTGTTGATTTACTAGTCCTAAGAATGATTGTATTTTCTTTTTTGTGTCTAGTTGCTCATTTGAGTTAATTATTTTTTGTACTATATGTGTTTGAATTTTTATTCCGTTTTTATCAATTTGTATTCCTAAGAATTCTATTTGATTTTTCATTATATCTGCTTTCTTTTTACTTAGACTTATACCTGAATATTCTATGATGTGTATAAACTTTTCTAATAATTTTATATGTTCATCCTGTGTTTTGGAATATAATAATATATCATCAATGTACACTACACAATTTTCTATTTGTTTAAAGTAATTGTCCATAAAGTGTTGATATCTACCTGGTGCGTTTTTATATCCAAATGGTAATACATTTCATTCATAAAATCCTTGTGGTACAGTGAATGCTGTTAGTTTTTTAGATTCTTCTTCTAGTTTTAATTGATAAAATCCTGATTTACAATCAAATTTACTAAAATAATTATATCCTTGTATTTGTGTAATCTTTAGTATTTTATTTGGTATCGGATAATTATATGTTTTGGTTTTTGCATTTAAATTTCTATAATCAATAACCATTCTGCTTTTTCCTCTTTTTTGTTCACTATGTTTATTTACGATAAATGCCGGGCTTGTGTACTTACTATTGCTTTCTTGTATATATCTTTTTTCTAGTAATTCATCTATATGTATCTTAAATTCGGTTAAATCATTAAAATTATAATTTAATGGTTTTTGGGCTATTATACTATTATTATCAATTAACTAAATTTTTACTTTTGTTTTATGTTTCTCCCATCCTTGTAGGGGATCCTCACTATATAATAATTCTAAATTATCTTGAATTATTTTTACTTTATCTATAGAGAATATAATTAATTCTATTTTAGGGTCTTCTTCTTTTATATTTTCTAATTTTTGTGTAATTTTTTCACTTCCTTTTATTCATTCTGTTGTTTTTCGTTTTTTATTATTTACTCTTTTTGCTCCTATTTTTTGTTTACACGGTGTCGTGAACCACCAGTGTGTTTTTGTTATTATATGTGGGTATAATTTTTCTAAAAATGGCATTCCTAATAGCATATCTTTTGTAGTTAATTCAAAGTTATATATTTCTTCTATAGTTAATATCTTATCCCATATTTGTATTTTTATATTTTTGCCTTATATGTAATCATGCTTCCCTCGTTATTAAATCTTGTTACTACTATCGGTGTTTTTAAATTTTCCCATTTATCTTCTGGTAAACAATTCTAGTTATATATATTACCTTCTGCTCCCATATCTATCATTGATGTATAATATCTGTTGTAATATCCCTCAATTATTATCATCGCAAGAATGTATATTTTCATACTAGGGTTCTTTTTATTATTACTCTTTTATTTTCATAATTTATTGTTAACTGTTTGTCTTCTAGATTATATGGTTTTACTTGTTCTAACCATTTTATTGCTAAAACGATATTTTCATTTCCTTGATATATTTTAAATTTTATCACTATTGGTATTCCTCCAATGATTATTTCCTTTTCTGTAGTTTCTTCGGTATACATTAATGCTTTTGGTAGTTTAGGGTATGATTGCTCAATAGTTATTATTTCATCTTCCGTCACTAATTCTCTTGTAATATAGTTTTCTTCTCGTCCTGTATCTATTAACATTAAATATATTCGTTGTTTCATTATTCCCGTTATGTAGTAATGGATGTGGTTTTATTTCGTCTTCCATTTATTTTTGTGGGGTTTTTTCTATTCTTCTTGAGGTACTCATTTTTTATAAAAGTTGGGGTATTTCATTATTTATTCTTTTTGATGTACTTAGTCTTTCTTTTACTATTTCTAAATCTTCTTCTATATCAATCTCATTATAACTATAGTCATTTTTGTCTATGACTGTGACTATCCATTCAAAGGGATATTCTATTTTTATTTTATCTATTTTATTTTTTGCTGTTATTTTATGTTTTGTTGTTAGAACATATAAGTTTTTACATCTAGCTGTAAATATTTTACATCCTAGGGCTAGTTCTATCCCTGACATTCGCTAGTGTAATACTAGTGATTTATCTATATTTATGTCATTTATTGCTGCTGAGTAGTTAGCACTTATTATAAACTTAAATTTTTGGTATATGAGGTTACCTGTTACTGCACTTCTTATACTTTTTTCTATGAGTTGTATAATTCTATCATCTGCTAAATATATTTCTATGGGAGTATCTATTCCTTCGCTAAACATGCTTTTATTAATATTTCTGATCCTCCTAAATGTACATATTTAATTGGATTTTTAACATTAATATCTTGTATTTCTTTATTTATTATTCGTTTATTTATTATTGGTATTTTGGCCTTTTCTTTAGTGTATTTGCAATCTATGATATGTTCTCTTTGACTTACTACATAATATTCTTCTTTTTGTCGTTTAAACCAGTTTCTTATTGTTGGTATTTCGAATATTTTTGCTACGCTTAGGTCTAATTCTTTTCCTTTTATTTGTTCTAATATACTATTATCAAATATTATTTTCTGTTCTAAAGATTCTTCGTCTTGATTTTCTTCTTTATTTATTATTTGTATGTCTGCTTCAGTCATTTGTTATATTATAGATTATCTGATTATATTTCTATGTCATTATCTATTTTATTTTCTGATATTTCATATATGCTATCTTCACTTTCTAATTCATAATCTAAGTATTCTATCTGCGTATATTTTTCATCGTCTATTATTATTTCTTATATTTGTTTTTTCTTTGGATTTTAAGGTAATTTACAATCTCTAGCTATATGTCCTAATTTTTCACAATTATAACAAGTACATTTCGTTAGTTTTCTTTTTGGTCTATATGGTCTTTTGGTTTTGTAATTTTTTACATAGTACCTTCTTCTTGGTTTTTTATATTTTTATTTTGATCTGTATTTTTTGTTATATTTCTTTTTATTTTTATAATACCTATCCGTAAAACCAAATTGAACTGCTGTCTTATTTTTGCAACATGCCAAGTTTTTTACTAATATTTTTTCCATTCTTATTTCTTCTTTATTTTTTTCACATAGTTCCATAAACTATCGTTGTAAGAATTTTATTCTAGCTCCTAAGATATCTGTTAATTCTGCTTCATTCCAACTTTTTATTACTTTTGAATTAAAAGGTTCTGGTAATTTTGTAAAATATAATTTTTTTATTTCTTTACTTTCTTCTATGCTATATGTTCCTTTATAATAGTATTCTCTAAATGCACATGTACATTCATCTATGTAACACATATTACATATTGCTAATTTTGTCATTAGATTTCGATTTATGATTTTTTCTTTATTTTGTTCTTCTACCTCTGTTGTCATACTACTAAATTCATTTCTTATAGCTATTTCGTATTTATATAGTATTTCCATAGATGTAGTAGCTATTCCTCCATCAATTTTTTTATTACTTCTTAAAGTTGTTAAGCTTTCACTTGTTAAATTTTGTAGTCATAATTTTACTGTTCCTATAAGTGTTCTTTCTATGTATCCTGGTGCCTCTATTGTTACTATCTTGTTATCTATTAATTGTTTTGATATATATCCCATCCATAATTTGATTGTTTTATTTATATCTGCTATACAGTCTAAATCTAAAAAATCATGTCTTTCAGTTATTGGTTTAGGTGTCCATTTTTTATTTAATCTTTTACCCCATGTAGTTTTTTCTTTATCATATTATTCATAATTTTCATTATAATATTTTGGATTAAACTTTTTTGTGTGTTTTTCTCCTGATGTGCTAGGTTTTTCGTCTATATCTACGTCTTCTGTATTTACTTCTAAATTCTTTGTATTATCTATGTTTGCTAAAAGTTCCGTATATGTTTCACTTGTTTCCGAATGTTTTTCTAGATCATCGTCGTTTATTTCATCAATTCTTATTTCGGGTAGATTATCTTGGCTATTTTCTTCTTTTTCTTGTAATTCATCTTGTAATTGCAATTTTTCTTTAAATTTAATTATCTTATTTGCTAATTTTGTTTTTTGTTCTTTTTCTTTTTGTTTAATTTCATACATTTCTTTTAATATTGCTAGCTCTTTTTCTAGCTCTATTATTTTAGTATTTTTTTACTTCTTCTAATTGTTGTACTTCCTTTTTTGCTTGTTGTTTTATTTTTTCAATTTCTGTTTTTCTATCTATTTCTTCATTTTCTTTTGTTATTCTTATCATAGCAGTTAAACTATCTTCTAGTTTTACCGTTTTTTTTCTAACATTAAACTTATATTGTCACCTATTTTCTTATATCTTCTTCCTAGATTAGAAAATATTATCTTTATTTTTAATTCGTTATAATTTTCATATGTTTTTTCATCTATTGCGTATTCTTCTTTATTCATTTATAAATTATGTTGTAGTTTATATTCTAAGTTATTTATTTGTATTTCTAGATATAAAATAATCTTTCTTTGTGCTATTATAGATTTGTGACAAATTCCTGCAAATATATTTTTGTTAAGTCTATTTTGTCTATGTTCTAATTCTTGTCTCTTTGCTATTATTATTTCATTATGTTTTTGTCTATATTCGTTATTCTCATTATTCATTGTATTTTTAAGTATTGAATATATATATATATATTCTATTTTAGATATATTATCTATTAATTGATCTAATTTTACGTTATCAATCTTTGTAATATTAAGTTGTTTATATTCCAGATATAATTTGTTTAATTTTCTTCTTATTTTTCTTAATTTTCTACTCGTATGTTTCTTACCGTGTTTCTTATTATCCATAGCTCTCTTTAGAGCTCATAAGTCATCCTATTATTCACTTCCCATGGATGGTTTGGGAACCCCATTTCTTTTGTACTTTATTCCACACCTTTCTTTCTTTTTATATTCTTTTCTTCTCTTTTTCTCTTTATATATATATATATATATATATATGGAGGGGTTCCATTTTTTTCAACACCATAGGTTAAAGGAAACTTTCCTTGCACTTCCTGACTTGCTCTTATCTTTTCACCACACCCCCAACTTAGGCTTTTGGCCTAAGTTGGCTATTCAAACTATCCACAACTTCATGAGGATTATGGGTAATGGATAAAGAAAAGTTATGATTTCATCAAGTTTCTTCAAAAGAAAGATAAGGCTTAAGGGGTGTTATAAAGAGGTTCACACATGCTCACAAGGTGGGCCACAAAGAGGTATATGTCAAATTGTCTCACACTCTTTAAAGTTGCCTAATATCATATAAAGAGATAGTCTTACTTGGTCGACCGGACCAACGGGGCAAATTCTAAGATCTATCATGCATGTTTCAAAGTAAGCTCATCACACTAGACATTGGCACTACAGTCAAACAAGACTCCACACTTTTGCTAGTGTGCAATAATAGTCACAAGAGACTCAATTCGATACTAGGCTAGTCATAACGAGATGCAAAGAGTTCACATATTGTCTATGCAACTTCATTTGGCCTCATCGTTGTCGTGCATTCATGTTCATTCGATTGAGACCACTATTCAAGTCATTGGTATTGATCAGAACAGAGACTCAAATTTTGCAAAAGAACAACCACATTCAATCACACAAGGGGTGATAAAATATTCTGAAGGGTCAAAATCATTTGCAATTTGAAATGCAGAGCCACAAGCTCAAACATCCACAAAAAAGCAGTGTAATAACATAGTAATAACTCACAACCCAAACTATATAATCAAAATAAATATGCACAAAGGTGGGCCTCACCCCACCACAAACAAAAATCATTTGTCCTCAAATGCAAATGAAAGTATCCAAAAGTAAAAGTAAGTAAGACAAAGAGGGAGGTAAAGAAAGGTCTTGTCTACACAGTCGCTCCATCTATTGGGGCCTCAGTGCCCGGTGTTGTGCTTTGAATATGGGCATCCATGCCCGGAGTAACCTCAGAAGGAATAGCAGTGCCAGATCCACTAGGAGCTGCTGTGGACGTCTTAGTCGGTGATATCTGGGTCACCGGCTGCACAACCGTCTCTACAAGATCTGGCAACTCTCTGAATATGCTCTCATCTCCTCATTGTGTGCTGCTATCAGCTCCTCGTCGGTCTGTCCATCCGACTCCTCATATGTTGTGACATCCCTCTGCACTTTTTTGGTGGTAGCCGGAGGAATCCCTGAGGTTTCAGGGGTATCCTTGTCATCTGCACCCCAAATCAATGAAGTGAAGTCGGTAGTCTTTAAATAGTCTACGTCCTTCCTCAAATCTGCAACTTCGGCTTTCTAAGTCGGAACGTCAAATGTCTCCCCCTGTCTGTTCTCACAAGTAGTGACTCCAATAGCCAGATCATCAAGAAAGTCCCTAAGGGGGGTCAGTGCAGCCAAGATAGCACTGTCAATCATCCCTGGGATGGATCACTCCAATCGAGTCGTGCTCACATCAGCTGAATAGGCCAGATTCCCCATTTTCAGGATCATTGCCTGAGTAATCTTGGTGAGTTGGGAGGATGATGAAACACCTAGGACCTGTGAAGAAGAGGAAGGGGCAGGTGTACCTAAAGGCTTAGAGGCCGGTGTCGGCAAAGATGCCTCTGCTTGTAATGTGTCAACATCGACCTCTGGGAAGTATCTGCTGGAGCTGCTCTCCTCCTGTCAATCTCCTCT
Source organism: Solanum verrucosum (assembly GCF_900185275.1). Lineage (NCBI taxonomy): Eukaryota > Viridiplantae > Streptophyta > Magnoliopsida > Solanales > Solanaceae > Solanum > Solanum verrucosum. The sequence continues at coordinate 26,570 of NW_026019777.1, forward strand.
CATGTGTACTCGGCCTCAATATACCGGATGTCAGTGGAGGAAGACGGGGTGATCTCAATATCACTCGTAGTGTCCCAAGGTACTCTAGCGCGCTGGCACAAATTGGTGATCAAGACTGGAAATTGCAGAGAATTCAACTTTTCTTTGTCTCTCATGTCCATCTCTCCTGTGAAATCACCTGTCTCAGTTCAATACCTCTCTTAGACAAGATAGAACCAAGGCAAGCTGCCTTAGAATGGCGCAAAATGGACTCGTTCTGGGATGGTATTATGGTGCTGCTGATGAAGCCAAACCAGAATCTGGCAGTAATGTTTAAGTCCTTCTGTCACACCCCAAATCCGGATGTGATGGCACGTGTCCATTTCCCACCGGACATGTCAGCCTAACCCAACCACAACGATAGAGAAGTAGAAATACGAGAATAAAAAGTAATACATAAGTGGAAGACTTTAATTAAGACTCAACATTACCTAGAATTTGGTTGTCACATGTACAAACCTCTAATTACAAAATTCGAATAAAAATATACAAGTCTCAGAGTATAGTTCTCGAATAGAACAAAACTGAAAGTAAAGATAACTCAAGGGCACGTCTGGAATGAACCGCTACCTCTCAAGTATGTCCCGAAGCTCAATCTGCTAAAGAAAAATACTAAGCCGAATCTGAGAGAGCTGTCAACCTACACAATTGTGTAGAAGCAAGGGTGAGTACTAAAAAACAGGTACTCGCAAGTAACTCTAAACTAAGCAAAACTAGCAGCTACAAACAACTCCTTTCAATCCCAACCGAACCACCGAAACTTCAATCTAGCAGCAACCAACCAACCTATACTAAACAGATCATATTCAACAGCCAGAACCAACAGTATATCCTCATCAACCTCAGATCAATAAATAAAAGCAAGTAGATCAAATTCCACATAAGAAGGGTAAACCGATACAATCCACACATCACAGACAAAGATAAGGCAAATGCGATGCAAAATGCACTAATGATGTCATGTAGTCGTGATGCATGTCTGTCCTACGATACACATTTGTTGACGTAATCAGTCCGCGCTGAATACTCAAATCAGAACCTATGGGGGCCATACATAGACCATGTATCACCGCCGGAACCAGATCCCATCGGCATCCAAATCGCTAGCCGGAGCTAGTCCATCTCATATATCTCTAGCCGGAGCTAGTCTCAACTGTGTCTCATATCCATCCATCCTCATATCAGTGTCTCAGAACTCATGCAACAGATAGTTCACACATGGGATGAATAATGAATATGCATATGTCATCAATCACAATCATATCACGATCACATCATAGTATTACACATCATCTGTCTCAATCACAACGATATCACGACCACATCATAGTATTACACATCACTTGTCTCAATCACAACCATATCACGACCACATCATAGTATTACACATCACATGTCTCAATCACAACCATATCACGACCACATCATAGTATTACATATCACATGTCCACAACCATATCACGACCACATCATAGTATTACACATCATCTGTTTCAACATCAATTTCTGTATCAATCATAGCCTACTCATGCTCTTCTATCCACTCAATATCAATTATCACATGACTTATTCAACAAATTCAAGTCACATATAACACATTTAGCTCGTTTTATTCCCCATCTTTCATTTAAAACAATTTCAATCAACAAATAAAACCCATACTCAATCCCCATTACTCCCCAACACAATTAGGAAAGTAGTCATGCGTAGTCTAAGAGTTTCACAAAGTTTGCAAGCCACTTGCCTTAAAACGAACTCCAAAAGTTACTTGACTTGAGCCTTTCCTTTTTTAGTATAATCCGGATCACGATAATCTATTCAAACAATTAATCACAATCACAATTCGAGTCCAATGACACCAAAATCAAGAAATTTAGGGAAAAAGGGCAAAACGGTCCAAAAGTCTCATACCGGAAAACGATACCCAAATCTGGAAATTTTTATGTAAAATGATCCCTAAAGTATTTGAAAGCTAATGGTGAAAACAAATGTGAAAACGGAGTTGAAATCAATTCACAAACTCAATTTGAAGGAAAATCCACGTTCTTGAAGAAGCCTAAAATATTCGGATCCGAAACCCCGACTCGAAAATGAAATATCTCTTGAAAAACATCTTACCCATGCTTTGATAAGTTCAAATACGAAATTTCATCAAAAACGGAGTTAAGATCGACCTTGAAATTCTCAATTTATCAAATTTTAACTTTACCGGGAAAGTCCAAATTGTACGCGGTTAATATGATGAAAATAATCGATGAATCAATAATTTTATGTTAAAATCAGTTTACCCATAACATAAGGATCGTAAATATACCTTTTTCATTAAAAAGGGAGTCCAAATCGATAAAACCCCAATTTTTCCCAAGAGATTTACGGATAGGAAAAAAAAACCAAATAAAGAAATTATGAGAAAATGTCGAATTGAAGATTGAATACTAACCCTCATATTAATTCAAGAAGAAACCCATAAGAATCACTCCATTCCGATCTCTAGAACTCCCGATATGCTCAAAATACCAAATGAACACAATCTGAGATTTTTATAATAGTACATGGGTGTTTTGCACCAGAAAAACAGCAGTTAATCTTTCACTAAAAAGGCCGTAATTTCCTCATACGATAGTGAAATGACCCGATTCTTTTTTGTAAATGTCTTAAATAATGATACGGACCTGCTTGTTCAATCGGAGCTCAATTTCATGCTCGTTTGCCCAGTCAAATATCATTTCTACTCGGTAAACAATTATTTCTTATTTGCGATAAAAGTCCAATCTCAGGTTAGCGAAAATGCACCAAAATTTTTAGATAAGTCCTATAATTCATGCTCAAAATTTCAGAACCTTCGGAATAATTTTTCGACCTTTAAAACTAATAATGAACCCTTTAGTTGCCACAATTTGCTGAAATAGTGTCAAAGTATCCAAGAAGCTTAAAAGCTCACCCAAAACTCATTTGGCACTTCTCGAACACAAACCAAATATGCTACTAGCTTGAAAATGACATTTCGGACTCAATGAAATCGTCGGAATTTGAATTTGAGGTCTTCTTGACCCGGTATCCGATAAGGCGTCAAGAAACTAACTTTAGGCTCAAAAAATTGAAACGCACTCGGGGCCTCTAAAAATTCAATCAAGACTCATTCTAAACTTAGAATCACCCCCTGAATCCAACGGTGCCCTCAGAATTCCATTTCGAGCACCGGAACCTCGTTTGTTGACCAAAGTCAACTCTTGATCAAAATTTCACAATTTTTGCAACTTAAGACTTCAAATCTTCGTTTTAACTCCAAATTCGACTTCGTAAATTCTCATAGACCCGTTTCAACATCTAAAATTGCTGAAATTGACGAAAATCCGATTTGAGTCTCGAAACTCCAAATGACTCGAAATAGCACTTTTAACCAAACTTTAACTCTTAAAAACTCAACTTTCCAAAAACTCAACTTTTCATCAACTTTCCTTCAAACCAACTTCGAAAATACAACAATTAGGACTCGGGGCAACTATAGGGAGGGGTAAAACGGTCATTTTATGAAAATTTCCAAAAATAACCTTTAGGGTCATTACACCTTCTTCTCAATAGGGGCTCCTACCCCGATCCTCCTCGGGTTAGTGTCAGAAATCAAAGGAGCCAACCAACCCTTCAAATCATCTAGGGACTAAACAATAGGCAACCCTTTCTAAGGAAGTACATAGTGTAGCGGTCTACCAAATACAATGTTAATATACTCTCTGTAGCACTCAACTTCCTTGTCTCTGACCATAACCGACTTTACCAATCTAAACTCACTTGCCTTCTTCTTGTTCTTGGGCACCAACTCTCCATAACCTGTGTAAAATTCCCTAACTCAAGAAGGAATGTAAGGACCTCGGGCCCTTGTGAACTATTCAAACTCATGGTATCGGAGGGTGTCAATCACATTAGGATACTTGCCGTCCAGGCCCTGCATAGCTAATAGTTTATCCTCTAGGATGGTTCGTACCCCATTACCTTTCAATTTGTTCAACAGTCTAGGTGGAGTAAGGATAGGGGGTGCAGGGGCCACTAGGGGAGCCTGAGCTGGCATTAAATCTGTTTCAGGAGGGGTGGCAGCTGCGGGAACTCTGGTGGGTGAGGATTGAGATCTAGCATGGCGTCTACTCCTTCGATGAGTCAAAGGCTCCTCGTCTTCTGGTTAAGAAAATTCCATCTAGGTTTCAATAGCTACTCCTTTCCTAGCTATGTGCTTCTTCCTTTTACCGTTATCTCCCGATGGGAGTTTTTCTCCTTTCCTCTTTGGAGGATTTCACCCCCCATTCCCCCGTTTATGGTTATTCCCTTTGCTTTCTTCTGAGGTTGGGTGGTTAGACTTGTAAGTACCATATCTACAAAAGATCGGAACAAATGGAGAAAATCTATTGCAGACAGACTTGCCGATCCATTCGGCGAGTCACCAAACCTCTTTGGCGAGATAAGTTGGGCTTGCCAAAGGGATTGGCTTAAAAATTATGGCAAGTCAGCGATAGGAAGGCCCTTCGGCGAATTGCCGACTACTTTCGGCGAGCAAAGGTTTGTTCGCCGAAAGTTACAGTGCAACAACAGTTTCAGGGGTGCAAATAAAGAGCGATCAAGAATAGTTTCGGTGAGTCGCCAAGTGCTTTTGGTAAACTCAGTCTTCTCGCCGAAAATTATAGACTCAAACCATAAATTTAACATGAAATTAAAAGTGAGATGAAGACATTAGGCGAAACACCGAGTAATTCAGCGAGCTCGACCCAGCTCGCCGAACGGCCCACCGTGCGTATTTGCAAACCACCTTCTCAAATTCAACCTCGCAACCCCCAAAATCAAAATCAAAGCATGCACTAATGGAATTCAAACAAGACCCATACTACCCATCACCCCGAGATACTTGGATTTTTTGACTTTGCCAAATTTGGCCATTTGACATTATTTACTCCTAAGAGTGGTGTTACCCGCTTTATCATTGAGCAGTTTTCATCATTTAGCACAAACATGGGCTACTCAGACGTCACCCAATCAATCTAAACAACATGCAACCACAACCCAATACAATTTCATTCATTTAAAAGCACAAAAATTATGGGCATTTGACGATCAAAACAATACGGGCAAGATTTTCAAATTAAAATTGGAATTTAAGCATTATAACTCTTTCAGAGAGGCCCAGCACACAACAACATGGTATGATCATTGAAAGTGAGTACAAATTTTTTAAATGTAAACTACGGATTCGGAAACCAACCTTATATGCGATTAAAACGCAATTGAAAAGCTAGGCGGTAAAGAAATCCTAGTTCTGAGCACCAATCAACAACTAAAATACTAATGGAATATAAAAATATTGAATATAATACCATGGAGTGAGTTTGTGAAGATTAAAAGCGAGGGAAAGTGAAGTATTTCAAATTCTAAGACTCTTGGCCATTATAAACCATCCAGTTTGCGCCTATTTTGCGACATTAGTCGCACTCGCCGATCCACTTGGCGACACGCCGAGTAGTCACTTGGCTCGCCGAGTCTTACATGACCTTCAATCAAAGTGAGGGTCCAAACAACGGTCTTAATCGTGAATGCCGAACAGATTGGCGAGTCACCAAATTGCTCTAGGCCTCGCCGAGTTTTACAGACTCCAAGTTAGTCTTTTTTGGGGTAAAATGGTGGGTCAAATCGGGCACGCCGACCATTTCAGCGATTCACTGACTGACCATTTTACTCGCCAATATGTATTTTCCAAATACTTTCAGCAATTAAACCTGCACCACTAACACACCATTATTTATAAAAGCAAACAAAAGCATTTAAAACCTTGGGTTGCCTCCCAAGAAGCGCCTTAGTTAATGTTGTTGCACGATGCGAGTCCTTACTCACTCTCCATTGGTGGGGTTGGTCCTAGTGTTACTAGGCAACCCCAATAGTTCATTTGAGTGAAGAGGAGGCACTGCATAACTCATGAGTGTCCTGATTAGCTGGATCGATATAGAATTGGAGCCAATCATTTAATTCAATATTCTTTTTCATCTGTTGTAACATTCGATCTTGTTCGGTGATCTTTTAGAGAATGATTTGGAGTGTGTCCTCAACACGATTGTTCTCCCTATTTTTAGACAGTTTCTTCTCATGAGGGGGTATGTACCTCCCGTGGCTCTTGCACTGGTTTTCCACCTCTGATATTTTAGTGGCCAACTCGTTCAGCTGAGTTACCAGTGTTGTTACCTTGAAGTCCCTCTCAACTTCTTCACTTGTTTAAGTCGAGTTGCTACCATTTCCCTCATCCATGCTCAGGGTATCTGCCAACATCAACAACTTCAAAGCAAAACAAAACTAAAAATAAAGTTAGTAAACTACGACTATCAAAAGCAAAATTAGTCTTAACCAAAAAATTGCATGTAACACCACTCCCCGGCAGTGGCGCCATTTTGATGTTTGTTAATCAAGACACAACTTCTAATGCAAGTGTTTACGATCGTACAATAGTAAAGTAACCAACGAATTAGGGTCGAGTCCCAAGGGAGTGGTTTTGAGAATTAATAGAAAAATAAAATTAAGTTTTAATTAGTCATAGCTAAAAATATTATCGAATATAAACTTGTTAAATCTAAGGGGTGACGCATGCGTCAATTATCAATGGGGGTTTGTAACAAGTAAGCAAAAACAACAAAAAATCCAAAGAGTACTATTCAAGGAAAAGGGATTCTTGGGATGTGATAGGAATACGGGATAAACTAAACTAGTAGATACTTTTGATAATAAATCCACTGAATATTTGTGACTAAGCTAGACTATAGTGGGGGTAAATTCTCTCTCGAGCAAGTTACCTCGAATAAACTCGGTTTCTCTCAAACACCGAGTTTCCGCATGAAGAACAGCCTCCGCCTTAGCCCACTCACTCTCTCGAGCTGAGTGTGTAGGAGAAGGACTAGGGTTCACTCTCTCTAGCTGAACCTCATGTCGACCCAATCCCACCGGCCATCAATTTAGTAGTCTTAGTTTGACGACCTCTGTCTCGATCAAGCCGCAACCACAAAGGTGAAATCGTATTTGCAACTACAATTTCATTAAGTTCCACCAAAACTACTAAATGAAATCATATTTACACAACAAATAAACCATCAACAAGCAAAACCCAATAGATAATCTAACCTATATTCATAAAATTACACCCCAAGAATTAGGGTTTTAGCTAGACATGTAAAAGAGATAAAAAGTTATACCAATCTAAGTTTTCATCAATGAGTATGCAACATTAAGTCTTAAAATAAGTCAAGATTGAAGAATCCACAAGACCCAAGTCTAAAATCTTGGAGTTTAAACCCTTTTAATATTCATGTTCTTCTAAAACCCTCTCAAAACTTTAGAGAGAATATTGTCTCTCAAAATTGTATTCTAAAGTTATTACAACTAAAACTGACTACTAAGAATAAAAATTGAACTAGTATTTATATTTTTTAGAAAATGTGTTGCGAAGGAGCCATTCAGCATAGTTAGTCAGGATCGCCGATACACTCGGCGATCTGCCCTTTGGTCTGCTTCATCACCTTTCAGCTCTTGCCTTCAGCATCTTCGCGTCCTGGATCATTGGGCGGTATAGTACTTCTTCGCGAAACTGCTCGGCGACATGTCGGCTACTCTATTTCACCGTTGATTTGATCTTTTCCTTTAGGGTTCAGCACACTAGAACAAAAGGCGAGGATAAGACCTTTTGGAAACGCACCGAACGGGTTCGCCGATTCTCAGATCTTCAGTTCTTCGTTCTTTCAGCTGCCTTTGTTCCGTTTTGCAAAGTAGTGTCCATACTTTCCCTCAAACTCCAAATACCTTAAACTTAAGGGTTTTCATTAGATATTGAGACATTTGAGGACATTAATTCTATCGAAACATAGCCCTAAATGTGTACAATTTGTGGACTCATCAATTATCTGCATTAGTAATTGTGTATTAAACTTTAATTTTTATTGTATTTTCGTATTTTATCGTAATAGTTGGGCTTTAGACTAACTTGTATTGATGGAATAAGACGAGTGTCATCACATCCATTTTCAGGTCGTGACAAAATGGCTTCAGCCCAAATTCATAGGTCTCATGCGTTCACATGCCAAGTCTAGTAGACTCTCGAAGCTCAACGTAGAGACGTCTATTTCTTATCTTCGAGAGGCTATGGTGACTTTCAGGAACAATCTTCACTTCTTGAATCTTTATCGTGCTTCTTTTGATTGTTTTGATTATTATTGCTTCATTTCACTCTCTCACTTATAGTGATGACTCGTGTGTGGTTCTTCATGTGTGAGTAGTTGGTGTCATGTATGGATTAGAGGTTAGATTTGGTTCAAAAGTGATAGACTTATGGAAAGTTTTTGTGGTCACATTGAGAATGTTCAATGACTTGAGAGGGTGAGTTAGGTGATGCTTTGATGAAGAAATTTGAGGATATCTGAATGATGAGCTTAAACAATGGTTTGAGATACTTCATGAGCATATTATCTTTTTTGGGTTAGTTACCCATCAACACGAATAATATTTTGTGTGGCATATATGATGTTTGGAGTGATTCAATAATTCAAAGAGGAATGATTAAAGGGACTGCTAGATAATGAATACGGTAAATTTGGAAACTATAGTTAGTAAAGTGGCCACAACATATATGGGTTGCTTAGCAAATGATGATAATGATGTTGCACCAATTGAGGTCAGAATCTCTACTACAGTTTCACAAATTGAGTGCATGTTAAAGAGGGTCATGAAATGACTACTACAATGGTATTTATGCTTACTTGATTAGACTTATGGAGTGTTATTTAGGCTATTGACCTGATCTATTAAAGAATCCATAATGTGTTGTGCTAGAGACCAAATAGATCTGGTAATGTACTACAACTACTCAACGGGTTGAAATATGTGGGCTATTTGGGTACAATCTTCTGAGTAGGTGTGATGTGTTCTAGTGGTGGATCTAACAGACTTTCATGATGTGTTATATGGAAACGGATACGTCAACTGTTAAGCGTGAATATAACTACTTAAGGAGTTATCAGTTGTATCACATGCTCGTATAATGAGATTTGATATTGCATTCATATTTGAGAAAACCACTAGCTTGTAACTACGGACGAATGGGTTAAACATTGTTTATAAGATAAATTTTAGTGGTGGATCTTTGGTAGGGTATTAATGCGTTTAGGTTTTAAAGTGTATCTCAAGAATTCTAGATGAGGACGGGTGATTTCATCGTAAACTCCAAAAGACTGTAACGATATCGGAATGACAAGCTTATGGGTAAAGAAAGTCCCAAAGAGTATACTTGCGTGAAGGTAATTGAAGATTTTAGTAAAAAATAGTGTTTATAAAATTGAGTTAGTCCTTTGAATTTGGTTAATATGATTGGGTCTAAGGTGTCATGTCAATAATAATATTGACTTCATGATGATGACAACATCTATTGAACATAATGGTAATAATAGTTCATGATGGATTAAGAATAGGATGCGACTTTATGATAAGGTTTGTAGGTTAAATAAATTTTGTATGGTAATGACGACTTGCGAATATCTAAGGTTGTGGTTTGCTACTATTTAGGGAGTAATGTGGTGGTATAGGATAATGTATGAGGTTTTGTGTAACACCCCAGATTTTTATTTTTATTTTGAACTAAGACTCCAACCATGTTTCGTTGTGAGAAAGATTTTACTGAGGATTTAAAATTTCGTAAGTATTAAGGCCGGGTTACTAGATATAGCATCTTGAGTTCCAAAAAGAATTAAAGAGAATTCATTCAAGTCATTCCTTAGTTCTTTTAAAGTTTTGGGTCAACTTCAAATAACCATAACTTTTAGCACAGGATGAGTTAGGATACTCATAAGATATCAAATTAAAGGTCTTGGAATCCTCTTTCCAACGCCGCAGAGTTAGCTAATTTTCGAGCTCGTATGAGAGAGATATTCTTGTTTGAAGTTAGACTGTCCAAATAAGGAAAGTTACCCAAAAATATGAGGGATATTTTGGTCTTTTCCTTACACAATCGGATTTAAGCATTTCTGGTAAGGTTTTAGGAGTCTAAGGTGATTGGAATCAGTTTTAGTTATTCCTAAAATACGGTTAGGGTTTTTAGAGGAGTTCAAGACGAGCAAAGAGGAGAAAAAGTTCAAAGTTCCAATTGTTCGTTCAAGAAATTCAAGATTTCGCCAAGAGCCTAGTTCTTTGAGGTATGTAAGCTTCCATAATGTTTGGTTCGTTTTCCTACGCCCCAATTATGAGTTTATTTTGCCAATCTATCCATAAATATTGACCAATTTAAGTTCTTGATGAGTTCTTGATAAGTGTTTTTGAAGTTTCAATCTAAATATTGTTTTGTTGGGATTTCGATGAGTTCTAGAGATGAAAGTTAGGAGTTTGATAGGTTTTTTTCTTGTGTAGATTTTTGTGTACTTATGTTAGGTATTCGAATCTAAGTAAGTTGGGAAGAAACCATACGATTCTAGGCGAATTAGAGCAAAAAATGGAAGAAGAACAATTCGTTGGATTGTTATGAGGGAGAGCATGCGCTAGAGGGAGATGGGGCGGCGCCCCAGGAGTGCCCCAGGAACTGTTCTCTGATGTTTAGGGGATGGTACCCTGCACCAGCAGTGTGCCAGGGTTGCCTACCCCCACCATTTTTCCATCGTTTTACCCGCCTAAGTTCTTTTAAAGTGTACCTTTACTCCATGTTGATTCCAAACACTCTAAACAACTTCTAAAACACCTAGAAATCATACATAAAATGAATCATAACCTTGAATTCATAATTAAAATTTAAGGTAGAGTTAGGAGTTATATGTTGAGAGTTCTTTCGAACATTTTGAGAAAGTTCCTTTCAGGCCTTTTGAGGACTCTTCTATAGTTTCTAATAAATTGTTTCAAAGCTCGAGTAGGTGAGTATGAGAATGAGGGGAATGTATTTGTGAGTCTACATTATCATGGAGATCATTCATATCATGAATCATAAGTCTTGAATTCATAATTCAAATTAAAGAAAGAGTTAAGAGAACAGTTCAAGAAAGTCATTGAGTTATATCGTGAATCCTTTGAGATTAACTATCGATTTGAGATAAATTTGGAGGAAGTAAGTATGATAATGAGAAGAGTCGTATACATGTGTTCCATATTGTTATGCAAACCCTTGAGTCGAGTTGTTCATGCCTATAAATTCCGCATGAACTCCATAAGTTGAGTATCTTTGAGAGGAGTAGTATCTTCAAGTTCTAACTCTTGAATATTGAGTTCCTAAGCCATTTGAGGTTATATTCCTAATCATGGGACTATTACATGTTACCAATGAAGGTCCTTGAGTTGAGTTGTTCATGCTCACATAATTCCGCATGAACCCTATGAGTTGAGCATTCCTGAAATGAGTAGTATCTGGAAGTTCTTGAGTTGAGTTGTTCATGCCCATAATTCCGCATGAACCCTCTGAATCGAGCATTTTTTAGATGAGTAGTATCATTGAGTTCTTGAGTTTTGGAATTGTTGAGTTCCGAGTACTGAGTTCTATGTATGGTTATTGAAAACCTTGAAGTGAGTCGTTTACGCCCATAATTCAGCATGAACCCTATTTTGAGATGTCTTTTACAATCGCTTTAAACTTGTTTTAAGACTTGAGCACTTGAGTTTGAGAAAGAGTAGAGTTAAGTTCATTTTTCAAAATGAATATATGGGAAGTAAGTATTCCCAAGAGTAAATGTTTTCACATTTAAAGGAGGAGGAAACTGAGCTTTCCAAAAGAATTTTGAGCAGTATGAGTATCATCTCTCTTAAGAGGGATTTTTGAGTAATAATCACAAAACACAAAAAGAGTTATGTATTTTTAAACATATGAGCTAGATATATTTTGGGAGTAGTATTGAGCATCGATATGGGGGAGAGTTCTAACAAATTATATCCCCCATAAACCATGTAGCCAATGTTGGTAGGAAGGGTCATACTTTTTAGATGATTCCTTAATACTTTTAGCATAGACTAGTGGGTCCACTTAGTAGTAGGTTCTATACCTCGGCAAAGTATAGGTCAGTTCTGGCAGTGTGGGCTAGACGTTGTATCATCACATAACTCATAGTGATGGTTGTCGGTTAGAGAACTCCCACAGAGTTATATTGTATTTTTATATACAAATTGAGTTATTATTGTATTCTTCAATATATTAAGTTGTTATCTACTATTTCAAAAGCTTTCCATATATTGCATCATTTATTGTTGCTTTATCCTTGAGTAACCAGAGTTGAACTATGTTTCACTAGGTTGAGTACACTATTATTCAGTTGAGCCCTATTTTCTCTGAGTTGACTTGAACTATGATTCACTGAGTTGAGTATCTTATTATTGAGTTGAGCCTTATTTTCACTAAGTTGACTTGAACTATGTTTCACTCAATTGATTATCTTATTATTGAGTTGAGCACTATTTTCTCAGAGTTGAGTTGAGTTGAGTGAGTTTAGAAGAGGTAAGTATGTTTCTTTTCCATTAGTTCAAGCTTATGTTTATGCTTTAGAATTCCCCTTACATGCTCGTACATTCTATGTACTGAGCCATTTGGCCTGCATCATTTCATGATGTAGATACATGTATTGAGGATCATTAACAAGTGTTTCGTTGGGGTCCTGTCATATTCAAGTCAGCTTTGGTGAGCCTTATTATATTCTGGAGGACTTTACCTTTATCTTACAATTAGTAGTTTTGAGATGTCGTGAGTCTTGTCCCGATATCCTTCTGTAATAGTAGAGGCTTCATAGATAGACAAAGTTGAGGAGTTTTTGTATTTACTTTTATTTTGAGTATTGTACAGACTTATAAAAAGGTTGAGTATTTGAGTTTATTGAAATTAATTTAGTTTTAAGCTTTTGTATGCTTGAGTTAGTCTTTCGCGTGTAGCCAGCCAGGATGAGGGTTCCCTTGGGGACCAACAATAGTTCTCGAGTGTCGGCCACCTCCAGGGTTTAGGCGCGAGTCGTGACATGTTGGGAAACCACTCAAAAGAAATTGAAAGGAGCTAGAGTCATAATGTAAATAATTAGTGGGATTTAGTGTAGCCTTCGAAAGGAGCCGAGAGCAATGATCTCATTGCAAGGGCCAAAAATGTATATTCAGAGGGAGTACAGAATTGGGTTCAACGGCACATGGTTCCATCTCTTTTGCTCATGTTAAGGTGATAATATTACGTGTCATTCATATGGGTTAAAAAACTATTGGATAAGATTTGAGAAAGAAGTCTACAGACGTTCGGCTCGAGTGTGGTGACAAGTTCTTTTGTAATTTTGATTTGTTTACTAGTGTGGTTGAATTCCAAATTTAAGTCTTTCACTGTAGGTCTATGTTTGTGGTAGTATGTTTGTCAAGGTGTGGATTGGTAAGGTAAGAAATGATCGATCACATTGAGTATTGAGCATTTCGAAGGACTTGTGCATTGGTTGGATCGTAAAGTTTGTTTATTTTTATTGTTAAAGGACCTAAAAGAAAATTTTACTTAAAAGTGTTGGTTCAGAGTATAAGGTAAAATGTCATGGGTTGTTAGTCAAAGGATAAGATTAGTAAGAGCAAGAGTCTCGTGTATTGAGAAGTTCAAGATATTTAAAATTTGCATCAAGGGAAGAATTTAAGAAAAGTGAAGGAATATAACCTTTAGTACAAACCCTTTGTTTATAGTTCAAGCTTGTATTGACTTTAGCCTATGAGCTCACATATGACTGTGAGATGTGAACTGGTTCGACACAGTCTTACTAGCGGTTTATCATCGATTTTTATGAATATTGAGGTTTTGTTTAGGTGACAAAAAATGATGTGTGGAAGATTCTAAATGGTTATGTCGGACTAGATTTTTCATATTATAGTAGGTAACTTACAGATGTGCAACCATATGGACCTACGGTTCTACATGGTTAATGAGGAATTATAGGAGATTGAAACTACTTTATTGATGGAACTATGCAAACTATCATGATGTGCTATACAAGAACTTGATGGTAAATATAGGTTATATGCTCATACTATACAAAATTATTGGGGGTGACCAGAATTTCTCTATGTTTCGGAATGAGGTATATGATGGTTTGAATGGTAATTGAAACTTGGTATGTGAATGATTACATGGAGTTGGCACTGAACGTGATTCAACAGTTTATCTTGATGAAAAAGCACTATAAGATTTAAAATTAGGGTTATCAGCCTTGAGTTGGACCCATATCTATCATGGGATGCTTAAATGGAAAGAGAATGAGCCATAGTTTAAAATTTTTGAAGGAGATAATGTGTTTTCTAAGAAAACATTGATACGAGTCATGGCGATTTGAGAGTAAGGTAAATGGTCGGTATGGTTATGATATTTTTTAGTATTAAGAGTGTTGTCTTAGGTGGAGTACTGTGAAAAGTATGTGGGCTTTTAATAAATCCAATATGTGTACGATTGTAAAAAGGACCAAACCAGTTGATTACAGGTGGCTAAAAATCAAGGAGATGGAGCCAGATGAATGGAAGTGTTTGATATGGGTACTATGGAAGGAGTATCTTTTGTTATTCGACCTTGGTTATGTACATTTTTACGTGATCATCTTCCTCGTTTTGGACATTATTTGGAGTATGATTTACTGCTTTTGCCACACATGTTTCCATATCTATATGTGAATCCCTAGTGGTGGATCAGGTGTACTGATCCTGTGATTGTCCTCATGGTAGGGTGGCATCCTTGGGATAGTTCATTTCAGTAATGAAAGATTTGGTGTTGTTTGGGATAGTTGAAGTATACAGGTGATTCTACATGCACAACATTGCTCATGAGAACTTATAGAAAACAATCAGTGAATAGATATAGTTTTTTGATAGTTTTAATATACATCTCATAGTCGAGGTCACGTTTTTGCTATGTGTTATTGAAGGGCGGTCATTGGATCTATTTCTACAGTTCTTAAGGGTTGTTTATAATCACATCTATCGGTCTAGCATTTCGATCGTGTTGTTAAAAGTTCTACATTCTCGAGTGTACCTCTTGTAGGGTGGTTACTTGATCTTGTCTTCTTTGGGTTATATCTGTTTGATTCTCACTTGATGAGTACCTGATGTCAAAATATCAAATTTTTATAACTTAAGCTCATGGAAAGATTATGCTTTGTGAATGGAATCTCTATAAGATCAGTGATAATTTTTGCATTATGAGTGTTTGGTGGTTGGTTTAGGTTCACTTATGATTGTAGTCAGTATTGAATCAGAATGTTATTGAGGGTTAGGTGAGAAAAGATTCATCCTGATAATTGTGTTATGGTCTTGTGGGTTTTGGTTCAGATTGGATTCATGGGTTTGTCGTTGGATTGGTAATCACCCTTGATTTGTAATTTTACTTCGAAATTTTAGTTCTTAGTAGTTGATCTTGATGAAATGGTCTTAAGGAGGATCACACTTTGAGAGATGAGTACATACTCTGAAAAATCATAACTCAGGCTTTTGGTAACGTCGATTATTCTTCCTTCTTCTTCATTATGTTAGATGATGAACATGGTTTTTTGTGCTGGATAATGTAATGATCCGGAAGGTCATTTATGGAAATTTTCTTAAGTTTACTATTTTACCCCTTGTGATAGTTGGCCCAGTCATCTCTGATCAATTTATGAAATTGGTTTGGGAATTTTGAACTATTCGTTTAACTATAGTTAATTAATTGACGACTAGTTTTTAATATTCCATTTAATTTGTGGCCAATGGGCTAACCCATAATGAAAAAGGGGTTATAAAAGGCAATGTGATTAATTATTGCTCTTTGATGTGTTTAGAATGGTTTGAAAGGGTTACTGATTCATTGTTGATGTTGTATCACGATTGTGATGTTGTGAATTGTGCATTATTGTTTATGAAAATTGTCATCTACTCATTATTTATGTGAAGATGTCATTTGCATTGGTTCTGAAACATGATTGTGACAAATGTTATGTGAATTGAGGAAGGATAAGAAATTAAAGAGGATGTATCATTTCGAGGAACGTGTCGTGCACCACGATGGATATTATGATTCTAGGGAGGTGTTGTACGTTGCGACAGATTCTATTATCTATGGACGTGTAACACGTCGTGACTGATTTTATTATCAAGGGTCATATCCTACGCCGCGATGGATGCATGAACATGTATGTCCCCCATGGGTCTCAGACTGAAAAACAACGGGTGTATATCACTAGGTAAGATATGCATCGCTATACTTGACATTAGATTTAATTGCAATGCATATATTTATTATTTGTGAACTTCTAAGTGACTTTCTGTGAAACTTGTGATTGGTGAACTTGATCTCGTGTATTGTTGATCTGAAATTGTCGAAGTGTTGTTATTAAGGTATGTGCTATATTATTTGTGAATGATTAGGTTGGACTAATTTTATGCAGGTTGTAGTTGTGGAGGTTCAGTTAGGATTATAGGGGTACCCGTATTCTATATTTTTAACTTGTGTTTAGGGTAATTGTTGCTTGTCTAAATTCAAAAAAATATTTTGCTTGACTTGGTAACTCTGCAAAAGAACCATAGACAATTATGTCTGGATTAAAAAAAGCCAAATTGGCTAAATAATCAGCCAAAGTATTTCCTTCTCTGTAAATATGTTGGATCTGAACATGACATTTTTGAGAGAGTCCCCAAATATCTTCTATTATCACTGCTATACTCCAAGGCACTTCCCATATTCTATTGAGATTTTTTATCAGAACTTCTGAGTCTGTATTCAGACACGCTTTCATAACACAGTGTGCTAAATCCTCTCTTATTGCAACTGCTTCTACCTCTAGATTAGTGCCTTCCTATATCTCCTCCTTGCGTATAGACTAGATTGCCTACATAATTTCTTAGAAAAAAGCCATATGAACTTATTCCTGGGTTACATCTAGATGCACCATCTGTATTGCACTTGAGTATACCTTCTGGTGGTTTTCAACACACTGGGAGATAGTATAGCTTTGGTTTATGCTTCTCCAGGCAAGCCACAATGTCGGACCATCTTGTTGGAAAATCTTGTAGTTTAGGATATATTGTTCTCCCTAGTTTCCACAAATCTGAATTCACCCTATAAACCAAGTTGTTGTAAGAGGATGGTCTGCCATGTTTTAGACTGTTTCTCCTCTTCCAAAGATTCCATATGACAACAGTTGGTACAACTCTCATAAGTGGCTTTAAAATTGGACAAGAATCACTTGTCCACCATTTAATCACCACTTGTGATAGTTGTAATCCTTCTAGACTAATACATGCAACATTAGCAAACAATATCCACAACTTTGCAGTTGTATAAGAGGTTAGAAAAAGGTGAGACATAGTCTCGGATTTAGATTGAATGCAGCACCAACATCTTGATACAAGATTAATCCCCATGTTTTGCACCACTTCATCCACAGGCACTCTGAGCTTCCATATCCTCCATATGAGAAAAGACTGTTTAAAAGGCAGCTTTTTACTCCACATATATGTAAAAATGTCTTCCTTTGATCTTTCTGGCTAATATATTTTCATGCACTCCTCACAGAGAAATTACCACCGGCCTCAGGCATCCGAGCTGGCTTATCAACTCTACTAGTTTGTTTTGGTGGTGGAAACTTTTTAATAATAAAAATAAAATAATCTTCCGGAAGATGGTCTCTTAGCTTCTGCTAATCCCACCCCTGTGCATCAGTGGATTTTCTTACTTCAATTTCTTCCTCTCCTGCTTCAGGAAGGTTGTGATATAGAGCCCCCATGGTGGTCCAATTGTCATAACAGAAACTAGCATCCCCTTTCTCAATTCTCCACCATATTTGATGTTTTATGAGCTCCCTGACAAAAACTAATTTCTTCCAGATGGGGGAGGCACCTCTACATTGAGCCACAACAGGGTGTAGCTTTTTGCAATACTTGTTAATCATAAAGACTCCCCATGGTGAGGGTTTGCTTCTTAAATTCCACCACAATTTAAAAAATAAAGCATTAGAAACATAAAGTGTCCCAACATAATTTCTTTATTATTCTGAGAAAGAGAAAAAAGGAGTCAATATCTTAATCTAGTCATTAAATTTTGTTTTGTATCAATAAAATCCCTCAACTTAATGTTTTTATCTTTAAAAATCGCTCAACTACATTAATATTAAAATAATTTTTTTATGACAAAATAAATTATTTTATATTCAAGTTAAATATGGACCCCACACTAAACATTGTTTAAAATTTTCATTATAATTCTTCTTCTTATTATTCTTCTTAATTTACCATTAAAAATATTTGGCATGATGAATAAATTATTTTATATAATATATAAATTCAAATAAACATTTATATATTTTTGATAATATGATAAATATCAATATGCATATTCGTAAATCATCAATATTTGTTCTTTCATCAAAATATATCTGAATTTTGAACAATATTATCCATTCTTCAACCCGTATATTGAGGATGCAATTTCATATTCTGCGATAAAAACCCAACAAAAATCTGGAATCATGAAAAGCAACCCGCAAAATTTGCTCCGAGTTTATCTATCGAGTTTCAAACCTTGCACCACATAGTTTGAGGGATTAGCCCAAAGAAATCCTACAAGAAATATGTTTTACTATAAATCAGTGTTCCCCCATCTTCTGTTTTGTACATAGTATAATGTACAATAATTATATGGGGTATGAGATAGCATTTTTGGTGATAACTTTGAGTACTCAAAGTTAAAAACAATGTCTATGTACTGATTGGAACAGATAATATGGACTAAGAACTAGAATAATTATAATGGAGAATGACTTCTGCCCATTACTGACGGAAGGTATCTTTTCCCTTTTGATAAAAAATATTTTTTGCATTTTTCACAATTCAAGGTAACACAAAACACTGAAATATAATTTAATTAAGGAAAAAATATTCTGGCACATAAAATACACCCAAAACTTTAACTTTTCTGAATGCAAAATATGCCACAAGGTAGCCATTGTTTTTACTAACCTTCTGGGTAAACAGAAACTATAAGACATGCTATTCCTCAACCCAAAAAATTGTATACACACTGCGAATCTCAAGTTATTTATTAATACTTCAACTGTACAAGCACATATAGTATGTTACACTTATGACTTACATGAACATAAATATCATTACCATTTCTGTATTGTAAAAGGTGAATCTAGTTAACCATAAAACTTAATGAACTGTGAACTTAACCAATGCTAGTTCCTACATTTCCTAAAACAATCACTACCAACAATGTACAAGACGCAAATTCAGAATTTTAAGAGAAACAAGTACTCAAATAAAAAAAACTTCAGAAAACAAAAAAAAGATTAAGAAAACGAACCATCTCTTGAGAGAGGGGATTGATACTTGTGAGGTTACATTATTGTACAACGATGTTTTTGAGGTGATAAATCTGGCTACAGAGGATTTCCTTCTGCGAGTCGAACAAGCTTGAGAACGACGTCGTAGGACTGGTCAAGGCTAGTTGTAATTGATTTTCCATTGTAGACTCCGCCAATTGAAATTCTGATCGACCTCAAAGCAATAGATCGAACCGATTCATGCATCGGATTCAACAAGCAATTGAAGAAGAGGAGCAAAGCTAAGATCCATCTGGATCAGTTCTAGGGTTTCCACAGCTATGTAAATGGGGGAAGAAGAGGAGGTGGGGAACAAATGGATTTTAGCTGGTGAAATCCTAGAACTGATCCAAATGGATTTTAGCTTTGCTCCTCTTCTTCAATTGCTTGTTGAATCTGATGCATGA
The DNA here is from genome assembly GCF_900185275.1 of Solanum verrucosum. Classification (NCBI taxonomy): domain Eukaryota; kingdom Viridiplantae; phylum Streptophyta; class Magnoliopsida; order Solanales; family Solanaceae; genus Solanum; species Solanum verrucosum. The sequence continues at coordinate 46,341 of NW_026019777.1, forward strand.
ATCGGTTCGATCTATTGCTTCGAGGTCGATCAGAATTTCGATTGGCGGAGTCTACAATGGAAAATTAATTACAACTCGCCTTGACCAGTCCTACAGCGTCGTTCTCGATCTTGTTTGACTCGCAGAAGAAAATCCTCTGTAGCAAGATTTATCAGCTCCAAAACATCGTTGTACAACAATATAACCTCACTGGCATCAATCGCCTCTCTCAAGAGATGGTTCGTTTTCTTAATCTTTGTTTTTTAGTCCATATTATCTATTCCAATCAGTACATGCATAGACATTGTTTTTAACTTTCAATACTCAAAGTTATCACCAAAAATGCTATCTCATACAGTGATTTGTAGTAAAACATCTTTCTTCTAGGATTTTTTGGGCTAATCCCTCAAACTAGGTGATGCAAGGTTTGAAACTTGGAGCAAATTTTGCAAGTTGTCTTTCTTGATTCCAGATTTTTGTTGGTTTTTTATTTCAGAATATTAAATTGCATCCTCAATATACATGCTGAAGAATGCACAATATTGTTCAAATTTAGAATATTTTGATGAAAGAAGAGATATTGAGGAATTACGAAGATGTACACTGATATGTAACATATTATCAAAAATATATAAATGTTAGTTGAATTTATATATTACATAAAATAATCTTTTCATCATGTCAAATATTTTTAATGGTAAATTAAGAAGAATAAGAAGAAGAAGAATTATAATGAAAATTTTAAACTATGTTTAGTTGTGGGGTCCATATTTAAGTGGAATATAAAATAATTTATTTTGTCATAAAAAAATTATTTTAATGATTAATGTAGTTGAGTGATTTTTAAAGATAAAAATATTAAGTTGAGGGATTTTATTGATACAAAACAAAATTTAATGACTAGATAATTTCTCACAGTTCAAAGATCTTTTAAGATATTGACTCCTTTTTTCTCTTTCTCTAAATGATAAAGAAATTATGTTTCAGGCGAATAAAGTGTTGAAAACACCAACCAAATTGATATCATTTGCATCAATCTCACATCTTCATTCATTTTATGATGGAGTTCCTTAGCACCATATTTACATTCACATATATATAACATAAAAGTATTCAAAACTCAGCAAGTGAACTCCTAAACACAAGTTAAGAATATAGAATATGGGTACTCCTACCATCCTAACCGAACCTCCACAACTACAACCTGTATAAAATTAGTCCAACCTAATCATTCACAAATAATATAGCACATACCTTAATAACAACACTTCGACAATTTCAGACCAATAATACACGAGATCAAGTTCACCAATCACAAGTTTCACCGAAAGGCACTAAAAAGTTCACAAATAATAAATATATGCATTGTAATTAAATCTAATGTCAAGTATAGCGATGCATATCTTACCTATTGATATACACCCATTGTCTCTCAGTCCGAGACCCATGAGGGACACACCTGTTTATGCATCCATCGCGGCGTGCGTTATGACCCTTGATAATAAAATCAGTTACGACGTGTGATACGTCCATAGATAATAGAATTTGTCACAACAAGCAACACCTCTCTCGAATCATAATATCTGTCGCGGCGCACGGCACGTCCCTCGAAATGATATATCCTTTTAAATTTCTTATCCTTCCTCAATTCACATAATACTTGTGATAACCATGTTTCAAAACAAATGCAAATGACTTGTTCACACAAATAATGATGAGATGACCATTTTCATAAATAATAATGAATAACTCAGAACGTCACAATCGTGATACAACATCAACAATGAATCAGTAACCCTTTCAAACGATTCTCAACACATCACACAACAGTAATTACTCACATTGCCTTTTATAACCTCTTTTTCATCATTAGAATTATTCAATACGGACAAGTCAACCCATCACCAAGTCTCATTACTCCCCAACACATACCACAAGGAAATTCGTGATTCTATACACTTAACAAAGGTTGAGAAATCCTCTTGCCTCAAATAATTGAACAATCACTCTGGGACTTGAGCCTTCCCCATTTGATGGGCTTGCAAATTAATGCAATATATTCAAATAAATAATCATAGTAAAATTTCAAAACTAGCAATACCCATATTACTATATGTCTAGCCTAGACTCAAAAACCCACCAAAATCTATAATCAAGTTCCTAATCTTAATGCTAATTAATATGTCAAGCCTTATATTTCCTAATTTTAAGCTAAGGGTTAAATCTCAATTCCTCCAAATGTCATAAATCTAATATTATTCATATAATACAATACGTCCAATAATTAATTATCTATCTCAATATAACAAAACTTGAATCATAATGTGATAAGCATAAGAAATTTTTCAATGGAAATTTGGATTAGGCCGTCAGGATCCTTGGACCAGGAATTTAGCTTGCAAATTAGCCTAGTTTAAACAAAAATAAGCATCATAATAAATTATCCTAAGGATAGAGTTTTGGTTCATACTATTGGGTTTTAAAGGTATGAATAGGAAATGCAGGGTTGTGACTATGCCAAAGGGTTGTGACCTTTATGAAAGGTTGTGTCCTTTCTAAAGGGTTGTGACAGTTTGAAAGGTTGTGCCTTTTCCAAAGTGTTGTGACCTTTCTGAAAGGTTGTTTTTTTCCTAAGAGTTGTGACCTTTACTCTTTGTAGGCTATAAATAGAGTGACTTTATCTCATTTTTCTGCATCGAATTCTTCCCTTCTCTTGCATACATTTCTTACAAAACAAAATCGATCGATCGTGTCTGTGTGTGTGATTCGTTGCTGTCATTTTGAGTTCGTTGAAATTATTGAAGTTTGAGGTACTGCTACTTCTTTAATGGTTAATCCATTTTATCTTGGAGGAATTAATCTGCAACCTCAGGTACTTGAGGGGATTAAATTTCTTAAGGACACACAGTGGGTTCTGTGGGCTCGGATGGTTCTTTGTGTTTTTCTTTTTATCTTTTATTATTTCTGGTTTGCTAATATGAATACAGGAGATAACGAGCTAACAAATTTAATGTTGGTATTTTCTTTGGTAAGGATATTACTTCTATTTTCTGTGTTCTTTTTATTGGGGAAAGAAAATGAAGAAAAAAAGAGTTATTTTATCATATGATAAAAGACATTTGGGATGAATTAGTACTACTTTAATACGTTAGAGTATATTTTTTGTAGTAAGTTTTCCTTGGATGGGTAAGATTATTTTTATTTTCTTTCCAAGTGCATTCAAGCATTGCACCCCTTCAGTTTTCTTTTTAATGAGAAAAGCTATTTTGTGCATAAAGGCTAAGATGAGCACTTTAATTTTTTCCCTATATTCTTGGTTTTATATAACTAGGAGAAGAAGTAAATGAACAAATGTTGTCTCCTAACAATATTTGAACATGAGTTTAGTTTCTTGTCGAAATTAAATGTCTTCTTGAGGAAAATAGGAATATGATGGAAACTGAGAAAAGGAAAAAAAAATTAGCAAGAAAAGTGACTTGCATGGAATTATTGTTGACCTATAGAATATGATTCAATGAGAGTAATCAGGTTCTATCTTTATTTCCCTTGATTATTATTTTCTTTTTCTATCCTTTATAAGTTATGAAATTTATTTCATAAATGTTAGGATAGAGTCTTTATGTGATGATCTCAAAATATGTCTTTATTATTAATAATATATATTCTGTTTAGAGGAAAAAAAATTGTAATTTTCTACTCTATGTGAAATTTGATTGTGTTTGACTTTTGCAGATTTTTTTTACTCCTTTGGTTTAAAGAATATGAGAACTTCACGAACAAATCAGATTGTGCATTGGTTTGAATAATATAGAAACTTCACCAATTTTATAAATACTCTGTTTGAATGAATATTCTAACTTGAAGAGTACAAAATCTTCGTCAGGAATATTAAGCCTAAATGATTGAAAACGATAAAATCTTCATCGTTAGCTCAAAATAGTATTGTATTTGAGGTTTCTGGAGATTAAAACCTTTTTGGTTTACTACTCTGTCTGAATGTGAAACTGATTCGAAAAATATTAAAACTTCGTCAGAATTCAAGGTTCATCCGGTTAACGATCAGAAGAATATAAAAACTTCATCGTTAAACTAGAAACAAGTTGTATAAAGATTGAATCTTTATTGTTAGTATTCTAAATACTAAGTGGTTTGTCTAGTTGTGAAAAAAAGGGGAAAAAACACTAGTGACATAAAATTAGTGATTTTTGTGCCTGCAATAGGAATTTATATGGATTATATCTCCAAAAGAAGGCTTTGTGTTGCCAATATGTATTTTGATGGTATACAATATGAAAGCAGGGGAAAAATATGTGGAAAATACAAAGCAAGACTTATTGTCATAGGCTTTAGACAATAAGAAATTCCTTGTTTGACACATAATAGCCACTAACTAGGATTACATTAATTCAAATGTTAATTGCGCTATATGCGGTATATGGCTTTCCAATTCGTCAAAATGGATGTGAAAACATTTTTTTTAAAATGGAGAATTGGAGGAAGAAATTTACATGGAACAACCCGAGGGTTTTGTGGTTCCTGGTAAAGAAAGGAAAGTCTGTAAACTTGTTAAGAAACTTTGTGGACTAAAAACAACCGCACAAATAATGACATGTGAAGTTTGACCAAACTATGTTGGCAAATGAATTCAACATTAATGAATGTGATAAATGTTTTTACATTAAAGACACTCCAAATCAGAAGGTCATTGTTTGTTTTTATGTTGATGGCACGTTGATCATCAAAAGAGACATTTCTGACATAAATGCTAATAAGCATATGCTAGAAAGTAACTTCGAAATGAAAGACATTAAAGTTACTGATGTGATTGAAAAGGTACTTGACAAGTTCAAGCATTTGGATTTCAATATTGTCAAGACTCCAATAAATGTGAGATTTGTACTTCAAAAGAATGAAGGCAAAAGTGACTCACAATTGGATTGTGCTAGAGTATTGAGAAGTATGCTATATATCATGAAGTGTACGCGATCAGATATAGCATGTGCTATTAATAAACTAAGTCGGTTCATGAGTAATCTCAATCAAACTCATTGGATGACAATGAAAAGAGTATGGGAGTATTTAAAACATACTTTAAAATCTATTGCTTTGCATTATAACTAATATTCAACAGTATTGGAAGAATATAGTGATGCAAATTGAATCACCAGGTCAAATAAAGTAAAATCCACGAGTGGATATGTATTTACTCTCAGTGGAGGAGCAGTCTCTTGGAAATCTTCCGAACAGAGATGTATCGCTCGCTCTACTATGAAATCTGAGTTTATCACTGTAGAAAAGGCTGGTGAAGAAGTTGAATGACTCCAAAATTTCTTGAAATATTTTTTGCCCAAACCTTTTAGCTCCAGTATGCATACACTGTGAGAGTTAAATTTGCAATAGGTAGGGCATGGAGAGCATGATGTATAATGGAAAGTCTCGTCATATATGACATACACATAATATCGTTAGAGAACTACTCTCTAGTGGAATTATCATATTTGACTATGTAAAGTCAAAGGATAATGTGACAGATCCACTTATAAAAGGCCTAACTAGAGAGGAAGTTGATAGATTATCCAAGGGAATAAGAGTATGGACGAGGACAAGTCATTGTGGCGGTAACTCTACCTAGAAAACTTGAGATCCTAAGATCTAGGTTCAAGGAGATCAAACAAAGTCATTGATGATGGTTCAACATTGTCAAAATATTTTTTTTTATGGTCTATTCTCATGATAAGACAATGTTCAATAACAAGGATAAAGGCATTGGGACTTTCCACTGGTTTCTAAGTTTGATACAAGGTATATCAAATGGTGTATCTATGAGATAACACATTTAGAAATCACCTATGTAAGTGTGAAGTGTAAGCTGCTTCAAGGAGAATCCGGTAAGGCCAGTTCTCTACGCATTTATAAACCAAGACGTGTTCATGGCTGAAACGAACAAAACAATGAGAACCAAAAACAGTTCAAGGGTTGATTGTGTGACTTATGTTGTCTACGTAAACACCAAAGCTCTACTATTCATAGATATCAAATCTATCGATTGACCGAGTATATCCGAAATATGTTCACTATGGAAATTTCAAAGGGAAACCCACTTATCCAGATGCAATCAATCCTTACTTATGAATCACACAGTTTTTCATGGATATGTTTTAACAATAGACATTCCTTATTATGTGGGGGATTGTTGGGTTTTAAATGTGTGAACAGGAAATGAAGGGTTGTGACTCTCCTGAAGGATTGTGACTATGCCAAAGGGTTGTGACCTTTATGAAAGGTTGTGTCCTTTCTAAAGGGTTGTGACCGTTTGAAAGGTTGTGCCTTTTCCAAAGTGTTGTGACCTTTCTGAAAGGTTGTCTTCTTTCCTAAGAGTTGTGACCTTTACCCTTTGTAGGCTATAAATAGAGAGACTTTCTCTTATTTTTCTGCATCGAATTCTTCCCTTCTCTTTCATACATTTCTTACAAAACAAAAGCGGTCGATCGTGTCTGTGTGTGTGATTTGTTGCTTTCATTTTGAGTTCATTGAAATTATCGAAGTTTGAGATACCACTACTTCTTTAATGGTTAATCTGTTTTATCTTGGGAGGAATTAATCTGCAACCTCGGGTACTTGAGGGGATTAAATTTCTTAAGGACACACAATGGGTTCTGTGGACTTGGATAGTTCTTTGTGTATTTCCTTTCATCTTTTATTATTTCTGGTTTGATAATGTGAATATATGAGATAACACATACTACTTACTATTTGAATTATACGACTCACAATATGCTTATTTTTCTGATTAGTTGTTCACTGAAGTATTATTATGTTAGCAATAAAGCACCTTCTTTTTATGGTTTCAAGTAATATTTTTCAGCTTGAATCCATTTCCACCTTCTTAAAAAAAGAAAGAGATGAATTAATATAGAGGAGAAGTTTAGAGATTACTAAAATTTAGAATAAAAAATGCAACAAAAAGTCTTTGATATTAGCTGATGGAGTCATGTTCAATGGTTTTATTTTGTAAAAAAAAAATTATACAAAAATATGCTTACCTAATGTAACTGTTGATATTTCAAAAAAAAAAAAAAAACCTTTTGGGTCTGTTTGGAAAGTCACCAGGTAATGAAGATTGAAGCAATTAATAGGACAGTAAGTGCCAGCGTAGTAATTACACAACCTTAGTAATTATGTTGATCTGTTTGTTCGCTACAATTTAATTACAAGTGTATTGTCTGGTTGCACAAGTGTAATCATAAGGTTTTATTAAAATTATTTATATTAGACAAATAAGGACATTTATAAATGATATTAAATTTGAATATTTAAGATACATATTGTCTTTTGAAAATATATTAATCAATATTCATATGTTCTTAACTAATGTTATAAAAATAAATAAAAAATAATTGGTTTATAATTTTCAGTTTAATATATTTTTATTAAATTTATCATAAAAACTAAAAGTACAAAATTTCTATAAACATTATGAAATGCATATTTGACAAAAATATTGGTATTATAAATATAATGTTATAAAATTATAAAACATTTGACAACAAGATAATCTATCGAGTCTAACTTAAAAAATAGCTTGCAACATAAAATATTGAGTCAATACTCCTAAAAAGTGAAATTGAAAAATATAACATAAGTTCTAAATTCAAAACAAAAATTTAACATAATACACTTATGTCGAATTTCAACAAATCACACATAAATATGATTTAAAATAAAAAAGAAAACGTAAGTCCATAAGTTAATTCAACAGTGAATTCAACGTTAATTTAAAATTAGAATACTAAAAAAACTGTTCTAATGAATTTTTTTTTACATAATGTGAAAAATTGCATGGAATCACATGAAGTAAAAGTGGAGAATAAGAAGGAAATGAAACATAAAAAAATATAAAAGAAATTATTTTTAAAAATATTAGAATAATAAAAAAAATTAAAAATATATTAAAACGAAAAAAAGAAGAAAAGAAATTAAAAAGTAATAAGGTAGTAATTACACCATTAATTACTAGCAATTCATAGCCTCCCCTATGAATTGAAAAGTGTAATTACATGTTGCCAATTACACCAAATTACATGATGACCATACAATAACATGGCCAACCAAATAGGGCAGACAATGTGTAACGACCTGAACCGTTGTTAAATAAGAAGGGCAAAATGTCTTGACCATGTTGGGGCCAACTGTCCCACCATAGTGGGGTGATGCCGCTACGGTGGCGGCGCTCCAGCGGGGTCGGGAACATTAGAGAGGGATGGTCAGGGGGCAGAACTTAACAACGCAAACTCTTATTTTCTCCTTTTTTGGTAAGTGTAAAAAAAAGGCGAGGATCTCCTCAGAAACCCTCAAAAGGCTGCTCTAGGCTTGGGAAGGAAGGAGAAAGAGATTTCTAGCGTAAGTTTGAAGACAACTCGCAGATTCCTGGCCAAAAATCCACCGTCTCATTGTCCGGAAGCCATGATTGAAGCTAGAATCCCTCTTCAGCTGCTTAACGCCCAGGTAGGCTAGGTTTACTCAAATGAATAGTCGTAAATTCTTGCTCACTGTGTACTATAATGTTGATTGATGGTAGAATTCATGTTTAGGCCTTCAGGCATGGAAAAAGGGATGATTGTACATGTACCCTAGTTGTTGAATATGATATGCACCGTGGGAAAGGCCTTGTCCTACGAACTAGGGTTAAATGATGGTTCGACTTCTAGTTTGGTGTTGTATATTCTTGTTAATGACCCTATTGTAGGTGTACATGAATGGGAATAGAGAAACATGAATCGAACCTAATGAGACGACTAAGTATAGATAATTACATGCCAGGAACCGTTAATTGACTATGTGACTGTTCATTATGGGTATGATAATGGTTGTGGTTGTGCTGACTGGATCAAGTGTCAAGTTCTAGTCATCCTCATCTGGAATGAATTTAGGGTGTGTTTGGTATGAAGGAAAATGGTTTTCATGGAAAATGTTTTCCTCGAAAAACAAGTAGATTTTGGACATATTTTTTCTCCTGTTTGGTTGGTGAGTAGAAAATATTTTCCGGAAAAGATTTTTTAGTGTCTGATTTATGAATGAATTTTGAAGTTGAAAATATTTAGTTAAAAATAAAATCAAATTTTCTTTTTTGGAAGGGTGGGGAGTGGGGGGCTGGTAGGGGGTTGATGGGGAGGGGTGGTCGAGGGTAGGGGTGGGGTAGAAAAAAAATTGAAATTGGAAATATATTTTAAAAATAACTTTTAATTTATTGAATTATTTTTTGGTGGGGGGATTGTAGGGGGCTGGGGTGTAGGGGTGAGGGTGGGGTAAAAAAATTAAAAAATTGAACTTAAAAATAGTTTTTGAAAACAAGCTGAAATTATTTTATTTGGGGGGAGGGGGTTTGGTTTGAGGGTAGGGACAAAATAAATTGATTTTTTCAACAACAAAAATTATAATTTGAAGCTGGAAGAAAGTTTTGGAAAATGTTTCCCTTAATTTTTGAAGAGAAATCATTTTCCTTAAATTTGAGGAAAATGAGTTGATTTGGAAAACATTTTCCGAAACATTTAATCCAACCAAACATGAGAAAATTGGAAAACATTACCAAACACACCCTTAACCAGTATTACTTTTGTTGGAACCAGTTATGAAAACTGGAATAGAGGAGTTTTAATTTCTCTCTCGGATAAAACAAGCTATGTCTCATCAAGCAGAAGTGTTATCTACTTTCAAACGGCTTGAGATCTGTAGAAGGAACTGCAAGATAAACATAGTCGACTAGATGGTTCAAAACTTTTTCAATCGCAAAGAGATTTCAATAACATCAACCCAGGATCGAGTGATGCAACAATCTCAAAAAACATAAACTTTTGAATACTCTTATGTTTTATACTTGTGAATGTAACTCAATCATAAAATGAATGAAGATATGAGATTGATGCAAATGAGATCAATTTGTTTGATGTTTTCTGTAAGATTAAATACTTTAATACATATCAGGATCTTGAAAACGATAATCTTACATAGAGATCGTTAGGGGCACATACCTGATACGGAAGACATCATCACAAAGAAAAGTGGAAGCGTTAGTCGTAAATTGGTTTCGACCTCCGTACCCTAGCCTTACGTTACCACAACCATCAGCGATGAAATTATTGTATAGAATATGTGGTAACCCTAATGGGAGGATGGATGACCAATTTATAGAGGTTAAGACTTAATCTGGTACCTCCATCAAATAACCAATGTACATACGAGATTTATTAATCATTAAATATTATATATGGTATAACTTGGGATACAATTAAACTTCGGCCACAAGTAAATTTGGGCCATAAGTAAGAAAAAATTCTTACATTCTCCCACTTGGCCCAATGACCATATAACAGTAATATTTCATAAACATTAGTTGTGCATACAATAAATCTCTTCAATAATGTCCATCATACATACCACAATATAACAAACTACTAATGCGAGTTATGTCGGTTGTACGTAAATTTTAAGTGACATACTTCCTTCCATATACTACTACATTAGCAACTTATCATATTATGTTCATAAGCTATAAAACATATAACATTATGGTCCACAATATTGTCTCATAGAGACTTATCTTGTAATATCTCAAAATAATAATGTATACACCATTATGAGAAATAATAAATTCATTAATATATATCAGAAACACATAATTGAGCTCAGAGTGTAAAAACATCATAAATGTATCAATCATAAGTACAACCAAGACCCATTCTTTGAACATGTTCTTTAAATGTCTTTGGTTGTAAGCCCTTCGTTAACGGATTTGCAATCATTAGATCAGTTCTAATATTCTCAAGTAACACTCTTTGTTTCTGAACTTCTTCCTTGATAGTAAAATATGTTAGTTCCATATGTTTGACACCTTTGGAGTACTTATCGTTCTTGGAGAAGAATATTGCTGCAATGTTATCACAATAAATTTTCAGCGGCTTGGTAATGGTGTTGACAACCCCAAGTCCTGAAATGAAGTTTCGCAGCCATAATGCATGAATTGTGGCTTCATAACATGCCAAAAATTCTGCTTCCATTGTAGATGTAGCAATGACAGATTGCTTAGCACTCTTCCACGTATTGCTCATTCAGCTAATCAGAATAAGTAACCAAATGTGGACGTTCTAGTGTCAACACATCCAGCAAAATCTGAATCCGAATATATAGTAAATATGTAGGCTAATTAGCCAAATCATATAATAATATTTTCATTTTTAGTAAGGTTTTGGCATATGATTTATCCCGATATTATCTGCAATTGTAAGCTTCTGCATGACACTTTGATTCTTTCATACCCAACAATATCTACTCTAGTTGGTGACTCTTTTATTTCCAAGTGGCTTTACCGAGGTTGTATAGTACAAATTGTTGGTCGTTAGACCCATATAGACTTGATAGAACTAGAGATGCTATACTTTGATTTTACTATGGGAATGGATTGATTGATATATTTTTACTCCAAAATCGACTATCGCGGTGGTTGTTCCCACTTTGTTTCTCCCTCTATTATATATAATTAGAATTTTATATAACATGGGTCTAAATGATTATTTTTTTTTTAAAAAAGAGATAAAGTATCAAAAACACACCTAAACTATATACTTTTTTTTATTTTCATACCTAAATAATTAGGAGTGTGAGTTTCATGCCTAAACTGTCACTTATCAGTTTGAGAAACACACCTAAGTCGTGTGTGTAATACACTCTTTTATTTGCAAAAATATAGACACATGACATTCCACATGGATAAATTATTTTACCTTGAAAAAAATTAAATAATAAACTATTAGTATTGATTAAAATTAAAGATTAAAGTATTAATATCCCAAAAAATTATATTTTTCAAAAAGTAAAATTTAAATTATTTTTCTTGCCCCACTCCACCACATCCCCCCCCCCCCGCCTCCTGCGGACATCCCCCTTCCTTTTTTTTCTTAAATTTCTTTTATAAAATATTTTTAAAAAATTTATACTTCACCCCCCTCCCTCCCACACCCCCACCCCAAACCACCCACTCATTCCAAAAAAAAATTGATATTATTTTATTTATATTAAAAAAAAAATCTAATTTGAGGAAGAGAGGGAGATGAAGTAAAAAAAGTTAAATACTTTAATAAAGGAAATTTAAACAAAAAAAAACTAAAAAATGGCGGGGGGAGGGGGTACGGTGAGAGGAAGTGATGGAGTGGGGTAAGAAAATTATTTTACATTTTATTTTTATAAAAAAATATTATCATTTTGGGTTAATAATTTTTTAATCTTTAATTTTAACTAAACTAATAATTTATTTAATTTTTGTCAAGGTGAAATGTTTTGTCCATGTGGAATGTGATGTGACAATTTTTTTAAAATAAAACAGAGAGTGTGGTACACACACCATGAAGAACATATAATAAAAGAGAGGGGTGTGTTTCTCAAACTAATAAGTGATAGTTTAGGTATAAAACTCACACTCTCAATAGTTTGACTATGAAACTCAAAAAAATGAGATAGTTTAGGTGAGTTTTTGATACTTATCTAAAAAAAAAGGAAAGAAAAAAAAGTTAAGAACAAGTCAAGATGAATTTCAACTCATTAATTATTAATCTAATTTGTGTCACTTTTGCTCAATAAAAACAACTTAAGCAGACGTTGCCTATTTCTCTAGCATAAGAAAAGAAATTTGTGGGATGAATATGAGTATCATCTTTAAACTTCTTCTTTTTTTAAAACTATAAAGGTACTTTTAAATGAAACTATTAAGTAATGACATTTTTATTCAATTTTACATAATCAAGGGATATGTTTTACCCTTAACCAAATCATAAATAATTTTAACAAATATACTTGGATGCTTGCACTGGATCAATTGCTAACTAATTAGTCACACGAATGAAATAAGTTGTAAAATTAATCCCTTGAAAGCTTATTTTATTATATTATTGTTGTCACTATAATATCCTGAACAAAGCCATGACACACACTACAAGAAAAGTGTTGATTACCTGGGGATTTTCATAGGGATAATACAGTAAAATCCCCAAGTAATTTTATTACCTGTGAATTTTTTGGCCAATTAAAATTCGATGAAAAAACCTTCGTAGGTAATTAGTACTTGAGGATCTAGAAAATCCGTAGGTAATTTATTGTGAAATCGGTGTCATTGGAAAGAAAATTCAAATACTTTTAATTTGATAGGTTATGGGCCATGTAAGTCTTTATATTCTAAGAGATATGGTCATTTGAAGTTGACCCAAAGAAAATCTTACATCAAAGCTTAATCGGTAAGGAAATTTTCAACTCAACTTTGTGCTAGGAGTTTCTAGTGACCTTAATTGATACCCAAAATCATTCTCACACTAAATAATTTACCTTTACACATATATGAACAATTTAAGAATTGACCCTACATGTAAAATAGTTCGGGTCTTAACTTAAAAAAATTTGGGGTTTTACACATACATCCTCGATTTTATTGTTTGTGTTGAGGTAGAGTTGAGATTTATTTAGTTGCTTATATCGAATCCGATCATTTTATATTTGACCCGCCCCGATCCACTCATTTGTGAATACTACTAATATGCTTACTTATCTTTTTAAACCCCTTCGACATAAATCATGCCTCCCTCTTGAAGTTTGCAATATTTGCAATACTGTAATAGTATAAGATTTTTATGCATGTTGAGATGATTTCCCCAGAGGATGTATTCTTAATTCCAACATTGATCCATTTGGGAAATTCTTTCAATAAGTCAACTTCAACTTTTACGTTTACAGAACTAGGTCTAGATTTTTTTAATGTAGCCATGTCAACATGTAACGGTTTTCCCACTGCTTTGGCCATCGTAAACAAGAATTCTTTAATGAAAAAAATTAGGTGATAGGGATGGAAAAAAGATCCATGCAAAGGCAGTAGAAGTTTCCGCCTCTAGGTTGAGCTAGGGTTCCCATGCTGTAGAGTACATTTGATAGTATACCCATCTTTAGCCTTCAAAAATCTGTTGGTTTTGACATGACATGTACGTAATCTTACATAGTGGTAAGATGAATTAGGATGTGTCTATCATTCAAGAATCCTACCTTACACTCAACCTTGAATCTCACACCGTAAAGAACTAATTTTACGAATCTTTTCTAGTTCTAACCAACAATAAGTAAATTTTCCAATTATGGCAAACTATAAATCTTTTTTAGTGATCACAGTCTCAAAAAATACATTTTCTCGTACTCATTTTAATATTATATCTATGTATAAATAATTCATGAATTAGGTATACACCCTACATGGTATAGAATGTGTAACTAATACCTTACATTTAGTGATATTAGGAATACATAGAATTTAATACCATGGTATTAATCTATGTGAAGATATACCACTCAAATCCTTTTAACGATTTTGTTTATTTTCTATGTTTTATGTTTTATATTTGTACTAGTAAATTTATTTAAATAAATTAGCTTACAAATTTTATTATTTAGAGAGAGTTGTTATTTGCTAAATAAATTCAATACAAATCAATACAATAATTGAAATGTGAATTGTTTAACATTTACTAATTGAAAAAATAAATATATCACTACATGACGTTTGTGAACCTTATTGAATGCCGTAGTGTTGATATATATTTTTTGTGTAATTTATAAAATTGCATACATATTAAAAGAAATAATTCAAAAATACCCCTGAACAATGACCAAGATCTCAACGATACACATTTACTCATGTTTATAACATTTTTTTAGATATTAAAATAGAGTTGAGGTATAAAATAAATATGTTTATCATGAACAGTCAATTTGAAATAAATTTATTGTATCATACTAGTGATATGATAATAGATATTCTTATTATATTTTAATATGATTTAGGAACACAATTAAAGTCCCACTTCGAAGATAGGAATTTTCCACTTTTAAGTTTATATATATATATATATATATATGAATTAAATTATGTTGTCCATATTGTATTCCGAATATACTTAGAACAAAACTTTGAAGAACTTGGTAAGAAACAATAAAGGTTAAACAATATTTTCAAAATAAAAAATTAAAACTAGTAGAGAAAATAGAATCAGAAACAGATTAGAAACAATATAAAAATATTTTTCTCAAAGAAAGAAAATCGAGCCCACTGAATGCACAGTGTCCCCTTAAGAAAATTATTCCCCTCAAGTAGTTAATGGAATATATCCTCCTAGGATAGAACGATCCTACTCACCGGTGTATCGGTACCTAAAACCACAGTGTCAGTGAACCACTCAACGACAATAAAGTACACTTAGAATACTAGATTTAGTAGTAGTAGAAGAAGTCCAGAAAAATTTGGTTTTTTTAAAATGAGAGAAATCCCTCAATTTATAGAAAACAAAGGGTAGTGTGAAAATGTTCTTATTGTGCCTTACCGGAATGGTCACAAACCTTTGGAAAAGTCACAATCTTTCAGAAAAGTCACAATCTTTCATAAAAGTCACAACTTTTCATACAAGTCACAACATTTCATAAAAGTCACAACTTTTCATAGAAGTCGCAACTCTTCATAAAAGTCGCAACTCTTCATTTTCCATTCACACCTTTTGAAACTCAACAATCCCCCACATGAATGGGGAATGACTCCAAGACAAAGAAACGGACAAGTATGTGTACTTTACAAGGAAGAATTAATTGCATCTGGCTAAGTAGGTTTCCCCTTGGACTTTTCGTAGTGAATATAAGTTGGATATACTCGATCAATCGGTAGATGCATTATCTTTGAACCGTCGAGCATTGGTGTAAACCTAGACAACCATATGTGACACAATTAACCCTTTACCGTTTATGATTCTTACAGTTGTCTTCGTTTCAGCCATGAACACCTCCTGGCTTCATGAGTGTATAGAGAGATGGGCTTTTGACAATCATCCTCTTTAAAGAGGCTTACACTTCACACTCACATATGTGATATCTAAACGTGTTATCGTGTAGATATACTATTTTGGTCAACTCTGCCAAACTTAACAAATCATTATTAAAAACTTTAAGCTTTATTACTCATTAACAAGCCTTAATGTTGTATCCTTGTTCCTGAGCATTGTCTTCATCATGAGAATGGATTGAGTTGGTTGACAATGCCGAACCGTCAGTCACAAATTTGTTTTTCTCCTTGAATCTAGCTCTTGGGATATCTAGTCTGCTAGATAGAGTTACTGCCATGATGACTTGTCCTAAGCCATAAACCCATTCCCTTAGATGATCTTTCAACTTTCTCTCTAGTTAGGCCTTTTTTTAAAGTGGATCCGACACATTATCCTTTGACTTTACAGAGTCACATGTGTTAATTCCACTATAGAGTAGTTTTCTAATGGTATCATTTCTATGTCTTATATGACGAGACTTTCCTTTATACATCATGATCCATGTCCTACCTATTGCATCTTGACTATCGAAGTGTATGCATAGTGATGCCAAAGGTTTGCGGCAAAAAGAATATCTATCAAGAAACTCCAAAGTCTTTCAACTTGTTCACCGGCCTTATCTAGAGAACCTAGCTCAGAGATCAGTGTAGAGCTAGCGATACATGTCTTTTTGGAAGATCTCCAAGAGACTGCTCCTCCACCAAGAGTAAATACATATCCACTTGTGGATTTTACTTCATTTGATCCCGGTGATCCAATTTGCATCACTATATCCTTTCAATACTGTAGGATATTTGTATAATGCAAGACAGAGTTTTGACTATGTTTTAAATACCCCAAAACTTTTTTCATTGTCATACAATGAGTTTGATTGGGATTATTGGTGAACCGACTCAGTTTATTAATAGCACATGCTATATCTGATCGCATATTCTTTTTGATATACATCATACTTTCCAATGCTCTAGCATAATCCAATTGTGAGTCACTTTCACCTTCATTATTTTGAAGTGCAAAGCTCATATTATTGGAGTCTTGACAATATTAAAATACAAATATTTGAACTAGTCAAGTACCTTTTCAATGTAATGAGACCGTCACAATGCTAAACATCTTGGAGTTCTAAGGATTCTTATACCTAAGATCACATTATCAACTCCACGATCTTTCATATCAAAGTTTCTTTCTAGCATATGTTTAGTAGCATTTATGCCATTAGTGTCTCTACTGATGATCAACATATCACAAATATATAAACAAGCAATGACCTTTTGATTTTAATGTAAACACATTTATCACTTCCATCATTCTTAAATCCATTTCCCAACATAGTTTGGTCAAATTTCTTATGTCATTGTTTGGGTGCTTGTTTTAGTCCATAAATTGGCTTAACAAGTTCGCACACTTTCTTTTCTTTACTAGGAACCACAAAACCCTTGGGTTGTTCCATGTAAATTTCTTCCTCCAATTCTCTATTTATGAAAAAATAATTCCCATTCATTTGATGAATTTGGAGGTCATATATCGCAGCTAATGCAATTAACATCCGAATGAATGTAATTCTAGTTATTGTTGAGTATGTGTCGACAAAATCAAAACCATATTTTTGTCTACAACCTTTGACAAAAAGTATTGTTTTGTATTTGTCAATAGTTCCATCCACTTTCATTTTCCTTCTGAAGATTCACTTTGAACCCAAATGTTTATTTTCTGCAAGAAAATCAATTAACTTCCAATATGGTTGCTCAAGATTGAATCAATCTCACTATTGACACCATATTTCCAAAAGGATGAGTCTACAGAAGACACAAGAAATGTTACAAAATCATATTCGAAGGAAGTAGATGTCTTCTGACATTTACTACGCATGTGAATCTCTTTATTAAGTACATTCTCCTTTTTTCTTTCCAAAGTCTTTTAGACACTTCACTAGACTACTCAAGTCTAATTTTACAGTCCACAATCATAGGTCCTGTTTTAATCCTCTTAGGAATAGGAACTTGGACTTTGGCTAGTGCAACGACCTGTTCCCATCGTTATAGCAAAGCCAACGGGGGGAAATTTGGGGCTAGAAAACTTTTTTTGTAGTTTTTGGATTTTCCCAACCTTGTCAAGATTCGGAAGAAATCAGAGTCTTTGAGGTGTATGAAAATCTGGTAACAATCAGGTGAATCATTTATGATTTTGATTACATGTGTAGTTAGATAACTCGTTAAGAAATCCGTATGACTTTATCGAATTAAATTCGGGCGAGTAGAACTCCTATAATCGATCTTAGCGTAAAGGGTATTTACTGAGTGTCATGGATTAGAGGTGTGTTGTGAAATGGGAATATTGAATTCTTGAAATAGCTCTCTGTTTCATTTTGGCCTCTTTGGCGAGGATTTTTGCCACTGTGGCGAGCCCGACGCAAATTAAAGTCGTTAATAAACCCTTAAATGACCTCATTATGCACTTTTCAACTTTTTGAGCGAAGGAACGACTCCCATGCGACTCACACTCGTTTTTCACCATTCTTCAGGCTAAAGGTAAGCTTTTCACTCTCCGAATCTATTTTTCGATCCATAGAACTTAATAGAATGGGTGAATATTGATGGGGGAGGGTTTGTTTATGGATTCTATGGTGGAAACAACCTTAAATTGGATAATTAGGATCGTGGGTTTGATCTAGGGTTCATAAAATTGTTAGTATTCTAGATAATTAATGATTGTTTATTGATTCCCGTATTATATTGAATGTTTGTGGACTGGGAACAAGCGAAACGAATCCGGAAAGGGAAGGATCAAGTTTTTTAGGGTTTCAAGCTTGTTTCGAGGTAGGTGATGGTTGTGATTCTATGATTGTGTGATGTATGCTTGTTCTTACCTCATTATGATACTTGAATATGTATGAATGTTGCAATGTTGATCACACTTGTTGTAAATGAGATAGATAATTGATGAATGCCATGAAGTCATGACTTAAAGATTGTTAGATTCCACTTTCCAGGAGAGGCAGTTTGGGAATGGAAAGGCAATATAGCAACGCCAAAATGTAGGTTTATTTCGTATTTTAATGAGAGGAGGATGATTACTAAGGGTTGTATTTATCATCTTGTTCACGTTCATGTTATAGATGTAGAACCACTGACTCTTTAGTCTATTCTGGTAGTTAATGAGTTTCTAGATGTATTTCCAGACGAGCTTCCTGGTATCCCTCGAGAATGGGAAATTGATTTTGCTATCGATATGCTACCAGGTACACAACCCATATCTATCCATCCTTATAGAATTACTCCTGCTGAGCTAAAGGACTTGAAGGATCAACTGAAAGACCTATTGGATAAAAGCTTTATTAAGCCTAGTGTTTCACCATGGGGTGCGCTAGTGTTATTCATAAGGAAGAAAGATGGCTCACTAATAATGTGTATCAATTACCGACAGCTGAATAAGGCGACTATAAAGAATAAGTATCCCCTTCCGAGGATCAATGACTTGTTTGATCAGTTACAAGGTGTTAAGTGCTTCTCAAAGATTGATTTAAGATCAGGGTACCACCAGATACGAGTTCGGGAGAAAGACATTCCAAAGACAGCTTTTAGAACCAGATATGGAGTTGTCCTACGAGGAAACTCCAATTGCCATATTAGATCGGCAGGTCCGTAAATTGAGGACGAAAGAGGTGGCTTCGATTAAATTCACTACAAGAAAATGTACATACAACGACATTAATTTGGTGACATTTGTAACGAATGTCAGAAAATAAAGAATTTCACGACATTTAAGAACAAAACGTCATAACACAATGACATTTGATGTCAAATGTCATAAAAATAATGACATTTGGTATCAAATATTGTCAATATAATGACATTTGGTCCAAAATGTCACTATGATAATGACATTTATTGCAAAATGTCATTGTTTTTAGTGACATTTAGTGAAAATGTCATTTAAATGATGACATTTTGCTACAAATGTCGAATATAATATGACATTTATTACAAAATGTCATTGGTTTTAGTGACATTTAGAAAAAATATCACTTAAATATTGACATTTAATATAAATGTCGAATATATTATGACATTTACTGCAAAATGTCATTGATTTTAGTGACATTTAGAAAAAATGTCACTAAAATAGTGACATTTGGTCCAAAATGTCACTTTGATAATGACATTTATTGCAAAACGTCGTTGTTTTTAGCGACATTTAGCGAAAATGTCATTTAAATTATGACATTTGCTACAAATATCGAATATAATATGACATTTATTACAAAATGTCATTGGTTTTAGTGACATTTAGAAAAAATATCGCTTAAATAGGACATTTAATATAAATATCGAATAGTGAGATTTGTTGTAAAATGTCATTGATTTTAGCGACTTTTAGCAAAAGTGTTGCTAAAATAGCGACATTTAATACAAATATTGAATATATTACACTACTAGAATTTCGTTGTTTGCCGACTTCAAAATTGGTCGGAATGTAGTCGGAAAATGGAGTTTTCCGATGACTTTCCGACTACTTTTGAGTAGACAGCAGATTGAGCGTTGGAAAATACTTGCCGACTGCAGCAGTCGTCATTCATCGACTACCATAGTCACTATATATAAATTAAAACCCGACCATTAATGTACCTGAACTGTTGTTCTTGGTCACACTTTAAAAGTGTCACCTTTTATGTCTCATCTACAACAACACTTATTAAGTGTAAGTTTTCTTATGTACATGCTAAAATTTATAATCCATAAGCCAAGTGTGGCCTTTGCTTCCTTATTAACCACGATTTAAAGTGTTGTCTTTTCTATCTTATGTATGACGACACTTCATCCTTGCCCATGTGCATACAACAATTTACAGTCCTTTGGCTACACTTTTAAGTGTGGTAATATTATTTTTGCTATAAAATATTTATATGCCACAATTTCTAATTAATAAACACCAGTATTGCTTTGCAATAAATAATCTCAAACATTAAATTAGCTAATAAGTAATTCAAATATATAGATTTGCAATAAACTTCAAAAGATAGTATATCTTGTGTACATACACATACTTATAAAGCAATATTCTAAATATGTGTACACAATAGTCCAAAAAGTACTCTTACAATAGTTCAATATATTCTAGCAATGAATATATTTCACAAAATCAAATATAATGTATTCAAATTTTTACAATAGTTCAAAAAATCTTCATTATCCACTTCCACTTCATTGAGTTCAAATTGACTTGTGGCGACCCTTCAAATTTGATCACCTCCATTTCCCTACACATTTAAAAAGAAATCAACAATCAAAACAACTCATGTATAACAAATCAGATTGCAGCAGTTATAGAAGTTTTGTTGGAGTGAAGGGTCATGTATAATAAAAGTATAAAGTTACTATAACCCAAAAAAGAGACATGAACTTCATGTCTCTTTTTGCTTTTTTTTTCCTCCATCTTCCTAAAGGAAAAAGTGTGGAGTGCCACACACATCTTAGACTCAGTTTACCAACACAGTTACTTAACATCGTAAAAGAAATTTATACAATCAAGTCACTTCGATCACAAATAAATCACTATAATAAAATTATTTGGTTACCTAGTACTGGCAAGTGGAAGCTGAGAGAGTGGTAATATGAAAGGGAAGCAATATTGCAGTCTTCTCTAAAACAAGTGAGAAGGGTATCTTCATGGGTATAGTTTATATGAGTTACTACCAAGTCTAAGATTAAATGTAATTGTTATGTTATTTTCTTTCCAGATGAGCTGAAATTACTGATGATTGGCCTCCAAATGATTAAATACTCATAACTAGAAATCTTTATCTTACTACATGGGAAAATGCAGAGCTATTTCACATTTTATTTCAGCAAACACTTCTACTAGGACTAATCTCACAGCTTGATCCTAAGATAATTCAGTGCAAGTACTCGAGTCCTAAAAGAGTGTCCCCCTTTACAGCTAAGGAGTGTTAAATTCTACATCGCCCAATAAATCGACATAGCAGTAGATACCATCGCAGTTCATAAGACATCTGTAAGTCGCAATATAGGATGATGGAAAAAGAGGTAACTCAACTCCAACCACACGAAGACACTCTACTGCAAACACCAAGACACCAAGACAAAGGAAAACAAGTTGTTATTAGCGACAAACCTCGGCAACATCTCAGATGACTTAGCTTCTATTTTTTAAATTGACATCTTTGTGGCTATTAACCATGATAGTATTTATTCATTGTTACATCTTGTACTTTTATTAAAAACAAAACTTCAACAAAGCAAATATTAAAGATGTTGAATCCCAAAAAGAGAACAACAATGACAAGAATAAAATGGAAGAGACCATGCAAAATCCAGGTATGACTGTTGAAACTTTTTCTGATAATCAGAGTTTGCTTCAGCAAAAAGAGATGCATATGGATATGAACTGCAAAAAAGATCTACAAGCCTTAACTAGTGAAATAGAAGAGGGCTGGAAACATGTGGAAAAGAAGAAAGGAAAAAGGAAAAACAATAAGGAGACTAACAAGGTGAAACAACAACTAAACAAGATGAAGGAAAAAAAACATTTGGATGTTAACAGTAGCAAACATGAGAACAACAATATGTTCAATCACCTTGTTGTACCGGAGATGATAGACTTAAACATTAAGAATAATGATGTGAACGAGAACAAGGATCACGAGCAATAAAATAAACAAAACACATTGTTTCCTAACAGAAGTACAAGATGGAAGAAAGACCGACAAAGCTGTGTTATCAACTCTTTCAAGAATTTACATCACTAGATTATAGCAGATTGCAGCAGCTATATAAACACAAGTCATTATTTGCAGATTTTATAGGTTAGGCTCGTACATTTGACAAGCACCATGGAATTAATAAATGGATAGAATAATGTGGGAGATCATTGACATTGACTGGATCAAAAACAATTCATTCTACTATTAAAACCGGAATACCAACAAGAAGGATCTTCTGTGAAAATTCAAACTAATTATCGTTTAGGAAAATGGACAGGTACCATACGAAAAGAAAAAACCAGAAACTAGTAACTGACAAACTTGATTGATATTCCTCCATTATAGATGACAAACACTAGGGAACTTATAAATTGACTAAACAAAAAATGAAATCAATAAGCTTAAGACTCGTCCTACTCTTCAAAATCTGTATCAGCATAGCATATAGGTAGAGGCATGCACTACAGCAATCATTTATCCCGTTTTACCAGCAAAACTATACGAATGTTTGAGATAACCCCCGCCCCCCTCAAACCTTGAGGTCTGTGAATGTTGTCACTACCCAACTATTTTCAGAAAATTATAGCTGACGTATCATTACATGTTCTACTGACCAAAAGAACTTGTTTCTAAAATGCACCTGTAATGTCCTTCTTCAACTTTGTCCATATTGCACAAAAAATCAGTTTGACTGAAAATCAAAAGGTGGAAACAACACTACCTGATCTCACTACAAATAGCAGGGAAAAGATGAACACCAATGCCGTAACTGGAGTTGGTTCTGGATGGATAACAAATAGCAAGCCCATACTTCATAATATTCGTAATCCTTCCTTTCGAAGAAGGAAGCGAAGCGTAACTAAGAAGGAAGCCATGCAACTCATCGCAAAGCAAAGACTTCTAGGAAAAAGCACATGCCTGCTTCATCAATCCATGCAATAGGTTGTTGCACACCCAACTTCAGGTCCAATAGCATCATATGGAAGAAATCTAGCACATAGTTATTACCATTGAACACCACCTCTGTCCCAGATCTCTTTATTCGAAGATCTTTCTTAGCCATTGACACAATGTTCTAAGGGAAATCAGTCCACTGACTGTTCTAATAGTACATCAAATGTAAAAATTGTGAAGAAAAGATTAGCTAAGAGGTACATACACTTCATCACAATACATATGTAATCATTTAAAAAGGCAATATAGTTTGGCATACTAAATATCAAGTTATTAACCTACAAGTGAAGGACAAGCTCATTGTAGAAGTGTCACTAAGATACGCATATTAATATGACTGCATGGTTATACATGATAAATCAATATTAAAAAAGAGCACATTTGAAAATACACCAGGGCTCGATATCCTCTAGGGAAACATGCCAATAAGCTACATGTGAAATGATTAGCCATAAACCCAAAGTCTAAGGTATTAACAATCATACTAATTCCACTAGGCAGAAAATCTCTTGTATCTCAAAAAGATTTTGCACCCTTGACTTTGTTCTTTCTCTTTTATGTAATACATGATATGTTGGAAATTGATACATTAGAAACGGGGAGTACATGGTGTGTGAAGTGGTAGAAAAAAGATTAGTAACATTAGACGGCACACTTTGTAAGTTTTGACCATCAGATGCAACACACATCATAGTTTCAACCAAAAGGCCTGTTGTCCGGCACAACTTTCATGATATATGTCCAGTTCAAGCATTCCATGATTGAGAAAATCATATCAACAGAACTAGTTAGTAGCTTTTACCCAGAATAGCTTAATAAGCACCACCTCACTAGTTGTCTAAGCTGAGAAAACAAAATAAGTACAAACTAACAACAAACAATTCAAGGAATCTGCATGGTCATACATCAAACAGTGAGATAATTAGTCATTCCCCACGAATTTGCCATGTAAAATTGAAAAATTCACGGACAATTGCTTCATTTCTGAGAAAGACAGATTTAAAAACAATAAGAAGACAGTAGTAAGCAACATCGTTGTAGTAGTGTATTTAAGATAAACTTACAAGATGATATTACAAAGGACAATATCATTGTAGTGTAGAAGTCATCTAAGCTAAACTAAATTCTGGACCCAAGTTAACAAAATCGTGATTATGATAAAATTTCAAGAAAGAAATCAATATAATAGTCTAGTTATGGATAAAGCGTAAGAGTATGAAAGAAATACCACAACATGCTTACAGGGTAGAGCATTCAGAGGCATGAGGCACTGACCCTTCTTGATAGATAGAGTTGATCTTCCTAATATTTTCAACAGCTCATTACCCTGAATACTAAAATTGAAAGCAGAAACTCGAGAAACACTAGAATGCCATAACCTCAGTCCCTGAATAACTCGATGAAAAAAATTCAAACAGTGTCCTAGAGTACTAACTGTTGAAACTAATATTCTTTCACTGAGATCTTCTCAAGTGTTGTGATGCAGCGTACCCCTCAAAGAAAAGTAAGACAAAATTCTCTAGGTCCTCCACCGTTTACTTGATATAGTTTTCTTGATGCCTTCTACTTTCTATATGGCTCCTAAACCGTCCAAGAAACGATCTATAAATAGGAATAAACTTTTTGGATATGGAAACGTACAGCTCATCCATGATCTGTGTATCTTGTATCAACCATGTGGACTGAGTCATGTGCACCTCTTTAAACAAGGTGTTGAACATCTTGAAACAAACTTTTATCTAATTATGGTTTTTCAATCGAACCAATATGATAAGTAAGATGTCATTTCCTTGCTAGTATTTTGGATGAGAACTTTTCTAAGTTTTTCAAACAAGAAGGTAAATTTTAAGTTTCAACTAAAAAATATAAGAACTTTCGCATCTTATACAACTTAAAGGAACAAAGTTTTGACATTACAACCACAAGAATTGAAAAGAACATATCAACATGAGCAAAGATGGTGTCCCAAATGGTAGGAGTCCTAAATATTGAAGTGTTATGTCTCTTTATAAATCTCAATCAAGTTCATGAGATAATACGACAGAAGAAAATCAGGCTAATAACAATGCAAAATTTTAATAAAAACTAGATAAAGACATAAACTTCTGCAGAACCAAAGCTATTCACAACCTATTGTAGGGAAACGGTCATGAAATAGATAATGAACAGTTACAACACACACTGAAACTGGACTTCAAAACCTTTCTAGTTAATCTCAGTACCACTATTTGTTTTCACACTCAAAAATTCACTTAAAAAAGGAACTTGCAATCTAAAATATTCATATCAATACTTAGTTATAGCAGCAACACAATACTATTTTATGACAACAACTTCTTAATTAGATCCATCTAGAATTAATAAAGAAACAACATTCCTTTGCAAAATTCTCTTTTGGATTCAGATTGCATAACGACAATGACAAGAAGTCAGCTCAAGAATTCAAAATTGTGAATTGTATCAGAACTTCAAGCAACATGACAAATCATAGTTGTAGTTTAGAAACAAACCTTGAATTCCTTCGAATCATCATAAAGATATCCTATTATAATCAATCAACACCCCTTCAAACTATATACTCAATTGAAATCCTCGAATGGGTAGCAAACATGTTTATAGATATGATTGCACATGTGTAACAATAATTTAAATTCCTTACTGATATTTCCTCATATCAAACAAATCATACTAATTACTCTGAAAACACAAAAAAGAAGAAATTATCAAGCCATTGAAAGACAAAGTGACAAAGCTCCTACATGAAGGTTCATAAGAAGGAAAATACAAACTCTACTACACTACATAAAACGAGCAGACCTAAGATTAAAACTATTGCTTCTTTATTTAAGTTTCAATTCTACAAATATAGAAACAAGTCGAAACATAAATTACTGAAAAAATCATATATAAATTTATCAAAATATATCAAAAATTTTGAAGAAATTTAACTCGATATTTAAATTCCCCAAAGAAATTCACACAAAGAACAACTCCTCTTTCACACACATATTATCACAAAAGGTTGTGAAGGAGAAAAACTTTCAGAAATTACCCAAATTTGTGAGAAATATCGAAACCCTACCTGAAACACAGTCAATGAAGCCGATATTCTTCCTCTGAAGCAAAGTAGTGATGGGTGACCCACTTCTCGACGGACTCATCGCTCCTGACCTACCTGACGATAACCCGCACCACCTCTTCCTCAAAGGCTGAGAAGAAACCTTGTTTTATCTCCATTATCCAAAAACATCAAGAGTCCCAACACTTTTTTCCACCAAACAAGGAGACTTAAGGTTACCATGGATGAAATTTCCATGTCATAAATCAGATAAACGCATAAGAATGGAGAATTGAGAATAAGCGACATAGCTAAACTGATTGAGCAGAAACCTTTGAATGAAATTTAGGGCACTTGTTTTCTTAGAAATTCGAGGAAATTGTAAATATGGGGGGAGCTTATTATTTTAGCTAAAAATATGGTAGTACTCTTATTTTTTGAAATTCGGGCAAAAAGTTATTGGGGGAAATATAAAATATGGGGGAGGGGGGGGGGAGCTTATTATTTGTGCATGATGACTAATTCATGGGTTGGGGGAACTGGCCTCTAGGGTCATTTCCTTCTGGAAAAGGAACTAATTTAATTGAATATGTAAATCTGGCAAGGTCTTATATTGTTTATTGTTTGCTATATAATCTGTGTGCTAGAATTTTTAGCTTATTGTAAGATGAGTTCTTACAATAAACAACAACATACACTGCGAATGCATATTAATGCTATCACACTGTTAATTGCATTATATGATGTTTGTATCTTTGTCCCAACACCGTATGTTTGTTTTGTTGAAGCAATCATATATCTTCCTTTTTTTAATTTATTTTCCTTCTGGAATAATTGGCATACTTATGTATTCAATGAAATGTTAAGTTTTGTATTTTGTAGAATATCAAAATAATCAATTTAATGTTTTTTCTCAGGCTAACATGATCAAGAAGACTGAAGCTACCGTAGTTGGCACAAATAAAAAGAAATGGGTATGTTTGGAAAAAACTACAAGATCTTTCTTTTCTTTCAAAAGAAGGAAAATTTCATGTATATAATTACTGCTTTTGCATCAATTCCTTAATATTATTGTTTTTAGAAACATTCAATTAGTCATTTTTGATATCCCAATTTGTTCTAGCTAATGGGGATCTAATTTCTATTATTATATAGTTATAAATTTTCTTATGTGCATTTCTTGTGCAGAATTTTTAAACAAATTGAGGTCAAGTATCGACTTCAACATGCTCGACTTTTGGATTGATTATTTCATAAAGATTTATTGCAAATTTACTGGAGATTTTAATTCCATTTGAATTAGGAGTAATTGGTTGGTTTTATGTTGAGATTATTACATTTAGTTAGATCTCAATTTTACTTTAGATAGAAAAGATAATTTGTTTTGACATTGTTTACTTTAACAGAAAACTTATTATATTGCTATTTTATTCTTTGATTATAATATTAGAAAATATTTTCTTTATATAATATTTCTTGCATATCATGAAGAAGATAGTTTTGAATGCACAGATTGTTTGTACGTATTTGTGTCTTGAGAAAAAACTGTATATAGATTTTTCTGGGATGTTTAAAGAAACTTGGTAGAGACATTAGAATATTAATGATAGCAAAATATAAAATAATGTCACCTATTTTTATGACATTCAATAATAGCATTTGTTGACATTAACTAAAGTGACAGAAATTTCAATGTGACATTTTATAAATGACACAAGTAAGTGTCTTTAAATTTGTTTTACTAACATTTAATCTAAATGTCAGAAAGTTTAAGTGTCATTTCATAAATGTCGAAAAAATAAATGTCATATATCTCATATCGACATTTACGTATATGTCAAAAATAAATGTCATATATATCTCACACTGACATGTACCTAAATGTCGAGAATAAATGTCATATATCTCATACTGACATTTATCTAAATGTCGAAAATAAATGTCATATATCTCATACTGACATTCACCTAAATGTCAAAAATAAATGTCATATATTTCTTATCAACATTCACGTAAATGTCAAAAAATAAATGTCGTAATAATCTTACCAACATTTACATATATGTTACAAAGTAAATGACACAAATTCTTTTCATCATTTACCTAAATATCACAAAATAAATGTCACAAATTCTTCCTGACAATTACCTAAATGTCGAAAAAATCCCCAACACTAAAATTTACGACATTTGGTCCAAAAGTAAAATAAATGTCGATAAACAAATTTGTGACATTTAAACATCATAGTACGACATTTAGAAAATGTCGTTGTATCTGCACTTTATTGTAGTGAGTATTGTGGAAAAACAAGAATAGAGAAGAGGTGACCTGGGAAGTTGAGGATGGCATGAGGTCCAAATATCCTCACTTGTTTCTTAGCCCATGGTGATGTGATGTACCGTTAGTTTACAATATTTTTTTATACATTTCACTTGAGAGTTGTTTGTGTCTAGGGCTATTTTGTATTAATTTATATGTGTTTTTCTCATGTTTATAGGGAATAGGTTTAGGCACGGAAACATGAATACACAACTGAAAGAAGTGCAGAAAAGGGCATCTACAGAGGTAATTTACGGACCGTAGGTCCAGTTATGCCTCGTAGATGATAGTCGTAGAAGGGCAGGAAAGGCATTGCTGAAGATCAGGAAATTCTTGACCAAGTGTGGAACCACGGTTGTGACTTACGGACCGTAGATTGATCTACGGACCGTACTGTTCCTCCGTCAAATCATTCAGAGATTGGTTCCAGTACCTGATGCTGAAAAAATCCAAGTGTGGCGTTACGGAGAAAAGTTACGGACCGTAGATAGACTTATGGTCCGTACGGTTGAATTGTCGATTGCGACTGAGATTTTGCAGATTTTGAAGAAAGAAAAATTGCATTAGTCCTTAGCCATGTAAACCTCATTTTTGGAGGTTAGACATTATTATTTTTGTTCTAGTTTTTGGCTTGGGAGATTAACTTGCAACTTTAGCAATTCTTAATTTCCTAAGCACGTTTTGGTGATTTTTACTTTGAAATTCAAGTTGAAATTCTGGGATTATTCTACTCTACTACGTAAGTTCATGATTTATTCTTCAAACATTATGAATTGTTTTCTTGCTAATATGGGTAACTAAATCCATAACTAGGGTTATGGGAACCATGAGAGATTAACGAATTATGAATAGTAACTATGTAATTCCCGAATAGTGTTTTGCATGCATTAATAATTCTTTCATATAGAAGTCAACGTTAGAACTCACCTTGTTGCTACTTGCCGGACCAACGAGGTAGTTAATAAGAAAAGAATTATCAACATAGATTTAGTGTGATACTATCTAATAGAATTAATGTCGATTGGTGCAAGGGTAAAAACTAAGACATACATCTATGTGACGTCTAATATGAGGTAATAGTAAGGGTTAGTAAATTATAAACACGTAGCCGGACCAAGGTGCGAGGTGAAATTCTCTAGATGCCGGACCAAGGATTTAGAGATACATAACTTATTGCTTTGCATGTAATACACTAGGAAGGGATTGCTATTACTACGATTACGGAGTTATGAGCTTATGGGGAACACGTACGCCCTAGTTTCCTTCTCAATTTGATAACAACAAAAGTTTGAATCTTGCTTACTAATTACTTTCATAATTTTCAATTTTTTTTACACAAATCCCCCCCCTCTTTACTTATTTTTCTCAGAAATACATTGGCTAAACGGATATAATCGTTATTGAACTTAATCTAAACCATATTTCTCGTGGGATCGACCCAACCTACAAGTTGGGTTCTTTACGTGATAACGATCACTTATGCTTCTAAAATGATATGTAATTTGAGCATATCAAATTTTGGCGCCACTGCCGGGGAATAAGGATTTTAGATTAAGTTTAATTGTATTATTGAACTTTAGTCAAATATTTCCTAATTTTACTTTTTCTTTTGTTTTTGTCTCTCTCAGGGTCTGACTCTACTGTATGCCAAGTACACGGAGCCAAGGCGAACCACTTACTCCCTTCGATCCTGAACTGAATAGAACTTTGCGGAGAATGAATAATCAAGGAGTTCCGGTTAACCCTATTGGAGGAGAGTTAGGTGAAGGTGTTGGATTGCAACCTCCGAGGTAATTGATGCAAATAATCAGGCTCTAGTTGAGAATAGATTGGGAGATGCAGTGAGGGCACATGAACCACAAGGACCACGTCTGCATGAAAATTTCAAGGTCAACCTTAATATTGTCGATTCTGATAGACCTCTTGTCCTACCGCCTCTACCTCAGGGGCATACATTTGTGGTGACCAGTAGCTTGATGCAGATGCTTACAACGAGGGGCTTTTTTGCGGGGTTGCCAGTGGATGATCCACATGCTCACATAGCCAAACTTAATCATGTCTGCAAAAGTTGTATAGGATAACCAGATTGGGATATGAATGTCATTGGGTTGCGTGTGTTCCCCCTATCATTGACCGGATATTCTACTGTGTGGTTTAATGAACTCCCTTACGACTCAATATATATATATGGGAGCAGTTGACATAGGCGTTTTTAGCAAGATTCTTTCCAGTGTCCAAGAACTTGAACAAGAAGGATAAACTCAACAACTTTGTAGCACTACCTGGAGAGTCTGTGAGTAGTTCTTGGGATAGGTTCGCTGCCTTCATGAGGGGTGTCCCGAATCACTGTATTGATGATCAGTCACTGAAGGGTTACTTCTACCAAGGACAGGATGATAATGGTAAGGCAGTGCTCGATAGTATTGCGGGAGGTTGGTACGGTGAATGCACTTTTGCACGAATTACTGATAAAATGGAGAAGATATCTCGAAATAATAAAGCTTGGAGCACTAGAAAGTCAGACACTAGGATGAGCACATTTCCATTCAAGCTACAAACAACCAGCCCACAGATAAGATTCGCGAGAACATGGCACAGATGAGAACAAAATTACGGTTGGTGTTAAAGCATGTGACTGGATGAGTAGAGAAGGTAAATGATGTGAACTATTTGACTAGAACTCCACCACCGGCAGAAGAGTATTATTTTGAAGAGGATACTTATGGGGTGAATGAGCAGACGGGGGGTTTTCGACCAAACACCCAATGTTCCAACACGGGTAATTGGCACTAAGATCGAGGAAACCAAGGTCGGAATTGTGGCAATTACAACCGCAAGGGTCAATATGTCCGGGATGAGAACTACAATCGCGACAACAATTACAACTAGAACAACTATGGCAACAGAAACGATCGATCTGGACCTTATGTTCCTCCTCAAAATGGGGATTCTGCTCCTAGGGAAGCTCTAGGTAATATGTCAAGTATTGAGGATATGATGCAGAAAATGATGAGGAGGTTTGACGCAACTAATGAGAATGTGAAGGAGATGCAAAATGAGTTGTCCGAAATTGGCTAGAATGTTGATGCCCATGCAGTGTCGATAAAACAGCTTGAGCAACAATTTAGTCAGTTGTCTGCTACCGTGAATACACTCGAGCCGGCACATTGCCCAGCAACACTATCTAGAATCCGAAGAATGATGGGCATTATATGGAAATCATGACTCGCGGAGGAAAGTAGATTATTGAAGTGGTAGAAAAAGGTGATGATGAGATTGAGGTGACTGGAGAGTCCAAGAATTCTACAGAGAAAGAAGCGGAGAAAACCCAAAAGGTCGTCCCCATGCATAGACCTCCACCTCCTTTCCCACAAAGGTTAGTGTAGAAGGCTGAAGAAGGAAAGTACCACAGGTTAATAACTATGTTGAAACAACTTTCCATCAATGTCCCTTTGATAGAAGCTTTGGAGCAAATGTCTGGGTATGCAAAGTTCATGAAGGACTTGGTGACCAAAAAGAGGGCTATCAGTTTTGAGAATGGTGAGAGGTTGCAACATTGTAGTGCCATTTCTATGAGGTCACTAGTACAAAATAAAGAGGATCCTGGAGCTTTCACTATTCCATGCACCAATTGTAAGATGCACTTTGCAAAAGCTTTGTGTGACTTGGGTGCCAACATTAACTTGATGCCATTGTCAATTTATAAGAAGTTGGGTTTAGGAGCTCCAAAACCAATTCTGATGCGTTTACTTATGGCTGATAGAACTGTGAAGAGGCCCATTGGAGTGCCTCAAGATGTCCTTGTGAAAGTGGGGCCATTCATTTTTCCGGCAGACTTTGTTATACTTGATTCTGAGGTTGACTTTGAGTTCCCCATCATCTTAAGCGAGACTGTTCCTTGCTACTGGGCATGCCTTAGTAGATATGGAGAAAGGGCAAATGAAGTGCCAACTAAATAAGGAGGAGGTGACCTTTAACGTCTGTAAGTCTTTGAAGTAGGAAAGTGTTCTTAAATTGGTATCAGTGATGAGTCACACTTTCGGAAGAGGCGCTAAAGTGTTTAGTAAGGAGAAGTTAGGTGTTGCCTTGTACATGGAAAAGAAACGCCATGCTCAAAAGCCACAAAAGCGCAAACTAGCTGGTGGTGATCTGGTGTTGTTGTATAAATAAAGGTTATGCTGTTTTCCAGGCAGATCTAAGTCCTAGTGGAATGGACAATTCAGAGTGACCCAAGTGTCCCCACATGGAGTGGTTGACCTCGAGAAAAGGAATGGGACAAGGTACGAAGTCGACCAACGGAGGATAAAAATCTACATGAGAAATTCTGAGAGTGTAAATGCAGTGATAGAGGCATGGCATCTTGATGAAGTCTGAGTAATCAAGGGGCCTTCTTCGTGCCGCGATGTTAAATCAAGCGTTGCTTGGGAGGCAACCCAAGATGTACAATCTAGCCAACTATATGTTTTGTTTTACGTCTAGTAGTTTCTTTGGTTATTTACATCTTTGTACTCAATTAAATAGGTGCTTTAATTTATTGGTTAGTGTTGGCTAGATATAACATATGGTCCATGTCTAAAAAGTGTCCAGAAAATGTAAAAAAATGGCCTAATGGTTGCTACATGTGCAGGTGCGCAAAGCAAAATCTGCAGAAAATGGTCTGGTGTAGAGGTCTACGGACCCTATCGACGGTCCGTAGTTCATTCTACTGACCGTAAATGGTGTTCGTAGATCCCAGGTAAGTGTCTGAAATTTTACAAAGTGTGAAGGTGATCTACGATCCCCATCTACGGACCGTAGATCGACCTACGGACCGTAAGCATGGTCTCGTAGGTCCAACCCTAGCTAAACCGGACCCACTCGCTTGTTGATGATTCTTTGGCGCTAAGAGCCACAGGTTTGCGTCACCCAAATCCATTAATTTTTACTGCTTTTTGTGTGCATTAGGGACAATTGCACCTATTTTTGTTCTGGGTGAGGTAAATGGATTGTGAGTGATAAGGGTGAAGTCTGAGTAACCCAACTCATAATTCTCTCTTGAGGTTTTCATGCCTGTGTTCTTTTTCCCTAAGAGACTGCTTACTTTTTGTTGAACCGGCATGTTTAGGATCGTATGTGTACAAGCATGAGAAAGAATGATAGCATAAGCATGATGGCATGAGCTTGTTGAAAAAAAGATACCCGTCCAAAGATATTGAAATATATGCTAAAAGTTGTAGACTAGAATAAGTTGAATGTGTTGGCTCTGAGTATGACATGATAATGACAAATTTAATTTCATGACTTAAGCTAAAAACTTGAACTGGGTAATCTGATAATCTGATAATCTGATAATGGAATTGTGCGCAAAGAGTGTGCAAGAATCGTTGGTTGTTCAAACAAGTGATGCCAATCTAGAACTTGCCCGGTTAGTCCTACAAAGATAATGTACTCTAGAGGCTAGGAAGTGATCATAGGCCATTGTTCTGAATAGTCTACTAAATGCCTAAAAGAATCCGACCAAATGAAAATGAATGCTCCCGTTAATCCAAATGCTTTGAGCCTAAAAGAGACCATTTATTTCTAAACCAGTAACTCACCTTCCCGTAATCTATTGTTTTTGCCCCGGTCCCTCCTTTGACATGTGCACCTCAACTTAGGCCAAAATCCTAAGTTGAGGGTGTCTAATGCAAAAAGTGACCTCAATCTTGGACCTGATCCAACATTGGGTATTGAGCACCTCAACTAACGGAAATTCCTTAAGTTGAGGTGGCTATGAAAGGGGAAATCTAAAGAAAAATGGATATGAAAAGAGTTTGGTGTTGAAAAAAAAAGAAAAGTGACTTTGTGCGAAAGAAAGTGAACAAAACTAAAGAAAAGAAAAAAAAGAAGAAAAGTGAAAAATAAAAGAGCTACAAAGTTGAAAGTAACATCAATGATGGAAAAGAATCAAGGGAAAGACGGGAAAAAGGTAGGATGTCAAAAATAGGACAAAAAGAGGTAGAAAAGCTTAATGTAATGTCAATGAGGGCAGAAAGTCACTAAAAGTACCCAAATGTACCACACCTGAACCTGAGCCTACGTTACAAGCCAAGAAAGTCCTATAGTGATCCTAGAACCTAGTTGGAGAGTTTAAGCAGTTAAAATAAGGGCAAGCCTATGGTATTGAGCACTACCTGTAATTGCAGTTACTTCTGAGCGTGAGTGTTGAATGAATCCTTGTCCTTAAAATCATATTTATTGTGTGAAAAAAGGAATTTCGGTTTAAAGTAAGTGCACTGGTGACATTGTTGGAAAGTTGGTACCTTAGTGATAGTAGAACAGTGTATTTGGTGAGTTGATTGGTCGATCTGTGTCATATTTTCATCCACACAAATTACCTTGTTAAGTCTAAGAAAATAGAGTTTGCACCCGAAAAGAGAGTTGGGATAGAGAGCCATGTGATTGCTTGTGCTTAAATTGCTTGCTTCTATAAAAGTGTCGTTTAGAGTCTTAGTGCGTCACTTGAGGACAAACAACGATTTTAAGTTGAGGGTGTTGATGTACCATGAGTTTACGGTATTTTTGATACATTTCACCTGAGAGTTGTGTGTGTCTAGGGCTATTTTGTATTAGTTTATATGTGTTTTTCTCATGTTTGCAGGGAATAGATTCAGGCGCGGAAACTTGAAGACACAACAGAAAGAAGTGCAGAAAAGGGCATCTACGGAGGTAACTTACGGACCGTAGGTCCAGTTACTCCCCATATATGATAGTGGTAGATGGGCAGGAAAGGCATTGCTGAAGATCAGGGAATTCTTGACCAAGTGTGGAACCACGGTTGTGACTTACGGACCGTAGATTGATCTATGGTCTATACTGTTGCTCCGCCAAATCATTCAGAGATTGGTTCCAGTACCTGATGCTATAAAAACCTAAGTGTGGCATTACGGAGAAGAGTTACAGACCATAGATAGACTTACGGTCCTTACTGTTGAATCGTCGATTGCAACAGAGATTTTGCAGATTTTGAAGAAAGAAAAATTGCCTATGTCCTGAGATACGGAAGGGACCTACGAACCGTAGATCAACTTATGGACCGTAGGTCAGTCTCGTAGAATGAAGACGCATCCTGCAACTCTATTACCTTATTTAGTTTCCTTTTTAATTAGGACTTATTTTTCTATATATAGGGTATGTAAACCTCGTTTTTGGAGGTTAGATATTATTATTTTTGTTCTAGTTTTTGGCTTGGGAGATTAACTTGCAACTTTAGCAATTCTTAATTTCCTAAGCACGTTTTGGTGATTTTTACTTTGAAATTCAAGTTGAAATTCTGGGATTATTCTACTCTACTACCTAAGTTCATGATTTATTCTTCAAACATTACGACTTGTTTTCTTGCTAATATGGGTACCTAAATCCACAACTAGGGTTGTGGGAACCATAAGCGATTAACGAAGTATGAATAGTAACTAAGTAATTCCCGAATAGTGGTTTGCATGCATTGATAATTATTTCGTCTAGAAGTCTTTTCAATGGTGCGCAACGTTAGAACTCGCCTTGTTGGTACTTGCCGGACCAAGGAGGTAGTTAATAAGAAAAGAATTATTAACATAGATTTAGTGTGATACTGTCTAATAGAATTAATTTCGATTGGTGCGTGGGTGAAAACTAAGTCATACATCAATGTGATGTCTAATATGTGGTAATGGTAAGGGTTAGTAAATTATACACACGCAGCAGAACCAAGGTGCGGGGTAAAATTCTCTAGATGCCAGACCAAGGATTTAGAGATACATAACTTATCGCTTTGCATGTAATACACTAAAAAAGGCATTGCTATTACTAGGATTACGGAGTTATGAGCTTATGGGGAACACGTATGCCCTTGTTTACTTCTCAATTTGATAAAAACAAAAGTTTGAATCTTGCTTCCTAATTACTTTCATAATTTCTAAAATTTGTTACACAAATTCCCCCCCCCTTTTTACTTATTTGTCTCGGAAATACATTGGCTAAACAAATGTAATCGTTATTGAAGTTAAGTCTCAACCATATTCCTTGTGGGATCAACCCCAACTTACAAGTTGGGTTCTTTACATGATAACGATCGCTTATGTTTCTGAAAAGAGGTGTAATTTGAGCGTATCATGATGGCATATGTGTGTATATTAGTGCAGTGAGGTTAGATACCAATCTAAATTTTTTTATATTGTTGCATATTTTTATTGTTGTTGTTGTTGCGTATTTGCTCCCACTGCTATTGTGGAGCAATAATGCCTAGCTATTTATGTCATCATGTTAGACGCCTAGGTTAGAATTTCTGCGTTTCATGTTCCTGGATAGTCGCATTTACAAAGGATATTCTGCCTAAATTTTTGAAACTCCTAAGGACTTAACCGCGTGACTCAGATTTTTGTTCATTCGAGGACGAATGTTTCTAACAGGGGAAGGATGTAACACCGCGACTTTTCAAAACGTCTAAATTAACTCATATCTTCGTGGAAAGACATGGAAGGGAGGGGGGTAATAAATTAAGAATGATATGGTATGTCATATTTTAAGTGTTCAAGGGTTGTATCTCAAGTTTTGAAGTCAGGTAAGTGGCAAAATAAAAGTTGGCGAAAGTTACCGTAAGTTCCTTTTTACAGATTTCTTTGAAATTTGGGTCAAATGTCATTGATGTTTTCTCCCAATATATAACAAATTAGAAGGCCTATCACCCATTAAATTGAAGGCCTATGAATCTAGTTTGCAATGCAAAAAACCCCGTATCCAACCAACATCGGACTAAAAGGTTATGAGGGTTTTACTACGGATTGCCGGGGCAGAATACAGGTCGAGTAAAAAATGTGATATGTCGGCTTACTCAACGTTTCAAGCCTTGAAAACATTTTATTTCACTTCCAAAGCAGAGAGAAAGCATAGGAGAGGGTTCCTATGGAGTTCTTGCATGATGAAGGTTAGTTTTTGACGATTTCTACCATGAAACATTGCTCCAGTGCCTAGAAATGTGATCTCTACACGTGGCAATCGATTTTCCTTTCTATTAGCTGTGTTTGGAGCTTGTTTTTGAAGATATAAATTTGTAGTTATTGGTGTTTCTTCAAGGTTTATACTTATTTAACTAAGGTAATCATCTTGGGACTCTTTTATGATTGTTTTTATGATTTTCTATGGATGTTTCGACAAGTTGGGGCAATATGACAAATCTGCCGATTTAAGATTAACTATGAACTATTTATAGGTGCGTACTAGCTGTGTATATACAGTGTTTGTGAAGCTTAGGACATAAGCAACAACTTTAGTGAAGGAACTATGGTCTTTCGAGCATTTATTGGAAAGGTATGTTAAGGTTATTCCCTTCGTTCGACATGTTTCCTTAGAGGTAGTTAACGTTGGTGATCTTGTAGATGTAATTGTGAGTGGT
This sequence comes from Solanum verrucosum, assembly GCF_900185275.1. NCBI lineage: Eukaryota > Viridiplantae > Streptophyta > Magnoliopsida > Solanales > Solanaceae > Solanum > Solanum verrucosum. The sequence continues at coordinate 84,653 of NW_026019777.1, forward strand.
TGGCTAATTGAGTGGTTATGAACCCTCATTTGTGGGACTCATAATCTTTGAAGAACGACCCTAAGTTAGTAACGACTTGGAGATTATTCATATATATTGTTTATAGCTAAATTTCTCGCCTTTAGCCTATTCAATTGTTGTTGTCACCCTTGGGGCTATTGTGGTTAGTTGTTGAGCTATGAACTGCCTATGGGGGCTATGATGTTGTCTAATAGGACTATGTTATTTCCAAAGAGGTCTATGTGTTCCCCACGGGGCTATATTGATACCAAAGAGTGTTATGTGTTGCCTACGGGGTTATTTTAATGCCAAAGAGGGCTACGTGTTGCCTACATGGCTATGTTGATGCAAAAGAGGGCTAAGTGCAGGCCACAGAGCTATAATATTTCCTAAGAGGGCTATGTCCTGCCTACGGGGCCCTATCGTTGCCAAAAAGGGCTATGTGACTTCTTACAATGACAAGGGGATACAGATTGGGGTATGTAGATTGATTTGGCACCTTTTGGGCTTATGGGGGCCTAGGTAGGTGGTATGTTTTTTGTACCTGCCAAGCTTATGGGGGCTTGGTTAGGTTGATGTTCGATCAGTTTTGTATTTTTAGATTCAGTAGCGGGTTAGCATGCTTATCTAAAATTTTGATTTCCTTACGTGATTGTTTTTGGTATATTATGATACTTGCTCACTTAGTCTATATCCTTTCATACTCTGTACTGACGCCCTATTGCCTTGAGGGCGCTGCATTGATGCATGCAGGTTCCGACAGACAACCCAGTAGACCTCCTCAGCAGCAGGATTGACTTCTATCTGATTGGCTAGCCCCTTTCCTCCGAAGCTGCCAGAGCTAGGAGGTTTGTTAGTTTTTGTTGTATATATCTTTATGGGTAGGCTGGGTCCTGTCCCGCCAATCTTTTCTACTCTTAGAGGCTTGCAGACTAGTGTGTGGGGTGTATAGCTACATTATGGCCATAAAAAGTTCATTCAAATTAGATTAGCGAAAAGTAATAAAAATACAGTAAAAAATAGAAGGGGGGAGAGGGGTGGGGAAAATATTTTGAATAGTTTTGAGAATACTATAAATTAGATAAATAATATACATATTATTGTCCATAAAACTTTAAATTAGAGAGATGTGAACACTAAAATAAAAACTATAAAATCACGTGTAAACACAATAAATATATATGTTTTACATTAATTAGAAAATTATTTAATGATTATATTAATTTAAATGACAAGCTAATAAAAATCAATACTACTAATTTAATGATTTTAAATAGAGAACAATATAATAGTAATAATAAAATATGATACATAAAATTTATTTGTTGTGTCTATTAACATAAAATTAGTTATCGGGTGGAGGTGGGGTGGGATGGGGTGGGGTGGGGAGGGGGAGGGGGAGGGATTACATTTCATTAATGAGGAACAATATGATAGTTGAACTTTTGTATGATTTCATATACTCGAACAAGATATCACAATAAAAAAATTTAAAATTAATATTTTAATATTATATACGCATAGCACGGGTACATATACTAGTAACATATATATAAAAAAAATGATGGAGACAAGACCATAACTAAAATTTTAAAAAATACATTCTCTTGTTCTCATTTTAATACTACGTCAGACACATACTTCTTCGATTTCATTGTTTGTGTTGAGGTAGAGTTAAATTCTATTTAGTTGCTTATGTCGAATCTGACCTGTTTATATTTGACCCGGCCCAATCCACTTATTTGTGAATACTATTAGTGTGCTTACTTATCTCTTTGAACCCCCTCAATGAAAATCATGCCTCTGCCTTGAAGTTCGCAATATTTGCAATACTTTGACATGTAATCGTATAAGAATTTTATCCATGTTGAGATGATTTCCCCAGAATATGTCTTCTTAACTCCAACATTGATCCGTTTGAGAAATTCTTTTAATAAGTCGACGTCAACCTTTACCTTGACAAAACTAGGTCTAGATTTTCTTATTGTAGCCATGACAACATGTAACGGTTTTCCCGCTGCTTTTGCCATCGTAAACAAGGATTCTTTAATGAAAAAGTTAGGTGATAGGGATGAAAAAGAGATCCACGCTAAGGCAGTAGTAGTTTCCGCCTCTGGGTTGAACTAGGGTTCCCACTTTAGAGATCACATCTAATATTTACTATGTCAAACACATACTTCCTCGATTTCATTGTTTGTGTTGAGGTAGAGTTAAATTCTATTTAGTTGCTTATGTCAAATCTGACCTGTTTATATTTGACCCGCCCCGATCCACTTATTTGTGAATACTATTAGTGTGCTTACTTATCTTTTTGAACCCCCTCAAAGAAAATCATGCCTCTGCCTTGAAGTTCGCAATATTTGCAATACTTTGACATGTAATCGTATAAGAATTTTATCCATGTTGAGATGATTTCCCCAGAATGTCTTCTTAACTCCAACATTGATCTGTTTGAGAAATTCAAGTCGACGTCAACCTTTACCTTGACAAAACTAGGTCTAGATTTTCTTATTGTAGCCATGACAACATGTAACGGTTTTCCCTCTGCTTTGGCCATCATAAACAAGGATTCTTTAATGAAAAAGTTAGGTGATAGGGATGAAAAAGAGATCCACGCTAAGGCAGTAGTAGTTTCCGCCTCTGGGTTGAACTAGGGTTCCCACTTTAGAGATCACATCTAATATTATATCGGTCTTTAGCCTTCAAAAAATATGTTGGTTCTGACATAACATGTACGTAATCTTTCATATTGGTAAGCCGAATTAGTATATGACTATCACTCAGGAATCCTTCCTTACAATCAGACTTGAATCTCACACCGTAAAGGATCAATTTACGAATATTTTCTAGATTTGACTAGCCGTAAGAAAAATTTTAAATTATGACATACTCTAAACCTTCTTTAATGATCATGATGTCAACCTCTTCTTCCTCCCATAATACAGTTGGGTCTCCATGGATGTAAGTAATATCTTTGATAGGGATATATATGCATTGTGATTTTGTCTTCTACTTTATTAAAAGTTGTTGCATAGTTCCATGGTGGTTTTGGTGGTGTTTCGTTACATTTGGTTATATTAGGAATACATAAAATTTAATACCACAGTATAAATCTATGTAAAGCAAAAAAAAAATCCCTCAATTTTTTTTAACCAATTTGTTTATTTTCTATATTTTATGTTTTATATTTGTACTAATAAATTTATTCAAATAAATTAGCTTACAAATTTTATTATTTAGAGAGAGTTGTTTGTTGTTAAATAAATCCAATACAAATCAATATAATATTTGAAATGTGAGTTGTTTAACATTTACTAATTAAAAAAGCAAATATATCACTACATGGAGTTTGTGATCTTTATTGAATGTAGTATTGTTGATATATTTATAAATCCAAACATCCGCATATGCTTGATGCAGGTGATACATTGTTGGTCTCTAAATGATGATTGACTAGGAAAAGTCAATGGTAAATGCAAAATTCGTGTTACTATTAAAACATTAAGGGGTCGTTTGGTGTGATGGATAAAGAAAAATAATCTTGGGATAATTATGTTGTACCCATCAATTCTTTGTTTGGTTACAAAGTGTGGGATAACTTATCCCAGGATTAATAATTATGACTGGGATAAGTTATCCCTACTTGTGGGTGGCATACTAATTCCGGAATAAGTTATCCCGGGATAAAAATGTAAAATAAAAAAATTACCCCCTTAAACCCTCTTTTATAAACAAACAATTTATTCTTAGAGGGTATTTTTGTAAACACAAAACTTACTCATAGAAATTATGTCATGTATATTTGACAAACCAAACAACCAATAAAAAATAATCTTAACATAACTAATACTATCATAACTTATCCATCATAATTAATCCCAACATAACTTGTCTTCAAACCAAACGAGCCCTAAGGGTTTTATTAATCATTTTATATATTTTTTTAAAGAATTTTTCTCAAATAAAATGGCGGTCAAGTGCAATCTAATAATAGAATTCTAATTAGGAAAAATATTTATCGTCTAATTATCATAATAAGATCTATATCTACCGAGACAAAGAATGAAAGGCAAGGGAATCTAATGTTTTTCATTTTCAATACTTTTCTTCAATGCAAAAAAGGAAAGAACATAAATTTCTAGGCTCCCCAAGTTATTTTAAAACACAATTTCCTATATAAAGTTGTTGGTGTTTAGACCAAAAATCATAATTTTACTTTCACAATTTCTTAGTGATAGTTTAGACATGACAAGAAAAATCAGCAAGGGTCATCAACGGGTTGACATGGTGAAAATTAAGAAGGCGAGTAACTTAGGAGTTACGTTTTCTAAGCGTCGTGATGGTCTGTTCAAAAAGGCTAGTGAACTTTGTACGCTATGTGGTGCTGAAATTGTCATTGTGATATTTTCCCCCGATGGCAAAAATGTGTTCTCCTTTGGTTACCCTAGCGTGGAAACATTGGTGGAGAGGTTCCTTGGGAGGAACCTCCCTCCACCAAATAACGATGTCCACAATCAACAAATCGTGGCTCGTAGAGAAGCTAGTATTCGTGAGCTCAATATCAAGCTCATGAACCTAGAGGGGGTTCTCCAGATGGAGAAAAATCGTGGAGAATCCTTTCAAGAAATTAGGAAGATATCTGATGGTGTATGGTGGGAATATCCTATCGAAGAACTTAACTTATTCCAACTTCAACATTTGAAGAAGGCATTGGAAATTCTAAAGAAAAAGGTTGAAAAAGAGGCACAAATGATGAATAATAATGCATTCCCATTTCAGACATTGGGAAGTGCTTGGACTCCTCCAAATTGTGCTAGCTAAAGTTCTTCATATGGACTCAATGTTGGTGGACCCTTTGCTAATAGGGTTAGTGGATTTACTTCTTCCATAGTTCCCAATTACTAGTGTGCGTGTTATGGAATTGTCGAAAGTGAAATTAAAAACTTAAATATTATATTAAGTGTCTAGGTTCATTTGTCATTTGAGGTGTTCATCATGAAATGTTCATGAGTTATGATTCAATCGAAGTCAGTACTAAGTGTTGTGTTCATTAGATAATGTTCATCAGTTATGATTCTGTCGAAGTTAGTAATTTTAATTATATATGTTATGTTATTAGTCCATTGTCCTGTTGATTTTATCCTTTGAATTGCATAATATATAATCTCTTCTTTATCAACATATATCAAGATATTACAAACTTGTAGAAAAAAACGTGATATGCATGTATTATCATATATCGCACTAGAATTTATTTCTCCAATACTCTCGAGAATCTCCTCCAGATTACGCAACCCATGTAGTATTAGTTACTCAAGCATCGCAAAATTATCATTACCTACTTCCCTCCTTTGCAGATCTGCTTCTACAATTAGTAGATATTTAAATTTGTGAAACACAACATCTTATTTAGTGTCCAATATGTTCAAGCGAATGCAAAAAACCGTTCGAGATTGGGTAAATTAGCCAGCAAAGCCATGACTTCCCATGGTATACAAGTACCTTTTAAGGAAAATATCCCTAGAGAAAATCATGATCGGGTCAATGGATTGTAAAATCTTTAGCTCTTTTAGATTCAGAGTTATTCTTATGATTCCGCAGCAAAAGGAGAATAATGAAGATAAAGTATGTTCAAGTTATTGAAAAGCAAAGTTTTTTCTTCAATACCATGATTTTCTACCACAATAGCATTATATATTAGCAAAGTTATTCAATTCTTGTAGAAACATATCTCAAATATACAAGCTGAGGTATTCAATTGAAAATACGTCCAATACCTTAAGCAACTTCAACTGTAAAACATCTATTTTGGAATGTCTACTTGCACTGAAATAAAGGTGCGAATTATAACATTGTTGTGTCGCATACGATAATCATGTTTCTCTTCAATTGTTGATAGAAGGGTCACTCTCCGTTGATCATATAGGGATTTACTTAGGCATAGTTAGCGAAGAAGATCATGAATTTTCAACTTCTTATCCTTCCATTAGTCCTTTGTGTACAAGCCAAAATTAGACTTCTATGAGTTAACTCTTCTAGATATTCAAATGACTACTACTCAACACTCTTTTATTTCTTACAACTCACAATTATATTACTTTCACACTATTTTCTCACAAACTAAGAAGTAGTTTGTGGAATACTCTCACTCTCTATTGCTTCTCTATTATTATTATTTTTGGTGTGTCTTCTAGGGTTCAATTACTACTCTATTTATAGAGTTTTTGAACCTCTTGATTACATCATTAGTGAAATAAATGTGGTAGCCAAATTCCACAAAATTTGGCTGCCAAACTCTACCAAAACTCTACCAAACTTTGACTACCAACTTCCACAAATGTGGCTACCAACTTTCACATTTGTGGCTTGCCAACTTACAGATTTGTGGAAATGAAATTTCAACATATGTGGCTGCCAAATTAGTTGCTGCCAAGATTTTATTCACACAACTCTCTGCCTTAATTTAGATTTTTCTTCTTTACTTCAAGGCTTGATCTCAATCTCTGAAAATCTTCAAACTTGAGAGGCTTTGTAAAGATATTCGTAACTTGTTCATGAGATTTCACATACTTGAGCTCTACCTCTTTCTTGGCAATGCATTCTCGGATGAAGTGATACCTTGCGTCTATGTGCTTGCTCCGATCATGATACACTGGATTCTTTGGAGTTGCTTGCGCAGATTTGTTATCAACACAAATCACTGTAGCTTCAATTTGCGGTAAGTTGAGTTCCTTCAACAATCTCCTCAACCAAATAGCATGACAAGTACATGATGTCGCTGCCACATATTCAGCTTCACAAGTCGAGAGAGTAACAATTGATTGTTTCTTTGAACTCCAAGAAATAACACAATCACCCAAGAAAACACAAAATCCGATGTTCTTTTTCCATCATCAACATCTCCTGCATAATCACTATCACCATATCCCACAAAAATAAAATCATTAGAAGAAGAATAAAATAGTCCAAGGTCGATTGTACCTTTTAGGTAGCAAAGAATTCTTTTAGCGACCTTCAAGTTAGTGGAGGTAGGAGCTTCCTTGAAGCAACTTAATACTCCAACCGCAAAGAGTATATATGGTCTTGTACATGTCAAGTACCTTAGAATTACTACGATACTTTTGAACATAATGGAGTCCACCTTTTCTCCATCATCAAACTTTGACAATTTTTTTCCACATTCCATTGGGGTATTCATAGGCTTGCAATCAAACATGTTAAATTTCTTCAAAATCTTCTTTGTATAGCTTTCTTGAGATATGAAGATGCCTTCCTCCATTTTCTTCACTTCTAGGCCCATGTAATATGACATGAGCCCTATGTCTGTCATCTCAAACTCAAAGGACATAGCGTTGTTGAAAGTTTCAAATAAAATTGGGTTGTTACCCATTAGAATGAGATCATCAACATAATGACAAACAAGCAGAATATCATTAGTATGAATTTTAATGTAAAGAGCATATTCATGGAGACAACGAGTAAACCCATTGTCTTGAAAGTATTTGTCAATGCGGCTATTCCAAGCTCGTAGAGCTTGCTTCAACCCATATAAGACTCTATTCAACCTCAAAACCTTATCTTCATGCTTTTTAACCACAAAACCCAATGATTTCTCAACATAGACTTCTTCTTCAAGATATACATTTAAGAATGCCGATTTGACATCTAGTTGATGGATCTTCCACTTCATTTGGGCCACTAAAGATATCAATAAACGGATTGTCTCCATGCGAGCAACAGGTGGATAGACTTCCTCATAGTCGATGACATGCCTTTGTTTGTTGCCTTTAGCCACAAGTCTTCATTTGTATCTCTCTACCTCTCCGTGGCCGTTTTTCTTCAACTCGTATATCCATTTGACTCCAATTGCTCGGTTATCCTTGGGAAGAGTCGTTAACTCCCAAGTGTTGTTCTTCTCTATTGACTGGATCTCCTCCTCCATTGTTTGTCTCAACCTTTTATCAGTAACAACTTCATCAAAATTCATTGGTCCACTATCAACAAAGAGACAACACAAAAAATCAAAATTAGTAATTTCTTTTTTGTCATCATAGATTTCTTGGATGCTCCTCATCCTATGTGGTCTTTCACTTGAACTCTCTTGAGAAGATGGAGATGCGACATTTGCTAGTGAAGGAGGTGGGGTTGCATCCTATGCAAGTGCCACGATCTACTGTTCTTCTTCATCTCCAAAGTATGGAAGAAAATCATATGTTCTTTCTTCCGGAGTCTCCCAATTCCATGATGCTTCTTCATCAAATTCAACATCACGACTCACCACCACCTTGTTATTGCTTGGATTGTACAATTTGTAGCCTTTTGAACTCGCGTCATAGCCAACAAACACATACTTGACACTCCTATCATCAAGTTTATCTCTCCCTTGATATGGAACAGGAACATATGCTATGCTCCCAAAGATTCTCAAGTGCTTGACATTTGGCTTTCTTCCACTCCATGTTTATTGAGGTCTTTGATCTAATACATTTTTTGTTGGAAACATGTTGCTAAAATAAACTACTTAAGAAACAGCCTCGGCCCAAAAATAATTCGGTAGATGTTTAGCTTTCAACATACATCTAGCCATATTATGAATTGTTCGATTCTTTCTTTCTGCAACTCCATTTGGTTGGGGAGAGTAAGGTATCGTTAGAAGGCGAAGAATTCCATGAAATTGACAAAAGTCATTAAATTCTTTTGAAGTGAATTCGCCTCCTCTATTGGACCTTAATGCTTTTATTTCATATCCACTTTCTTTTTCTACAAGTGCTTTGAAAATTTTAAAGGCAACAAAAACATCAGATTTTTGCTTCAAGAAGTATACCATGTCTTTCTACTGAAATCATCAATAAAGAGTAAGAAGTATTTTTCTATTACCAAAAAAAGGTCGATCGATTGGACCACACACATCGACGTGTACAAGTTGAAGTGGCTTAGTTGTTTTTGATGTAGTATCCTTTGGAAAACTCCTCCTTGTATGTTTTCCAAGAAGAAAAGCTTCACACTACTGAATTGGATGGTTGATTGATGGAATCCCATCAACCAAGTTCTTGTCTCCCATTGATTTTAGTGCTTCAAAGTTCAAGTGCCCAAATCGCATATGCCAACATCATAAGTCATCTTGCACATTAGCCTTCAAACACTTTGCATCGATGGTTTTAAGATTCAATGGGATCAACCTATTCTTTGTCATATGAACTTCAACAATCAAGTTGTTACTTGAATCTCTAATCCAAGGATGCATATTATTCATATGAATATCGTATTCTTTTTCAAGAAGTTGACCCAAACTCAAAATATTACTTTTCAATTTTGGGACATAATAAACATTGTTAATCAATTTATGGCCACCATCTTTACAAGATATCAAAATCGTATCCCTTCAATTTGGATCTTTGAGGTATCTCCAAAAGACACATTACCTGTCACCGTCTTCGTTATCTCCACAAACTTATCTTTGTGGCCACACATATGATTGCTTGCTCCATTGTAAAGATACCATAAACTACAATCATTTGTATCTTCTTCTTGGAGTGCTAATAACAACGTTGACTCATCTCCGTCTTTGTTGTTGTCAACAAGATTAACTGTCTCTTCAACATTACTGGGGCATTCCCAAGAGTAATGTCAAATTTTATGATAGTTATAACACACAATTTTAGATTTTTCATACTTCATTTCATTTTGTACCTTGATATGCTCCACATCCTCTACCTCCTTGTTGACCACGACCATGACCTCTCAATGACTGGTGACTCTTATTTTCATTGTTGAATTTATTGGTATAACTTTTTCCTCTTCCACGGTCTTGCCACTGTCCATTTCCTTTGTAACTTTTCTCAACTTTAAATCCTTTGAGTGATGCATGGGTTTTGAGAAGTTGCTCTAGTGGCTTTCTTTTCTCCTTTTCATTTTTTCTTCGTGGGCTAGTAAAGAACCTTCCAATTGTTCTACCGCCATAGAGTCTAAATCTTTAGAATCCTCAATAGAACACACCACATAATCAAATTTAGGTGTTAAAGAACGAAGGATCTTTTCTACCGCACGCGCATCATGTACTTCCTTCTTGTATCTTCTTAGTTGATTTACAACAGCCATCAATCGTGAACAGAAATCTGAAATGGATTCAGATTCTTTCAATTTTAAAACTTTAAAGTCAACCCTTAGAGTTAGAAGTTTTATCTTCTTTACTTTATCAACTCCTTGGAGAGAATTTTGTAAATCTCCCAAGCTTCTTTTGAGCTAGTTGCATCAACCACCTTCTCAAACATGCCATCATCCAAACATTGATGGATAAGAGTGAGGGCCTGTTGATCTTTCTTTTTTGTTTTTAACAAGACCTCCTTTATATTTGAGGGTAAAGTTTCCTCATTAACGGGCTTTGTATACCCTTTGTCTACAATGTCCCAAACATCTTGAGAGCCAAGAATGGCTTTCATTCGTAGACACCATTTTTCATAATTTTCTCTTGCGAGAAAGGGGTAATGAAAGGACAACGTGCTATTATTTTCCATGGCTCTGATACCACGTTGTTGGACAAAATGATAATCACACCCAGGATAATGTCCAAACTAAATAGTAACATAGGAAGAGAGTAGCAACAACACCAAATATTAAAATGGGGTAAATATGATACCCGAAGAAGTAATACTATAATATTGATGAAAAAAATTGGTAGTGTCAAAAGACGAACTACTCAACACTCTTTTATTTCTTATAGCTAACAATTATATTACATTCACACTATTTTCTCACAAACTAAGAAGTAGTTTGTGGATTACTCTCTCTACTCTCTATTGCTTCTCTATTTTTTTTATGTGTCTTCAAGTGTTCAATTACTACTCTATTTATAGATTTTTTGAACCTCTTGATTACATCATTAGTGACATAAATATGGTAGCCAAATTTTACAAAATTTGGCCGCCAAACTCTACCAAAATTCTACCAAACTTTGACTACCAACTTCCACAAATGTGGCTACCAACTTTCACATTTGTGGCAATTAAATTTCAACAAATATGGCTACCAAATTAGTTGCTGCCAAGATTTTATTCCCACAATGCGACCACTTCTAACCTTTTATTATTTCTAATCAACTTGGAAACATTAATCACCTTATCTTCAGGAAAACCTCCAAAGAAAGAATTGATTGAAACTGTTCGGGTACAGTACCAAAGAGTCAGTTCAGATTTTCCTCAACATTCTACCAATTATCGTATGTTGGGTCCATTTGACCAAGAAATTTTGCAACAAAAACAATCGAGAGAGGTAATCCTCGACATTGTAGTACAATATGCTTCTCTAGTTCTACAAGTAGAGGAGGAAACAAATATTTTTTTGAATGATTTTTTGGATAAGTTTAAAATGACATCAAGACTTATAAAATACTTTCTATGAGGTGGAAAATCAGGATAGCTGACATAATCAGCAACATACAAGAGCCGAGTGGTTAATAGAATTCGACTTCTATTGTCATCATTTGGAAATATTCTTTGTATTTGGTATCATGCCTTAGTACTCCATATATCATCTATGACAATTAGAAATCTCCAACCCTTCAGACCCCTTTACACAATCCTCATTAGTTGATCATCGCTCATTTCTTGATTGCTTCCTGTAATTGTAGAGACAACTTCAAGAGGCATTTGTCTCTCATTGTATTCTTCGAAGATAGTGTCCCATGCGTGATTATCAAATTGAGAAAAAATATAATCATCATAATATTTTTTGTCAAGAGTTGTCTTACCTATATAGCACATACCAAAAATTGGTACAAAAACTAAATCATTTGTTTAGGCAGTGAGGTGTTCAAGTATGGCATTGAAGTCATCCTCCATCCCAACAATTGTAGTTTCCTAAATTGTATTTTTTTTTCTGGTGAGGACTTGTTCTTCAGATTTTCTTCAGTGCTTGTTCAACTCAATCTGTGGCACTTCTTTCCTGAGAGAATCAACATCTTCTTCCTAGACTTAGTGGGAAGAGTCTAGAGTCTCAGAGAGGTTTGAAGAAGCCTGTAGAATATTACTTGGAAGGCCTAGACTTGTAGAGAATTCTAGAAGAGTGGCCTATTGTAAATATGTAGGGACTTCTTTAGCAATTTGTTTTTGCACTTTAGCCCTTAGGTGTGAAGTATACATAGGAGAGCATTCATTTGTAACAAATCAAGAAAAAGCAAGAAATATTACAAGATCATGAAAATATTGTAAGTTGCTGAGTGTCGTACATAGAGATTAGTTGAAGTCTATGTCCGTAACATCCTTCTCTAAATTAGCTAAAACAATGCTTCTTAGGATTGATTCAACTTTATCTTCTACTTTATATATTACATCTCTGATCCTCTTTTCTATAACCTTAAGAGTTTCAATGTATTTGGCTTCCTTTGTCGTATCATCAAGAAAAACTTGCATAGTAGAAAGACTTTGATAGAGAGATTGAACGTGTTTTTGTGTACAACTTCAACAAACCAAAGACCGGTTAGGTTTGAAGAGTTGTTCCAATGTATATATAAGTGAAGAAAGAGCAGCATATTTCTTTTTATAGGTTTTAAGTATTATTTTATAAATTTCCTGATGTTAAATTCCCGCGCAAAGCGCGGGTAATTTTACTAGTGTTTACATAAGTGAAGAAAGAGCAACATATTTCTATTTATTTGTTGGAATAACTAAAAGATAGTGTCTTGCAGATTTAATCTCTTTGATTTTGTCCAGATTGTTCACTTTTCCATCTCTAAAATTTTATAATTGGGGGACAAAGACATAGCATACTTACCCTTTATTATTTGTTTAGATAAAAGAGATGATGCATGAGAACACAACCAATAACAAAACAAGAAAATCAAATTGCTTCACTTAATTAATACAGTACAATAGATATGAGATGCACATGTACAACCCAAGTTCTTTTCTATTTTTTAATTGTGAGACAAGGTGTAGTGCACTCATTATGTTCACCAGCAACACCCTACAATTTAAATTGATAATTAATCTGAATATTGTAAAGTTCGTGTAGAAAATACACTACTAAAAAACTATTAATAAACAACAGACGGTGTCACTCCAAAAACCGACGCCATTTGCCACACTGTCCGTCACTTCTTAATAAAAATAATTATTTTACAAAAAGCAACGGACGACATTTCTTAGTCTGTTGCTTTTTCACGAATTTTTGCGCCATATATATATAATTAATATTTATTTATTTAATATATATAGAGACGCCGTCCGTCGCTTTTTATAAAAATAATTATTTATAAATTAAATAATAACCATGTTGTCCGTCGTTTTTAATTTGTTTTATTTTATTAATTTGTTTTTAAAAAGCGACGGACGACATGTTTTAGTCCGTCGGTTTTTGATCAAAATATCTAGTCAAACTTTTTTAAAAAGAGACGGATAGCGTCTCTTAGTCTGTCGCTTTTTGGTCAAAATGTTGGTAAAATATTTTTAAAAACGCGACGGACAAAGAGACGCAATCCGTCGCTTTTTTTAAATTATGTTGAACCAAAAGTGGGGATTTCCCCATTTTCTCATTTCTCTTTCTCTCTCTTCTCTCCCTTCTCTCTAAAACCAGATGTGACGCCACTGCCTCACGCCGCCCCACATTCTCTCTCCATGAGCACTAGTCCTATCGCTGCCTTACCCCGCCGGTGCCACCACCCGTCGTCCCCACTACCTCTTTTCCTTAGTTTGTTAAGTTTAGGGTTTAATTTTAATTTTTTTTAATTCTAGTAATATTTGATTTGTTATAAGTTAGTATATTTTTTTTGTTTTTTAAATTGTGTTTTTCAATTTTTAATTTGTATATTTGATTATTGTAAGTTAGGGAGAGAATTGGGGATTGTTTATTTTAGGGTTTTCATTTAATTTGGGGATATTTTTAATATGATTGTGAATTGAGTATTCGAAGTTAGAACTAACAAATAATTAGAAGTTAGAAGTTAGATTAATTGCATTTTCCAACTTTGAAATTCTTAAATTTAGTATTTTTGAAAGTTGAAGTTAGAAAAATATTGAATTGTATATGGAAGTTAGATTATTTTGAAGTTACAAAAATATTAAATAGTAGAAAGTTGAAATTAGATTAGTTGAATTTTCCAACTTGGAAATTCTTGTATTTATTAAGTTTAAAAGTTGAAGTTTGAAATATATTAGATTGTACACGAAAGTTAGATTACTTTGAAGTTAGAAAAATATTGGATAGTATATGGAAGTTGAAAATAGGTTACTTGAATTCTTGAACATAGAAATACTTGAATTTGAAGTTTATAGAGAACTAATTTTAGATATTAGATATGAACTTGAATTTTTGTAGGATTTTAGAACTTTAAGTTGTGAACTTTAGAGAACTTGAATATTTGTAGAATTTTAAAACTTTGAACTTGGAACTATCTATAACACATAAGTCAAGAACGATATTCTTTTGAACCTAATCACGCTCTATCAAAAGCTATTTGACATAAAGCAAGGATATTTGGGCACGAAATAAGAATAGGAACACTATGCCTTAAGTGATATGACTGGTAGCTTACAGGCTTAGAAACACTTCTCAACTATGCTATTCTTTCTGCTTACCACATTTCATTATCTGAAAATCCTAGCTCCCACTAGAGTATATGACTACTCTTACAAATGTCTAAGTCAAACCGTTTGCTCTTATTGTATTCAAGCCTAACTCAAAATCAAATAGTACTAACATAGGGTGATTATTCTAATATAAATCACAAGATTCGAGTTTTACACCTCTATAGGAAATCTCATCCCCAAGGATACTCCTTACCACCACATTCAACAAACCTCGAGTCTTAATAAACAACCACCTAATGCATCATGCATTCATCCACATGCTACTAACACCACATTCAAGTCTACTACTATAACCACTCCATGAACTCCTACTAACCAATCGTTATAACAATTTCTCATTCTCTCATCACTTCTACCAACACAACTTTATAACCTAAGATGGAATTAACACACCATCACTATCACAATAAGAAAATAACAATCCTCTTATCTATCATCACACAACTCTCAAAACTAAAAGGATCACTAAGAAAACTTTAGGGAGAAAGATCATAAGCACGATTCATTAGAGAGTTCTTATATAAGAATATGCATGACATAACATTATTTGCTAGACCTTTAGAAGAAATCATGAATTTTCAAGATTGAGCATACTTGCGACATGACTACTTAAATGAATAGGTTCATATCATGAGGATGATATCCATAATTTTATGGAGTAAGATTAAGATCAATGGTTTAAAGTCTTTCCCCTTCATTCTAGAAACTGAGCATAGCTGTGAATCTTTCTGAAGTGTATGAGCATAGGTCATAGACTTAATTCTTATATTAGAAACATCAACAAGATATTGTAATAACTCAACGTGTGGAATACACAAGATTATGAATGAATTGGTATATCTATGAAACTCTTTCTGAGAACCTCTCTATCACATTCTCAACACTTCACTTGACTTCTCATCTTATCATCTCCCCCTTAGGTATAAAGTTGACATTTGAAAGCTATGGATTTATTCTATCATCTCTAAACTAGTCCACATTCCCTTTACACTAATACATGGGAGATGTGTATCGCATGCCTACTGAACATTCCATAAGCAGGTACTAAAACTCCTTCTAAGACTTATTTCTAAGATGCTTCTATTAAACTCTTCTCATTGGCTTATAAGGCCACTTCATCTAGCTCTTTAAGGAAAAATAATGCTTACTTCAGCCTATTCCACATTGATAACTCAATTATACTATCTAGGCATATATAAAAAGTCATAAAATTACTTGGAACATCGTCTAGTTACATACAATCTCGGGTACACGTCTTAATGCTGTTGTTACGCTTATGACTTAGCCACACTTCACTGCCCTTATCTAAAAGTTAGTATCTCTCACTTGTACCACTCATATTCATTGCAGCTAATATCTCAAATCTTCACCTACTCTATATCAAGTCTACCAGATCAGATCTCAATACTAACATCATCACCCTCATGTTTCCATTCTTTTGATCACAACAATCATTTCAAATTCAAGCTTAATTTTTATTACAAAATGATTAACGTTTCACACACACCTCATCCAATTCTAGGTGCAAACAATTGTTAGTCTGTATAAACCCAACAATTGAGTTGGGGTCGAATCCCACAGAGCGAGGTACGTGTTCAAATTCAATTAGGAAGTATAAATGTATTCTAATCAACCATTGGAATAGAAATTATCGAAAAAAACATGAATCAAATTTAAAGTGGTGACACAAATGTCAGATGGGGGGTTTTAGTTTGCAATTATCAACTACACAGCAGTCACAAACACTTCGAAATAACAATAAGGAGAAGAATTCTCGGTATCTGATCGATTATGGGAAAATTTTGATATACGGGTAATTGAAACCACTAGTAAACAACTAAAAATTAGTAAGTACGCTAGACTATGAGAGAGATAGCTTTCTCTCGAACAACTAGCTAAAATCATGTGATTCTTTCGAACATCAACAAGCATAACAATGAAAAATAGCCCACACCTTAATCCATCCACTCTTTCGAGCTAGATGGGTAGGATTGGGTTTAGGATTCACTCTCTCAAGCTAAACCCAGTGACGAGTCCGAGATTTGGACTCATTTAGAGATTTGTTTATATAGAATTAGTGTCCTCAAATGCTTAATTTGTGCCAATAACTGATGTGAAGTCCATGATTTTTAGGTACATGGGTTGAGGAACAAAGCCAAGACAGTAGTAGGCAAGAAGGACAACACAAGCTGAAAAATAAAGAGGAAAAACAAATCTGATGATCGCCTAGAGAACTCGGCGGAGCGCTAAAAAAGTTCCAGGATCGCCTTAATTTACAGACCACTGAGCCTAAAATAAGAGGAATTTCGGCGAACTACATCTTATATCGGCGAATCACCGACTGCATCAGTGACGGACAACCATATCACCAAACAGTACTAATGGAAACCAGGTGAATGCAGATTGGCGAGCTAAGAGACTATAGGGCACATCGTGGAATGGAACGGCGACCCCAATCTGGATCACCAAAATTTACAGTGGCTGGATGAGGTAAATGTGAAGAAAGAAGGAGAGATGAGAGGACGATAGGCGAGTCGGTGAACGGGTCGGTGAAGCCCAACTTTCCTCACCGAATGGCCCAAAAATCCACAGGTCAGATTAGTATAAATTGATTTTTGGAAGAGAGAGAACCAATTTAGAAAGTGTGAGGAACGAAGGAAAGAGAGAAAAACACTGTTGTTGTTGATTTTGTGTAATTTTTGCACTATTTTCAATTGGTTATTGTAATAGCAAAGAGATTCTTCATAGAAAACTTTTGACTTTCAAATACCCAGCTATGGAATTTGTAGCAGGTATCAAATTTCATCTTTTTATGATGATTGGCTAAAACCCCAATCTTGGGGGTTTGACAATGTAACCAATTGCTTTGTTTAGCTTAATGGGTGCTAGTAATTTATTGACTTTTGATGTTACTTTGAAGTAAATCTAGGTTATTACTGCGGTTTAGCTTTTATATTGTAAGTTTATTGTGATATATTTTAGGGATCTACACTTGCTTGAGAAAGAAGTGTAGAACTAAGGTAGTAACTTGGCATCCTTAGCTAGTGGGTCTTGACAGTTTCAGCTTGAGAAAGTGAAACGCAAGCTCCATCCCTTGTATCTAGCTCGAGAGAGTAGATTTGATGAGAATGTGGGTTGGTCTTCTTATGGGATGCATTGAGGTTCGAGAGAACTCGGTGAAAACAAGGTATTTGTTCGAGAGAAAAGTGCCTTATCTAAAGTTCATCCTACCCATAAAAAATTAGCATGGTTGGTTAAGGATGTGCACCTATTGAGTTGAATTTGGCAGTTGGTTAGTCATTCCCCCAAGTACTACCTCCTAATTTGATTGTCCCCTGTTGATTGTTGAAGTGTTTGGTAGTCCGACAATTGTTCGTTTGGATTAGTGCCGACATTTTCAAGTTTGGTTGACAGATTTGAAAGAGATTTGTGTGTTTAGCTGACAAAGTCACCATCATAATATCATAATCGAATTTAAAAGAAAGCTACTCCTTATGGGATTCGGCCCCAACTCATTTAGTTAGGTTTTATACTGACTAGCGATCGTTGACACTTAGAATTGGATGAAGTGTCCTTGAAATGTTAATCAAAATGGTGTTGCTGTCGGGGAGTAGCATTGTTTAGAGTTCCTTTATTGAAGTTAAACTTGTGAAATTGTTGGTTGTAGTAGGATCGATTAGGCTGCATTGTGTTCGTGTTGTTTGGGCTGAATAGAAGTAAGAATGAGTGAGGCAGAGATGAATGGTATCCAAGCAGGTCACCAAGATGGTATCAATGATATTAATAGTGTGTACAACCCAACCTGTTCGAGTGAAATGGGTGCAATCTGCCTACCATTAACTGATTAAAATGCGATATTTGAGGTCACGAGCACAACTCTTCATCTATTCCAAATGAAGGAACTTTATGGAGGGTTGATTCATGAAGATCCACTTGAACATGTGAAAATTTTTATAGATGTTTGCAGCCCGTTATCATTCAAGAATTTGTCGCAAGAGTAAATTCGGATCAGGTTATTCCCACTATCTTTGATGCGGGAGGCTAGCAAATAGTTGGCTGAGTTACCAAAGAATTCTATCACGTCATGGGATGAGCTCACCAGGACAATCAATACTAGGTTCTTTCCTCCGTCGAGGATGATGAAACTCAGAGATAACATTCATGGTTTTAAGCGATTGGAGGGTGAACCCATCCATGAGACATGGTTGAGATTTAATAAACTTCTACTTCAATACCGAACTCATGGGCTACCAAACAATTTGCTACTCCAATATTTTTACCGGAGTCTTGATTCGGAAAATAAAGGAGTGGCTGATCAATTGGTTCGAGGGGGGGGTGGGAATAATGTTGCAATCATTTGAGGTGGCTTCATTTCTTCTTGATGACATGACGAAAATAAATCAAGCTTGGTACACTCAAGAAGATCAAGGTTAACCTTTTTATTTTAGAATGACTCAAGAGCAACATGATAAGGAAAGAGAAAGGGATGAAAATATCAAGAAGATGTTTGCCCAAATGGATCTACTTCAAGAGAATGTGTTAGAGGATCTGAAAAATCCCAAGGGAACAAGTGGAGTGTTTAGAGTTGAGGAGAGTTCTTCCTCGGGTTATTCAAAGCTAGAGGAGAATCAAACTTGGAATTACAAGAGGTACGAGGAGGGTTTCCACCCACGCTATTTACAGCTAGGTGGGAATCAAGGTCAGAACTTCCACAAAGAGGAAGAGCAAAGAATATACTATCAAGAATGGGCTGAGAAAAGTGATTATTGGAGAAGAGAGGATGAGCATGATGAATACCACAATCAATCAAGTGAGAGCCCAAAGTCAAATGGGAGTGCAAGTAGTCCGTGGGTGGAAAAAAGATGTGGTTATTGTTTAAATTATAAATAATTACTTTACATAAAAAGCAAAGGACGGCGTCTCTATATATATTAAATAAATAAATATTAATTATATATATGGTGCAAAAATTCGTGAAAAAAAGTGACGGACTAAAAGATACCGTCCGTCACTTTTTGTAAAATAATTTAAAAAATAATTATTTTTATTAAAAAGCGATGGACAGTGTGGCAAATGGCGTCGATTTTTGGAGTGACACCGTCCGTTGTTTATTAGCATTTTTTAGTACTGTATTTTCTACATGAACTTTACAAAATTCAGATTAATTATCAATTTAAACTGTAGGGGCTTGCAGGTTCACACAATGAATGCACTATCCCTTGTCTCACAATTGTAAAATAGAAAAGAACTTGGGTTGTACATGTGCATCTCATATCTATTGTACTGTATTAATTAAGTGAAACAATTTGATTTTCTTGTTTTGTAATTGGTTGTGTTCTCATGCATCATCTCTTTTAACTAAACAAATGATAAAGGGTAAGTATGATATGTCTTTGTCCCCCAATTATAAAAATTTAGAGATGGAAAAGTGAACAATTTGGACGAAATCAAAGAGATTAAATCTTCAAGACTCTATCTTTTAGTTATTCCAACAAATAAATAGAAATATATTGCTCTTTCTTCACTTATGTATTGATGCTTATCGTGACCAATGACACTATCCTTCGGTATGAGTGTCTACGATCGTCGATAATATACCAACCCAACCAAGGGTTGGGGTCGTATCCCAAGGGAGCGGTTTTGAGAATTGATAGAGAAATAGAATTTACATTATAACAAGTCGTAGCTAAAGACATTTGTGATAAAAGACATTGTAAATTAAGGGGGGCGACACAAAAGTGTCAAATATCAAAAGAGGGTTTTGTAACAAGTACTAAAACAGCAAAATAAACCAGAAAATCAAGTATGGGGAAAGGTTCTTGGGATGTGACCGCAATATAAGTTGAGATAAATTCTTGGGTATGTGCTTTCGATAGGAAATTTGCAAATCAATACTAACTAGGCTAATCTTTAAATGGAAATAAGTTCCCTCTCTAGCAACTTACCCCGTTTCAAAGGCGTTCCTCTCGGACACCCATTTGCCACATGAAGACCAGCCTACGCCTTACCCCACTCACTCTCTCGAGCTGAGTGTTAGGATATGGCACTAGGGCTCACCCTCTCAGGCTGAACCTCAAGTCGACCCATTCCTTAGGCCATCAGTCTAGTGGTTTTGGGTTCGCGACCTCCCTCTCGGTCAAGCTGAAAACACATGGGTGGCTTTGTTATTGCAACTACAAACCCTTTAGATTAAACCACAACCACTAGGTGAAATCACCATTAAAATACATCTAATGTATCAGCAAGCAAGACCTAACAAGAATATCAACCCATATTTGCTATATCACACCTCAAGAATGGGGGTTTTTAGCCACACATCAAGAAATAAGAAATTATACCTAACATGATAATGAAATCAACTGGGTATAAGAAATTAAACCTTAAATTAAGCAAGGGGAAATTAATAGAGAAGACCTACTTCCATCTTGGGGAAGAAGAACTCCTTTCTTCAAGTCTCCACAAAACCCTCTCTAAACTTGAGAGAAAAATATCAGCTAAAGTATGTTCTAAAGTGAAAATAATAATAATAATAATTGTTTCACACTAAGACTACAATTCTAACTAGAATTTATAGTTTTCACAGATTGTGTTGCGGAGTATTATTCCGCGACATTAGTCGAGATCGCCGATGAACTCGGCGATCCTCCTTTTGGTCATCTCATCACCTTCAGTGTCTTGCCTTTACCATCCTCACATTTTGGATCATTGGGCGGTACAGTACTGCTTCGCGGAACTGATCGGCGACTCGCCTACTGCTCTTTTCCTCGCCTTTCAATTCGCTTCCTTCAAGGCTTCGCGTATTGGAACGAAGGGCGGTTCGTGTCGTTTCGGTGACTCGTCAAGTTGAACTCGGCGATCCGTAAGATTCCATTTCTTGTTCTTTTCAACCCTATTTGCTTCATTTTGCGCCTAAGTGTCCATGCTTCTGCTAAAACTTCAAATACCTGAAACTTCAACATTTTAATCAGGTATTGAGATATAATAGGGCATTAAAAGATACTATTTCTATTAAAACAAAGCCCTAAATGAGTCCAATTTGTGGACTCATCAACAACCCCAACTTAAACTTTTGTTTGTCCTAAAGAAAACTCAAGTTCCGCCGTTCAAAATGGGTGCCTCAAATAGTGCTACACAAGACTAAATCATGAATTCACACAACAAGACTCAATTTACTTATGCAAGGATCAATTGTGTACTCAAAGATTCAAATTGTGACACACCATCACCAAAGATTCTCATGCTCGCAATACTTGCTACTTGTGCAAGTTCAAGCTCAACAAAAAAATCTAAATGCCCTCACACAAAGAATGATTCCATATTCACACACAAATATGAGTCAATTTATGATCAGGAATCAGATACAACGCTCACACTCAAAAAGAGGAACACAATGCATGTTTTCACCCATAGGTTTGCCCTTATTTTCTAATTGACTTTCGATCCAGCTTACTCAAGATCAAAAAGCTCTTTCTAAGGCTTGTAACGGGGCTAAGTTCAAAGGTATGGTCATTTAGGCTTAGTGACTTTTTTCTCGTGAGATGTGGTATTTTCAAAGCATTCCCTTCTTTCCTTTTATCACTTCTTTTTCTAGTGCTTCTAAGTCATCCTTTTATTCACTCCCCATGAATTTCTTGGAACCCCAATATCCTTTGTACTTTATTCGACAAATTTCTTTTTCAATCTTTTTTCTTTAAGGGCTCCATTGTTCTGCAACATGGGTAAAAGAGGACTTTTCATTGCACTTCTTGACTTCTCCTTTTCCTTTTCACCACACCCCCAACCTGGGCTTTCTGTCCTAAGTTGGCTATTCACTAAACCACAAATCAAGTTGATTATAGGTAGTGGATCAAGTAAGGTCTAGGGTTTATCAAGGTTCTTCCAAAGAAAGGTAAGGCTCAAAGGTGTTCAAAATAGTTTCATACGCTCACAGGTAGGTCACAAAAAGACGTATATGTCAAATTGCCTCACACTCTTTAAAATTGCCTAAGATCATCTCAAGAGTACACATTTCTAAATTGATCAGACAAACAGGAAAAATTCTAGGTTTATTCATGCAAGGTTCAAAGTAAGCTAAACACACAAGTCATCGATACTTCAGTCAAGCAAGACTACACATGTTTGGTAGTGTGCAACGGTCATCACAAGAGAATCAATTTGATAAATGATTAGTCACAACGAGATGCAAAAAGTGCACATATTGTCTATGTAACTTCATTTGGCCTCGTCGTAGCCGTGCATTCATGTTTGTTAAAATGAGAGCACTATTCAAGTCATCAGTATCGATCGAAATCGAGACTTAAATTTTTGCAAAAGAACAACCACATTCAACTCACGAGGGGTAGCAAAAATGTGTGAAAAAATTTAAAATTCTTTCTGAAGGATCAAAATTAATTTTCAACTAAAACAACAGGAGCCATAAGCTCAAACATCCACAAAAAGAAACAGTATTTAAAACAAAGTTTAGAGGAAACCAAATAACCCAATTTCATGCGCAAAACAACAAAGTATTCACATAAATAAAAAGGTGAGCATTACCCCACCCAATGAAAGAGTGTTTGTCCTCAAATGCAAGTAAACAAAAATATACCAACAAGTAAGATAGGAAAAGACAACGCGAGAGAGGTAAGGAAGGGTCCTGTCTATGCAGTCTCTCTATCTATTGGGATATCAATGCCCGGTGGATCATTCTGAAGTAAAACAATGGTCCCTGGAGCATTGTCATTTTGGTCTCCACTGTTTGCCTTTGCCTTAGCCTCTGTAGCAAGATTTGTTGCAATCATCTAATCTATCTCCTGAGCTGCTCTGAAGGCATGTATTGCATTAACTAAGCTCCGATCACATGGGTGGACATTAAGATCAAAAGGAATTCGTCTCTTTTCCCTAGCTTCCTTGGTGTACTTTCTTTGCCTGGCCATCTCGGCACTCTTTTCCACTTTTCTAAATTCTCGTGCTCTTACATGCCTGGGTGGGTCACCTCTCCCTGCAACTTTTGGTCTAGCCATTTCTGCAACCACTTCGAGGATAAGTTAAATAGTAATTCAAATAAGAGCAAAACTGGTGTTTCTATGTGTGTAAATTGAAGTACCCATGATACAAAAGGGGGGGGCGAAAGGTGAACATGGCTCTTTCGACGAGCCGCAAGGTGTATTATGCGAACCAAACTGGCCGCTGAGAGTCACAGTTCAATCAATACATAAAAATAGAAGAAAAGAATGAGATGGGACTGTTAGACGAACTGCTGAACAATTCGACAACGTTTCCTCATTTCGTCGATCAACTCATTTTGTCCATTATCAACCCCACCTTTCAATTTCCACCCAACAACCCCAGTTAATGTAATCACACATATATAACTCAATTTAAGTGAAACTGATAGAAACTTCTATTCCCACCATGTAACAATTTAACTCAAAACATAGCTAAGTGGAAATTCCTCGAATCATACAACACATACCACTTCACAATCGAAAATATATGTAACCTCATTGACTCAGAGACTCAGCAGAGGTTTAACACTTTAGTCATTATGCAACTGAGTGCAATTTAAATATTTTTACACGCGATGTTCAGACTACTAACCTTTGATGTTGAATAGTTGCTAATGAAATTCTAGGCATCAATGCAATCCAAATCGGCGCACAAATCAATGAGCCACAATATTTCAGTAGTGCAATAAGTATAAAAATAGAGTGCAAGTGTGAATTTGGTAGGTGGAAGAAGTGACAAAAAATTAGTGACATAGGACTTTTAAACCTGTGGCTTGCAAAAACCGTCCAGTTCTTTCCTGTTCAGCGATATAAATCGAGTTCGCCTAATTATTCGGCGACACACCAACTGTTTAATTAGTTTGCCAAATGTCACAGGATCTGCAGCTCCTGTGAAGAGTTCAACGACGGTCTATAATGCAATCGCTGACATGGTCGGCGATGCGCCACAACTCTTTTCGAGACCACCGAGTTGCACAGTATTTTGGCTGACAATGCTTTGTGTTAGCCAGCGGATAGAACTGTGTTCGCCAATTTTTTCAGCGATCTGCCAACTGGATTTATTGCTTGCCTCCATAACCTCTTTCAATCAACTCCTTCGTTTCAACCTATACAAACAACACACCATTTTTTTCTTAAGATAAAATAAAGAAAGAAAGGGTTTTGGGTTACCTCCCAAACAACGCCTTAGTTAACGTCGTGGGACGACGCAAGTCAGTAGTTATGCTTCATCCTCAGATTAGCCCATGTTATAATTAGGTGAATCCTGGGCGAATGGTGGGTAGTGGCATGATATCAAATGGCCGATTTGAGCATCCTGCAGCTGGATGGTCATGGAGTGAGAGGTTGATGCTTCATTTAGCATTGCAATATTTTCCTTCATCTCATTCAACATCTCTTCTTGTGCCTTCATTTTCTTTTGAATGAGTGAAAGAGCTTCATCTCCTTGCACACCTCCCTGCTTCTTTCCATGACTACAGTCACGGAGGGAGTTGTACTTTTCTTTACCCATGGTTTGTACTTCCGAATATCTGACTCGGTTGGACAGATCATCCGACTAGGTAATTACTGTCTCCCACTCGTGCTTCTTTTTGGCTTTTTTCTGGTTGCTACCATGCCATCAAGGAGTTTTTCGACGACTTCATAGTGCTGGTATAGCATGCCCCCCTCTCATCCCATGAGATGAGCATGGTTGCAGCACTGCTTGAAACTTCAACCACATTTCCTGAATTGTTTCATCCCTTACCTGTTTAAATTTTAAGTGATTTTCCTGAGGTTCAGTAGTTTTAGCAGGGATGATTTGTGTGGTATCCATAATGATCATCCATCGTTTGTTCCCTGCTGTGATTTTCAAACAAGCAAAGCAAAACTACAACTAAGATTAGTAAAGCTAAAACTATGGAAAACATAAATTCTTGCCAATGATCCTTGGGATTACAAACAATCAAAAACTCAAAGAAAAAAAAACTGAGTAAAGTTAATAATCTACAATTAATAAGACAGAAATTCTAGTGAACTAAAAATTCTCAAAAACACCACTCCCCGGCAGCGGTGCCATTTTGATGCTTATCGATACCAACGATACTATCCTACGGTATGAGTGTTACGATCGTCGATAATATAGTAACCCAACAAAGGGTTGGGGTCGTGTCCCAAGGGAGCGATTTTGAGAATTGATAGAAAAATAGAATTTACATTCTAACTAGTCGTAGCTAAAGACATTTACGATAAAAGACATTGTAAATTAAAGGGGGCGACACAAAAGTGTCAAATATCAAAAGGGGGTTTTCTAACAAGTACTAAAATAGCAAAATAAACAAGAAAATCATGTATGGGGAATAGTTCTTGGGATGTGACCGCAATATAAGTTGAGATAAATTGTTAGGTACATGCTTTCGATAGGAAATTTGCAAAATAATAGTGACTAGGCTATGCTTTAAATGGAAATAAGTTCCCTCTTGGGCAACTTACCCTGTTTCAAATGCGTTCCTCTCGGACAGCCATTTGTCGCATGAAGACCGGCCTACGCCTTACCCCACTCACTCTCTCGAGATGAGTGTAAGGATATGGGACTAGGGCTCACCCTCTCGGGTTGAACTTCATGTCGACCCACTACTTAGGCCATCGATCTAGTGGTTTTGGTTTCGCGACCCCCCTTTTAAAAAAGCCAAAAACACATGGGTGTCTTTGTGTTTGCAACTATAAACCCTTTAGATTAAACCACAACCACTAGGTGAAATCACCATTAAAATACATCTAACCTATCAGCAAGCAAGACCAACCCATAATTGCTAAATCACTCCCCAAGAATGAGGGGTTTTAGCCACACATCAAGAAATAAGAAATTATACCTAGCATGATAATGAAATCAACTGGGTATAAGAAATTAAACGTTAAATTAAGCAAAGAAAAATGAATATAGAACACCCACTTCCAACTTGGGGAAGAAGAACTGCTTTCTTCAAATCTCCACAAAACCCTCTCCAAACTACCGAGAAAAATATCAGCTAAAGTATGTTCTAGAGTGAAAATAATAATAATAATTGTTCCACACTAAGACTACAATTCTAACTAGTATTTATAGTTTTCACAGATTGTGCTGTGGAGGATTGTTTGGCGACATTAGTCGAGATCGCCGATGAACTCGGTGATCCGCCTTTTGGTCAACTCATCGCCTTTAGTTTCTTGCCTTTAGCATCCTCACATTCTGGATCATTGGGCGGTACAGTGCTGCTTCGCCTAACTGATCGGCGACT
This sequence comes from Solanum verrucosum, assembly GCF_900185275.1. NCBI lineage: Eukaryota > Viridiplantae > Streptophyta > Magnoliopsida > Solanales > Solanaceae > Solanum > Solanum verrucosum. The sequence continues at coordinate 111,476 of NW_026019777.1, forward strand.
CGCCGACTGCTCCTTTTCTCGCCTTTTGATCTGTTTCTTTCAAAGCTTCGTGTACTGGAACTAAGGGCGGTTCGTCTCATTTTGGTGACTCGCCAAGTTGAACTCGGCGATCCATAAGATTCCATTTCTTGTTCTTTTCAGCCCTATTTGCTCCGTTTTGCGCCTAATTGTCCATGCTTCCACTAAAACTTCAAATACCTGAAACTTCAGCATTTTAATCAGGTATTGAGATAAAACGAGCATTCAAGGACACTATTTCTATTAAAATAAAGCCCCAAATGAGTCCAATTTGTGGACTCATCATGTATACACTAGTAAAATTACTCGCGCTTTGCGCGGGGATTTAACATCAGGAAGTTTATAAAATAATACTTAAAACCTATAAAAAGAAATATGTTGATCTTTCTTCACTTATGTATACATTAGAACAACTCTTCAAACCTAACCAATCTTTGGTTCGTTGAAGCTGTACACAACAACATGTTCAATGTCTCTATTGAAGCCTTTTTGTTATGCAAGTTTTTCTTAATAATACGACAAATGAAGACAAAGATATTGTAACTCTTAAGGTTATAGAAAAGAGAATCAGAGATGTAACATATAAAGCAGAAGGTAAAGTTGATTCAAGCCTAAGAAGCATTGTTTTAGCTGATATAGAGAGGGATGTCACAGACTTAGACTTCAACTAAACTGTATGTAAGAAACTCATCAACTTACGATATTTTCATGATCTTGTAATATTTCTTGCTTTTTCTTGCTTTGTTACAAATGAATGCTCTCCTATGTATACTTCCCACCTAAGGGCTAAAGTGCAAACACAAATTGCTATACATGTCCCTACATATTTACAAATAGGCCACTCTTCTAGAATTCTCTACAAGTCTAGGCCATCCAAGTAATATTCTACAATCTTCTTCAAAGGTCTCTGAGACTCTAGACTCTTCCAATTAAGGCTAAACTCTCAGCAGTCAAATTTTACTTGCCATTAAACCAATCCCTATGATCATTGCAGCTGATTTGTTTGAATGGCAAGTAAAATTGCTCCTTGAGGTGTTGAGAAGACATATCAAAGCTATAGGTTGGACCATCACTGACATAGTGGGCATTCCTCTTGGCATTTGCACTCACAAAATTCAGCTTGATAGTGAATGTAAACCGAGTGTTGAACATCAGTAGAGATTGAACCCACCAATGCAAGAGGTGACAAAAAAGGAGATATAAAGTGGTTAGATGCAGGTGTGATCTACCCTATTACGGATAGCAAATGGGCAAGTCTGGTACAATGTGTACCGAAAAAGGAAGGCATCACAGTAGTCCTAAATGAAATGGGGGAGCTTGTGCCTATTAGGCCGGTAACCGAATGGCGAGTATGCATGGATTACTAGAAGTTAAACTCGTGGATTGAAAAAGATCAGTTTCCCATGCCTTTCATGGATCAAATGCTGATCGACTTTCAGAGAGTGGATGGTATTGCTTTTTTGATGGCTACTCCGGTTATAATCAAATCTCCATTGCTCCAAAAGACCAAGAGAAAACTACCTTCACCTGCCCATATGGAACTTTTGCCTTCAAATGTATGCCGTTTTGGTTATGTAATGCTCTGACAACATTTCAACTGGGTAAGAGTAATTTAATCTTTACAATGCTTCAATTTGAAGAAAATTCGAAACCCACTTCCAAAATCTCCAAATTGAATCCCTCAAATTCTTCAAAACTATCAAAAACTATAGAGAAAAGTGTTCTAAACTAATTTAGCATTCACCATCATTAGTCCACTTTGTCAACATACTAAAATAATTGTTTAAAGTCTAATTTATAGTTGCCAAAAATAAACCACAAAGGGCCGTTTGGCGAAGTAAGTCGGGTTCACCGAAGCACTCGCCGAACCCTCCATTGATCTCTTCCATCGCCTTTTTGCCTTGGCACTCAACATTTTAAAGTTTTGTAACTTTGGGCGATCTCCCTTTGCATCGCGAAACTTCTCGGTGATTCACCGACTGTCCCTTTTTGTCACCGATTTGGTTTCTTCCCTCAGGGTTGGCACACTGGAACTTTAGGCGGCCAAGCTAGCCACTCGGTGATTCGCAAAGTGATCTTGGCAATCACTAGGCTTGACTTTCTTCATTTCTTCACTTCGTTTTGTTCCTTTTTGCCTGTCAGTGTCCTTGCTTTGTTCATCAATCCATATACCTAAAAATCAAGGATTTAACATTAGTATATGGTACAAATTAAGCATTTGAGGACAGTAAATATATATAAACAAAGCCCCAAATGAGTCCAAATCTCAGACTCATCAACACCCCAACTTAAACTTTTGCTTGTCCTCAAGTAAAACTCAAGATCAGCAGTTCAAAAAAGATGTCTCAAATAGTGTTGCATAAGACTCAACATGAATGCACACAACAAAATTCAACTTACTCATGCAATGATCAATTGTGCATTCAAAGATTCAAACTATGACTCACCATTATCAATAATGCTCAAGTTCACAATACTTGCTTCAAATGCAAGTTCAATCTCAACAAAGGTACTCAAATGCCCTCACAACAACAATTATACCCTATTCACACAAATATTTTCAACAATTTATTCTTCCAAAATTACATACAACTCTCACACTCACAAAGATGAACACATGTATGACTTCACCCATAGGTTTGCCCTTATTTTCCTATCAACATTGGTTTCAGCTCACTGAAGATCACAAAGATCTTTTCAAGGCTTGTAACGGGGCTGAGTGTAAAAGTATGGTCATTTAGGCTCAGGGTCTGCTGCCTTCCTGAAGTGTGGTCTGAACATCACTTTCTTCCTTTCCTTTACCATTTTGATAATGGTCATAATTCACCCTCATTATTCAACTTCAAATGCACTATAGGATACCCCATTTCTTTTGCTACTTCCACTAGTTTATTTCACAACTTTTTTATTCTTTTTGTTTTGCATTCTTCTTTTCTTTATTTTGTTTTACATGGAGGGGTTCCATCTTTTTCAAAACCATTGCTCAAGGGGGATTTTTTTCACACTTCTTGATTTTTTCTCTCTTTTCACCACACCCCCAATTTAGGCTTTTGGCCTAAGTTGGCTATTCAAACAATCACACTTCATGAAGGTTACAGGTGAATAGATAAAGAGAGGTCAGATTCGCTCAAGTTTCTTCCAAGAAAAGGATATGGCGCAAGATGGTTCAAGCAAGGTTCACACATCTCACAAGGTTAGCCATGAAAGAGGTCTATTGTCAATTTTTTTCACTCCTTAAAAGTTGTTGCCTAAGATCATTTCAAGTTCTTGCATCACTTAGTCAACTGGACCAACGGGGCAAATTCTAGGTGTCATCACACACAATGTTCAAAGTAAGCTCATCACACAAGGCATTGGCACCAATATCAAGCAAGACTCCACACTTTCTAGCTAGTGTGCAATGTTCATCACAAGAGACTCATTCGATAACCGGCTAGTCACAACGACATGCTACACGTTCACACATTGTCTATCCAACTTCATTTGGCCTCAACGTAGCCGCACATTCATTTCTTTCAATTAGGAGCAATATTCAATTGATCAGTATTGATCATTACCGATACTCAAATTTGCATAAGAACAACCGCAATCACAAACAATAGAGGTGGCACAAATTTTAAAAATAGGTCAAAACCATTTCCATTCAAAACAAGGAGCCACAAGCTTAAGCATTAACAATATTAAGATCAAAACACAATCCAAACAGATATGTAGATTACAAAACCCAATATTCACATATAAAATACAATCACAAGAGGTAGGTATGGAAATACCTCACCCCACCCACAAAGGAAAAGCAGTTGTCCTCAAATGAAACTAAAACAAAAACCATTAACAAAATAACAGTGAGGGAGGTAAAGAAATTGATCATGTCTACTTAGTCACTCCATCTGTTAGGGGATAAATGCACGGGGTTACACACTTGGATTGGGCATAAGTTCTCGATGTCTCAACACTAGCTCCACTGGAGCCTACTATAGGAGTATCCCTCAAAGATGTTTGAATGGCTGAATGAACCATAGCCTTCTCGACCTAAGTCAAACGCTCATAGGTGGTCTCATGTTGAACACCAAGTTGTTCCTTATCAGTCTCACACTCGAATTCTGCAGCCACATCATCAGCTCTAACCTCATCTTCAGTGGTAGCCGGAGACACATCAGAACAGGCCGAAATATTTGTGTCCAGGTCGTCAGGGATCTCCACGATGGAAAAAATCATCCACATATTAGAGGACTTCATCCGGTCCACATGTTTCCTCAACTCTGCAATTGCGGCCTTTAAGACCGTCACCTCATGAGTGGCTCCCTGACCTGTCTCACACACCTCAATCCTTGTTGTGAGGGCATCAATATCATCTCTAAGAGGTTTCAAGGCAGCGGTGAGAGCTCTCTCAATCATCCTAGGAACTGCACCTTCTAGCCTGGAGGCAGGCACATCAGCAGAATGGGCTAGGTGTCCCATCCATAGCAACATGTCCTGGGTGAGTGTAGGTCCGGATGCAACAGACCTAGAAGGTAGGGCAGCGGTAGTAGATCTTGGAGTCATAGAAGGGGCAGAGCTAGAAATACATGTAAGACCAGTGGCCGGAGTAGGCAATACTTTCTCTGCAGGTAGTGTCTCAATATCAACAATCGGAGAAGTATCCACCGGGGTTGTCCTCTTCTTTTCAGCCTCATCCTTAAAGTACCCAGCCTCAATAAGCCAGATGTCAGTAGAGGAGGTGGGAATCACTTCCACGTCGTTCTTCTCATCACGTGGCACCCTAGCTTGTCTGCACAAATCTATGATCAACATTAGAAAATGAAGAGATGTTTGTTGCTACCTAGCTCTCATGGTCATCTCCTTTGTACTAATGGCACCTAGATTGATGGGCTTCTCTGCAATGATGGATCCAAGACAAACTACCTTTTTGTGGTGCAGGATAAACTCGTTTTGGGATGGCATGATTGCGCTATTAATGAAGCTGAACCAATACCTCACTGCCACATTGAGGTCTTTCTTCTCTATTGGCACTTCGGCCTCAATCCACCTAGGAGTATTGTCAGATAGAAGAGGGGTAAGCCAACCTTTCATATCCTCTAAAGTCGTTGCCGTAATCATGCTTTGCATCAGTAATTTTGTTAGTGCATTCCAATGCAGCGTTTATATCGTCACCCTCATATTTTACCTTTCTCCCCCTAACAACTACATACTCCACTGGTTGAAAGGTAGGAGCCTTGCTTTTTCCCTATGGGACTAAGGCTCCATAGGCTGAGTAGAACTCCAGGACCCAATTAGGAATGTAGGGACCTTGGGGTTTAGTAAAGAGTTGGAAATTATGGGACTTCAAGGTACTCTATAACTCCGGATATCTGTCCACCACACCATCTATGGAAAATCTCTTCTCCTCAATGATATTCCTCTGTCCCTCACTCTTTAGTCTTTTGAGAGACCGGAGAGGAGGACCATGTACAGGTCCTGCTGAGACCACAATCTGATCTAGAACTGGAGGAGGAGGAGTAGTCTGAGGCACCCGGATCCTAGACAGATCATGCATCCTCTTGGAGCACATTTTAGCTCTCCGGGCCAATAGAAGCTGGTCATCCTCAGGCTCAGAGATGACAACCTGAGGATTCTGGTGTTTCCCCTCACTTTCAAATATGGTAAGGTGAGTCGCGTAAACTCCCTCACTGTCGGAGCTGACCTCCGGTGACTCGGTTGTGGGCTTTTTTCCCTTTTCTTTGCCTTTTCCACCCGTGGTAGGAAGTTTGGTAGACTTTGCTTTGAATGTCGTTGCATCCTCATTTATGATTATCTGTTTTGCCCGCTTGTGTGGTGACATATCTCATCTTGGTACTTTGGGTGTCTAGCCATATCTGAAAAATACATCGAAAAGTGTTAGAAATCATTCAAGAAAATTGCACAAATCAAGTTGCAGAAACTCTCACCGAACCAATCGCCGTGTCGCTTAGGCGAGCTATATCGGGCTCGCCGAAAGGACCAGATTGAAAATTTCCAGAAATAAGATATGTCGGTGATGCTCATGGCCCTTCGACGAATCATCGACACCACTCTACCAGCTTAGACTAGCTCGCCTAATATTACAGTGTATTTTACGAGTTAGAGGCACAAAATAGGTGATCAAGGAAACTTTCTGGTGAGTTGCCCAGTGAACTCGGCAAGCTTAGGCTTCCCGCCGAAAGTTACATACTCAACTTAGCCAAATCAAGAAATTAAGAGGGGTCAAAGGGGAACTTTGGCGAACCACTGAGCCATTCGGCGTGCTGGACCTTGCTCGTCAAACTGTCCAATGTTTCAATTTTTGACCCTGTTTCTTAAAATCAAGCCCGCAGCCCCCAAAATCAAAATCAAACAGACCCATATGACCCATGTCTTCAGGGTACTCAAACTTCCCCTGATTTTGCGAAAATTGGTCATTTGATGACTTTTGCCCTTAAGAATGACATCTAATGCTTCATCATTGGGAAAATTACGTTATTTGGCATGATTCAGGGTTACTCAGACTTTACACCACTAGACACAATACACATTAACAGCAACCGAACAATTTAGAATCAATTTTAACAAACAAAACATGAAAAACCATCAATTTAAACATTTATGCACAAGTTCAAAAACTACAACGGGAAATCTGACACATAAAGCACGATCTAAACAATTACCCAACATATTTCAACATATATTTACCGATAGAATTTGAGTTCAACAACTAATCAAAGGTACAGGGTTCGAAAAACCAACTTGTATGCCGAACTGATAATTTCAAAAGCTAGGTAGCAAAAATATTCCGATTTTGAGCACTAGATCACAAACAATAAGCGAACGAAATAGTAAAATACGGAAGATCAAAAGTGCGGGTGATAGTGTACGGGATTAGAAATGATAGAATATGAAAGATTTTGAAACTTTAAACTGTTTGGCCTTTTAAAACTTTTCAGTTGCGGCCCTTTCGGCGGTGTTAGTCGACTACGCCAAACCACTCGGTGATGCGCCGATTGATAATTCACCTCGTGAGTTTTACAGGACCTCCTGTCAATTTTGGGGTCCAAACGGCGGACAAAATCGGGCTCAACAACCTGTTCGACGAGTCACAATTAAGCAATTGGCCCACCGAGTTTTACAAACTTCCACTTCATGTTTTTTATGGTTCCAGCGGCGGTCCAAGTCGGGGTCATCGACCTCTTCGGTGAGTCACCGACTGGACCTTTGGCTCACCAAACTGCACATTCTTAAACACACTTCACTTGTCAACCTGCAAAATCAACACCTGTTATTCAAAATCAAAACTTAATGCATTAAAAACTTGGGTTTCCTCCCAAGAAGTGCCTTAGTTAATGTCGTGGCACGACTAAGGTACCCATTCATGCATCATTTTTAGGGCTTGCCATTATATCACTAGGCAGCCCCCCTTGTTGTCTTTGATTCAAATGTGACAAAATTTGACCCATTTAGGACTCTAGCTGCTTAATAGAGACTGAGAGAGGCCACTGTCTGATTGAGAGTCGTGACATCCTCTTTCATATCCTTCAACAGTTTGTTGGACCCTTCAACCTTGTTGAGAATGCGAGAGAGCATGTCTTCCGTACGGCCACCCTCAGATTCCTTGGGCTTTTGACGCTCATGGGGAGAAACATATCTATCTTTCTCCCCTATTCTTCCTTCCAAGTTGCGTTGTGATCATCCCAATCTTTGTCATGGTCTCTCCAGCCCTCATCTCTATTCAAACCTTGATTACCACCCAGTTTTGGGTAGTTTTCACGATAACCTCCTCCTTGATTAGCTAGGAAGTTCACTTCCCCATTGTACATCGCTTCAAAGTTTGCCTAATCAGGGTTTACTCCACCAAGACCCAAAACATTAACACTCTTTGTATCAACACCCATGACATTCTTAGCCAAGAAATCCAGCTGGGTCATCATTTTTGCCATGTTTTGGTCTTTCTCTTGATCCTTCTTGATCCGCTCTTTTGTCATTCTAAAATTAAGAGGAAACACTTAGTCCTCATAAGTGTACCATGCCCTGTCGATCTTGGTCATGAAATCAAGGAGTTGAGAAGCTACTTCATAGGGTTGTTGCATTATACCACTAGGAACAAGTTGATCAGCAACTCCTTTGTTAACCAAATCGAGGCTCCTATAAAAGTATTGCAGCAGCACATTATTTGGCAATCCATGAGTTGGACATTGCAGCACCAACTTCTTAAACCTCAGCCACGTTTCGTTGATTGTCTCACCCTCCAAGCAATTGAAACCTTGCATATTATCCCTAAGAGTCATCATCTTTAATGGGGGAAAGAATCTCACTTGGAACACTGTGTGATCAGCATCATCCAAGAAGTGATGAAATCTCTTGGAAATTGATCCAACCACTTGCTTGCCTCACTCATCAGAGAAAATGGAAACAACCTCAGACAGATTGATTCTTACGATATGTTCTTAAATGAGAACGGTCCACAGACATCAACAAATTTTTTGATATGATCATGGGGATCCTCATGAGCCAAACCCCCAAATAATCCTTTCAATTGTAGGAGCTGAAGAATTGTTCTACTGTTTGAAAACCAATGTTTCCTTCAGTCAGAGGTAAACGAATTGCCCAACACCACCCATTTGGATGGGGTCATTGACATCGTTTAGGTTCCTAACCTTATCTTGGTGGCCCACTTGGCTACCATTACTTCCGTTAATGCTCATCTCCTCCTCTGTTTAAACACAAGCAACACAAAACCAAAAACAAAAATAAATAGATTCAACTATCACTAAAAAGATCACAATTCAACTTCACCAAAAGAATTCTAAACAACACCACTCCCTGGCAGCGGCACCATTTTTTAATAATGTTTGAAACATACCTCATTCGATTCTAGGTGCAAATGATCGTTAGTCAGTATAAAACCCAACAATTGAGTTTGGATCGAATCCCACAAAGAGAAGTACGAGTCCAAATTCAATTAGGAAGTACAAATGTCGTCTAATTAGCCATAGGAATAGAAATTATTAAAAAAGACATGAATCAAATTAAAAGGGGTGACACGAATGTCTGATGGGGGGTTTTAGTTTGCAATTATCAACTACACAACAGTCACAAACACTTTGAAATATAAAGAGAGGAATTCTCGGGCTGTGATCGATTATAGGTAAATTTGGATATATGGGTAATTGAAACCACTAGTAAATAGCAAAAAATCAGTGAGTAGGCTAGACTATAAGGGAGATAGATTTCTCTCAAACAACTATCTCGAATTAGGTGATTTATTTCAATCATCAACAAGAATAACAATTAAGAACATCCTACACCTTAATTCATCCACTCTTTCGAGCTAGATGGGTAGGATTGGGTTTAGGATTCACTCTCTCGAGCTAAACCCAACTCAACCCAATACCTACAAATCAATAATCAATAATCTTAGTTCTAAAACCTCTCTCTCGAGTAAGACAAGAACACAAAATTAGAACTACATTTGCAACTACAGTTCATAAATTAAATCACAAATAACGATTAAACTCACTTCAACTTAGCATTTAAACTAATAATTAACAATACCCATAATCACCTGATCACACCCCAAGAATTGGAGTTTTAGCCAAACATTATAAAAGAGAAAAAATGATTACTGAATCAATTAGCAATCAACTAAGTAAGAGTAATTTAGTCTTTACAATGTTTCAATTTGCAGAAAATTCGAAACCCACTTCCAAAATCTCCAAATTGAATCTCTCAAATTCTTCAAAACTATAAAAAAAAAACTACAGAGAAAAGTGTTCTTAACTAATTTAACATTCACCATCATTAGTCCACTCTGTCAACATACTAAAATAATTGTTCAAAATATAATTTAATGTCGCCAAGAATAAGCCACAAAGGTCGTTTGGCGAGGTAAGTTGGGTTCGTTGAACCACTCAGTGAACCGCCCATTGATATCTTCCATCTCCTTTTTGCTTGGCACACAACATCCTCAAGTTCTATAACTTTGGGCAATCTCCCTTTGCATCGCGAAACTGCTCGGCGATTTGCTGACTGCCCTTTTTGTCACCAATTTGGTTGCTTCCCTCAGTTTATGGCAAAATTTAAGCATTTGAGGACACTAAATCTATATAAGCATTTGAGGACACTAAATCGATATCAATATGACTGCTCGCTCACTATGCTAACTTACAACTACTAGAAAATTAAGAAACACTCACCCACTAAAACATCATGACAAGTAGTCAATCTTTATCTTTCAGTCTTCATACACATAATTTTCCATCACACTTTCTTTCACAACTTAAGTACTATTTACCCATTCTATTGCCCTCTAAATATCATGGGATCTCCCAAAAATCATAAGTCTTGCTTAGATATATCACTTCATGAATACTCATGCTCTTTTATTCAACAGCTACACTTGGTCATTACTAACACAATGCAACCTCATCATTAACTCCTTTTTGGTAAAGTATAGTCTAACTCATCCTAACTCGTAACTATTCCTCTACCTCATATCATGAACTTTATACAAGATTATTATTACTTAGTCTAATCACAAAGGAACACTCATCATTAAAAACTTACTGGGCGCATGACTACAACAACATAATTTGCTTCATCACTATCTCTCTTTCTTAGATTACTGATCCTCTTCATGCATTCTTCTAACTTTGGGCAGTTTTACTACTACTACTTATAACATCATAACTCATACTAGCTTTTCGGGTAAAAAAAACTACCCAAGCTTTAAATTAAATCTCAACACTTAAGCTCACTCATGGGCATCTCTTAATCCCCTCTGCAGTCTCATGACTTTCTGAAGACTTTTGGTTAATGCAAATCATCGATAAGGATCTGAGCTTTGCTTTTCCACTATCTTATGACAAAAGTATTATTTCACGATTTAGAGTATGAAAGAAGGAAAACTTATCTTAAATATTTGTAGTCTCTCATTTATAGTAGTGGGGCCCTCACAACCATAAATAAGATCCTACTGGATACGGCTTCATAGACAACGTAGGACACTTGAACTTTGTGATCTGATATCAAGTTTTTCTTGATTTGAGCCTACACCCTGGACATGGCCGACACTTGAGAACCATTGATGGACCCCAAGCGAACCCTCATCCTGGGTGACTATAAGTGGAAGACTAACTTAAGCATACATAAGCATTAAATCAAAAGAAATGTTTAAAACAGCTAACTAAATCTCAAAATTGACTTGAATATATTGAGTATGAAATATAAGTTTTTAATAAAACATTTGAAACTAAAAACTGGAGTCTTCAAGGTGAGTGTCGGAACAAGACCCATGACTCCTCAAGAAAACTACTACTTACAACTTGTAAAAATTGGAGTCCTCCAGAAGCAAGGAGGTTTTAATCAAAAGTTGATGAAATTCTTAACGGACTCTTCTTGAGGATCCTAAGAACTAGTATTTGCATCATTAAAAGATGCAGGTCAAATGACATCAGTACATGAATATGAGAGTATGTAATATAGCTGAATAAAAAATAACTGAATGAAAGAACAGGAATAGATATATACTCAACTTGATGTAAAGAAATAAAGAAGTGAAATCATTAAAACTTTACAAAAATATTTACTCATCTGTGAACTCAACATATTAAATGATCTGATTAAAGTATATTTTTAACTCTATTTGGGATATTCTCTAAACGACAACCATAACTATGAGCTACGTGATGAAACAACATCTCGCCCATGCTTCCAGAACTGTGTTATACCTTGTCAGGGTATAGAACACCTCAACTAAGTGGATTCACTAAGCTTTGTGCGAAGGCACTTAGGATTCATCTAAAAAGTATGATCATGTACCCATGTTGGCATACATGGTTTATGAGGAATGTGAGTTGTCTGAACCATCCTCATATCGGTGCTCAATACTACTCCCAATAATATTTACTCATGCTCAATGTTTAAAAACTATACTATTCCTCTGGTTTGAGATAATTGCTCAATCTATCCTCTTAAAAGAGGTAACCGCTCTTGAAATATCTATGAACTCATAACTCATTGAGAAATCAAAGTTTCTCTTTTATCAATGTAAAAACTGAGGCCTTTGGAAATACTTAGTTCCCTTAATATTCTTACACAATTCATGCTTGAAAACTTTTTCTAAAAAATATATCAAAATAATATTGTAATATGATCATTTCTAACTCGGGCAGTCATATTTCATAAACATTGATGGCATATCTAGATACCATATTGTTTAAACATTCATGGCATACTCGATTGCGTACTAATCATATTTTAGAAAACTCTTTTCACGCCCCAAGCCTACAACTCGAGAACCATTGTTGGCCGCAAAAGAACCCTTGTCCTGACCTACTTACTCAGCGGAAGACTTTTAAGCATTAAGAAGAGAATACAAATGCAAGATAACTCAACAGTCTCAAACTAAACTCACAAAGTTTCAGAAATAAACATTAACTTAGCCAAACTGGCAACTCAAATCTGAACATAAGCCAATAATAAGATAATGATGAATGAACTAACATCTAGTTATCTATGTATGAATCATCTAAACAACAGAGATGGATTTCGGGACAAGACCCACGACATCCTAATGAACAAACTAATACTGAAAGAAATAAAAAGGGATCCTCCAGAAGCCATGAGGCTCACCAACAAACTCTGGAACTCAACTAGAATCAACAATGCGCTGGATGTTGATCCTGGTTACCTGTGTTTGCATCATAAAAAGATGCAGGCCAAATGGCATTAGTACATTGAATGTACGAGTATGCGAGGAGAATTCTAAAACAAGACAAAAGCTTGAAACCAACTGAAGAACTTACATGGCTCAACTCAACTCTACTTAACTGAACTCATTTCAATATAAAGCAGTATAAAACAAGTGAAATATAAAGAAAAGCTTTTTAAACATGGATGTCAACTCTGTATATTTGGAAATACAATAATACTCTCTGTGTATGCAAAGATACAAATATAACTCTGAAATGTATGTAAAAATACAATTAAACTGTGTATATAAGAATACATATACTTATGTGGGAGTTTCTCTAACCGAAAACCATCACGTAAGAGCTATTGTGATGATACAACATTTTGCCTTATGCTTCCAAGGCCATCCTATAAGGGTATAGAACCTGACTACTAAGTGGATTCACTAGTCTATACTAAAAGGCACTAAGGAATCATATAAAAAGTATGACCCTTTTCTACCCATGATGGCTATATGGTTTATGGGGACTGGGAGTCGTCTGAACTCTCCACCATATTGGTGCTCAATACTACTCCCAAAATATGATACTAGCTCTTACGTTGAAAAACATACTTCTTTCTGTGATTTGAGATAATTACTCAAAAACTTAGCTCAAGGGCTATCTTGGAAATCAAAGTTTCCTCTCCTGCTTAATTGTGAAAGCATTTACTTTTTTCTAAAAACTAGCTCAAAGGCTCTTTGGAATTCAAGGTTTCCTTTCTTCTTTAAATGTGAAAACATTTTAGTCTTTGGGAATACATAATCCCGATGTACTCTTTTGAAGAAATGAACTTCAAACTTTACTCTTTACTGAACTCAAAACTAAAGCCTTAAAACAAATTTAAAATATTTGTAAAAGACTTTTGGAAAACTCTATCAACTCTTCTTGTCTTGGCTCTTAACTTTCCTTGAATTTGAATATATGGATTCAAGGATTGTGATAGGAAAGATTTCATGATGTTTAGGACTGTTTTTTGATTGTTAAACATGAGAAAATATCAAGAAATCATTGTCTTGAAGCATGTCCGTGATACGGAGATGCATTTAATTAGTTGATCACGAAATAATTTTTGAGTCCGTGACCACACCGCGACACGAAAAAAATTTGCCAATCCTGAGGAACAGGTCTGCGTTGTTCCTTCTTCATTTTCTAACCTCAAACTCCCTAAATTCGATTCTTTTTCTCAATTCCTCTTTAGATTAAGATACCCAGCACATGTACACAATAATCTAACTCATAACAACTCTAACAATCAACCTTAAACTCTCAAGAACTCTTTAATCTCATCCCAAATTCAACAATGAAAGCAATTCAAGATTACAACTCAAGAACATCAAAGTCTCAATCTTTTAAGATAAAAATAATACTGAAATAAACATGTTTGGCGCATGGGTAAATGAACCCAACGTTATGTGAACTCAAATACCTCGTAGGGATCACCCCTTGACGAAAACAACAAGCGATTCTTGCTCCTTCTCCTCCTTTCTCTTCTTCTTTTCTCTTCTCTATAACCCTAACTCAATATCGTAAAAGTGTAAACTGAATCCTATTAGTTTAGATCCCAATTAATTACCAAAAAACGAAATTAAATCATGGGGTATGGAAAAGACCATAATGCCCTTCTAAAATCCGGATTAGACTTTCCTAATTTGAACAGCCCAACTTCAAATAGGCCTATCTCAATCATACAAACTCGGAATCACGCAAACGCAGCGGCGTTAGGAAGATTATTCCAAGAGTTTTCCTAAGATATTCGGAAATACACCTAACTCATCCTAAGCTAGGAGTTATGGTCGTTTCAAGTTGACCAAAATCGCAACTTAACATACTTAACAATTTTCCAAATTTTTATCTTCTTACCAAAAATGACTATTTCCAATTTTTAACTTCTTTCTAGTTTCTTTCAATTAGCAAGATGTTACAATATATCCTCCTTGGGAACATTCGTCCTCGAATGAGATTACCCTTAGTAGGCTATGGGTGTAACATCTAAAATTCAGCTCAAACACCTAACAAGCACAATGCAATTACAATATGCCGACTTTTAAATAAAATGCCAAGAAAATGATTAGTACCTTAATTTGGAACTTATTCGAATTCGAAGAGATGTAGATATCTCTTCTTCATATCCTCTTTCGCTTCCTCTGCAAATTGGTTCCTCCAAAGGACAATGACTGATGTTAATTCCTTAGTCCTCAACTTGCGAACTTGGCAATCTAGAATCTGGACCAGAATTCTCTTCATAAGATAAGCTTTCCTTGATCCGAATATCTTCTGTTGGTATAATCAATGAAGGATCGCCCAAGCACTTCTTCAACATAGAGATGTGGAATACCGGATGAACCGCGGCTAACTCTAGTGGTAGCTCCAACTCATAAGCTACATTACCTACCCTTTTTTATATTCTGTAAAGGCCATTATATTGGGGACTAAGCTTCCCCTTCTTACCAAATCTCATCACACCCTTCATGGGTGAAACTTTGAAGTATACCCAATCATCTACTTCAAACTCTAACTCCTTTTTCCTAACATCAATATAGGATTTTTGATAACTATGTGTTGTTTTCAACCTCTCTTGGATGACTTTCACCTTCTCCTTAGCTTGATAAACTAAATTTGATCATATCAACCCTGCTTCACCAACTTCAAACCATCCAATAGGAGATCTATATCTTCTTCCATAAAGAGCTTCATAAGGAGCCATTTAGATGCTAGAGTGGTAATTGTTGTTGTAAGAGAATTCAATAAGAGGTAGGTAATTGTTGTTGTAAGCGAATTCAAGATAGTACTTACGTTCACCTTTGAACCTAAGCCTTTTTGGAATGACTTCCAAAACTGTGTAGTAAATTACTCACCTCTGTCTGACATAATGGAGATCGGAACCCCATGAAGTCTTACCACCTCTTGAATATACAACTTAGCATAATCTTCTGCTGAATGGGTAGTCTTTACAGGCAAAAAGTCGTCTAACTTTGTCATTCTATGGACAATCACCTAAATAGAATCATGTTGCATGCGAGACCTTGGCAAACCTGTGATGAAGTCCATGTTTATCATCTCCCACTTCCATTCCGGAAGTTCTATATTTTGAGCCAAAGTACTGGGCATTTGATGCTCTACTTTAACTTGTTGGCAATTTGGACACTTAACAACAAACTCTGCAATGCCCTTCTTCATACCACTCCACCAATAAACCTCTCTCAAGTCATGATACATCTTTGTGGAACCCCGATGAATGGAATATCTGCAGCTATGAGTTTCCTCCATGATCCTCTCTTGGAATTCATCCACCATTGGTACACACAACCTACCTTGATACCTCAATACACCATCCCCCCCTTGTTCAAACCAATATTTTTTGCTTCTGAATATTTGCCTTCAATTCAAGAAAAATAGGATCTTGGTCTTGCTTCACTTTTACTTCTGACACTAATGATGATTCAACACCATTCATCACCACTACTCCTCCTTCTGTGGAATCCATTAGGTGAACTTCTAGGTGTGCGAGTCTATGCGCATTCTTGGTAGTTCTTTCTTATCTTCCTCAAAATGGGCGGTACTACCCATAGACAACCTGCTCAAGGCATCAACAACAACATTAGCCTTACGTGGGTGTTATAGAATACTCATGTCATAATCCTTGAGTAATTCTAACCACCTCATTTGTCTGAGATTAAACTCGTTCTGAGTAAACATATACTGAAGACTCTTGTGATCAGTGAACATATCCACATGAACACCATAAAGATAATGGCGCCATATTTTCAAACCAAATACTACGGCAGCCAACTCTAGATCGTGGGTTGGCTAGTACCTCTCATGAACCTTCAATTGTCTCTAGGCATAAGTTATAACTTTGCCATTTTGCATTAACACACAACCCAAACAAACTCTAGACGCATCACAATAAACAACAAAGCCTTGCATACCTTTTAGTAAGGTCAATACTGGGGCAGTAGTCAACCTCTTTTTCAATTCCTGAAAGCTTTTCTCACAATCTTCATACCACTGAAATTTTACTATTTTCTGAGTTAACTTGATCAAAGGGGATGCAAATGAGAACCCCTCTAAAATCCTTCTATAATAGCCAGCCAAACCGTAGAAACTCCTAATATCAGTTGGAGATGTGGGTCCAGGCCAATTCTGCACTGCCACTATTTTCTAAGTATCAACTTTAATTCCCTCTCTTGACACAATGTGGCCTAAGAATGCCACAGACTCAATCCAAAACTCATATTTCAAGAACTTAGCATACAACTCTCTATCCTTCAGAGTTTGGAGAACTATTCAGAGATGACTAGCATGATCTTCCTCATTCCTAGAATAGATTAGTATGTCATCAATGAATACGATAACAAACATACTAAACAAGGCTTGAATACTCTATTCATAAGGTCAATGAATGCTACAGGCGCATTGGACAAACCAAAGAACATAACCATAGTGACCATAACGGGTCCTGAATTTTGTCTTTCGAATGTCACATTTCCTTACCCTCAACTGATGGTAATCTGATCAGAGGTCTATCTTAGAGAAACAAGTAGCACCCTGAAGCTGGTCGAAAAGATCATCAATTCTCGGAATAGGATATTTGTTCTTGATGGTAACCTTGTTCAGCTGGCGGTAGTTTATACACATCCTAAGGGAACCATCTTTCTTTCTCACAAATAAGACTGGAGCGCCCCAAGGTGAGAGACTTGGTCGAATAAAGCCCTTATCACAGAGATATTTCAACTCTTTTTTAAGCTCTTTCAACTCTCATGGTGCCATTCTATATGGCGGAATAGATATAGGACGAGTATCTAGAGGAATATCTATTCCGAAGTCTACTTCTCGCTCAAGAGGGACACTAGGAAGATCATCTGGAAAGACTTTTGGAAACTCTTTTACTACTAAAACTGACTGAATATGAGGTATCTCAACACTATAGTCATTAACTCAGACTAAGTGATAGACACACGCGTTAGAAACTAACTTCCTTGCCTTAAGGTATGAAATGAAATGACCCTTAGGCACTGCTGAACTACTTTTCCACTCAAAGACTTGCTCATTTTGAAATTGAAACTTGACAACTCGAGTTCTACAATCAACTGAGGGAAAACAGACATGAAGCCAGTCCAGACCAAGAATGACTTAAAATCTACCATTTCTAACTTGACTAAATCAGTCGTGGTACTTTTCTAATTCATGAAAATGGGACAATCACAATAGACTCTCTCTACTAGAATAGACTCACCAACAGGTGTAGAAACACTGAAGGGCTCACTAGGTTGCTCAAGAAGAACATTAAAATTCATCGCAACATACGGAGTAACAAAGGATAAACTCACTCTTTGTTCTAGAAAAACATTAACATTAAAGTTAAAGACTTGGATCATACTAGTGACAACATATGGCGAGTCCTAGCATATAGGCGGTTTGCTCCTCCACCAGTATCGAAAGTTGCCCCTCTAGGTGCAACTCTGTTTAGTGGGGCAAATGAAGAAGACTAGGCTCTATTTCCCTATCACCACTACCCTGCTTTTTCTTTGGACACTCTCACATGAAGTGACAATTCTAGCCACACTTAAAGAAACAATTAGAACCATCACGACATGTTCCTGAGTGGTTCCTCCCACACTTAGCACATGCAGAAGTCTTGCTACCCCGTAGAGCCATACTACCATGAGAATAGGTAGGTTTGGCTCTGAAATTCTGAATATTGTATGGACTTTTATTCTTTGGCTAGCAGATGATGGAGCAGGTCCCTTCTGTTTCTTTTGGAAGGATGACCGGTTGGCATTATTCTTCTACTGCCAGGATTCATTCCCTGTCTTAGCTCTCTAATTCTTGAACTATTCTCTATGCCTCGGCTTCTCTTCCTCAACCTGTTGCACATAGACAATCAACCATTTTGTATCCATGTCACCTACTAGAATTGCAACCTTACCTTTCTTGCCCGAAAGACGAGACAACCCAGCAACAAATAAACTCATTCTACTCCTCATGTCAGCAACCATCTCTGGGGTATACCGGGAAAGTTGTGTAAACCTCAGACTATACTAATGAACACTCAAGGAATACTTCTAAAGTGTGAGGAACTCTCGTACCTTAGCCTCTTTCAATTCTAAGGGGAAGAAATGTCCCAAAAATGCTTCCTCATAACAAGCCCAAC
Organism: Solanum verrucosum; assembly: GCF_900185275.1. Taxonomy (NCBI): domain Eukaryota; kingdom Viridiplantae; phylum Streptophyta; class Magnoliopsida; order Solanales; family Solanaceae; genus Solanum; species Solanum verrucosum. The sequence goes on from NW_026019777.1 coordinate 130,370, forward strand.
TCGCAGATGGTGCTCACTTAACTCTACCCTGCTTCCACTGGTCAAACCAAGTCCTAGCAACATTCTTTGATTGGTATGAAGCTAGTTCTACTTGCTCAGCATTGGCAACGTGCATAACCTCAAATATCTTCTTCAGTTCCTCAACAAAGCTCTTTGGATCTTCAGTAGTGCTTGACCCAATGAAACTTGGAGGATTCATCCTCAAGAATTCTCGGATCCTCGAAGTATCAGTCACTTCCTATCTAGCTCTTCTTTGTTGCCCAACTTGGTTGATCACAAATTGACTCAACATTCTTATCCCTTCCATGAACTCAGCATTGGTAACTTCTCCTTGGGGTTGAACTTCAGATGCATTGGGTACCCCTGGTTCCTCAACATTACGCCTAGCAGAATGACCTCTGACAGCTTTTCATGGATGAATGATTAACAAAAAAACACGTGCAAGAATGAATTAGAAAGAGACTTTAGAGATATGAACTCTACCGTACGAAATGAGTGTGAAAGAAGTGAGATAATTTCCTAAGTGTCGCAGCCTCCTAATTATGGATGTGGCGCGCTTCATACCGATGACTATGACTCTACATACACGGCTTAGTAGACTCCCTAGGACTCTTGACCTTTATGGTTTGATACTAAGTTTGTCACCCCCCGAGCCTATACCCTGGGTGGGAATGGCACTCGAGAACCATTGCTGGCCCCAAGCGACCCCTTGGCCTAGCTTACTTACTCAGCGAAAGGCTTTTAAGCATTAAGAAGAGAATCAAAATGCAAGATAACTCAACAGTCTCAAACTAAACTTATAATGTTTCAGAAATAAACATTTAACTTAGCCAAAGTGGCAACTCAAATTTGAACATAAGCCAATAACAAGACAATGACGAATGAACTAACAGTTGACTGCCTATCTATGAAGCCTCTAAACAACTGAGACGGATGTTGGGACAAGACCCACGACATCCTAATGAACAAACTAATACTAAAAGAAATAAAAAGGGATCCTCCAGAAGCCATGAGGCTCACCAACAAACTCTGGAACTCAACTAGAATCAACAATGCGTTGGATGCTGATCCTGGTTACCCGTGTTTGCATCATAAAAAGTTGCAGGCCAAATGGCATTAGTACATTGAATGTACGAGTATGCGAGGGGAATTCTAAAACAAGACAAAAGATTGAAAGGAACTGAAGAACTTACCTTGCTCAACTCAACTTAACTGAATTCATTTCAATATAAAGTAGTATATAACAAGTGCATTATAAATAAAAGTTTTTTAAACATGGATACCAACTCTATGTATTTGGAAATACAATAATACTATGTGTGTATGCAAAGATACAAATAGAACTCTGAAATGTATGCAAAAGTACAATTAAACTGTGTATATAAGAATTCAAATACTTTTGTAAGAGTTTCTCTAACCGACAACCACCACGTATGAGCTATTGTGATGATACAACGTTTTGCCTCACGCTGCCAGGGTTGTCCTATACCTTGCCGAGGGTATAGAACCTGACTATTAAGTGGATCCACTAGTCTATGCTAAAAAGACTAAAGAATCATCTATAAAGTATGACACTTTTCTACCCATGATGGCTACATGGTTTGTGGGGGCTGGGAGTTGTCTCAACTCTCCCCCATATCGGTGCTCAATACTACTCCCAAAATATGATACTAGCTCTTATGTTCGAAAACTTACTTCTTTTTGTGAATGGGATAATTACTTAAAACTTAGCTCAAAGGCTATCTTGGTAATCAAAGTTTCCTCTCTTGCTTAATTGTGAAAGCATTTACTCTTTTTCTAAAAACTAGCTCCAAGTCTCTTTGGAAATCAAGGTTTCCTTTCTTCTTTAAATGTGAAAACACTTTACTCTGTGGGAATACATAGTCCCGATATACTATTTTGAAGAAATGAACTTCAAACTTTACTCTTTAGTCAACTCAAAACTAAAGTCTTGACTTGACTCTTAACTTTCCTTGAATTTGAATTTATGGATTCAAGGATTGTGACTTGTGATAGGAAAGATCTCGTGATGTTTAAGAGTGTTTTTAGATAGTTAAACATGAGAAAAGATCAAGAAATCACTATCTGGAAGCATGTCCGCGATATGGAGATAAATTTAATTATTTGGTCACGAAATAATTATTGGGGAAGAACGGTACGTGACCACTCCTCGACGCGGATAAAAATTGTCAATCCTGAGGAATAGGTCCGCGACACGGACCTGGTACCCAGATTTGCCCGACTTGTTCCATCTTCGTTTTCTAACCCCAAATTGCCTAAATTTGATTCTTTTTCTCAATTCCTCTTTAGATTCAGATACCCAGCACTGTACACAAAAATCTAACTCATAACAACTCTAACAATTGACCTTAAACTCTCAAGAACTCCTCAATCTCATCCCAAATTCAAGAACGAAAGCAATTCAAGAATACAACTCAAGAATATCAAAGTCTCAATTTTTAGGATGAAGATCATACTAAAATAAACATGTTTGGCACGTGAGTGAACGAACCCAATGCTATGTGAACTCACATACCTCGTAGGGATCACCCTTTGACGAAAACCACAAACGATTCTTGCTCCTTCTCCTCCTTTCTCTTCTTTTTTTCTCTTCTCTAAACTCTAACTCAATATCGTAAAGGCGTAAACTGAATCCTATCAGTTTAGACCCAAATTAATTACCAAAAAATGAAATTATGTCATTGGGTATTGAAAAGACCATAATGCCCTTCTAAAATCCGGATTAGATTTTCCTTATTTGTACAGCCCAACTTCAAATGACATATCTCACTCATACTAACTCGGAATCACGCAAACTGGGCGGCATTGGGAAGATTATTCCAAGATATTTCCTACAATATCCGAAAATACACCTAACTCATCCTGCGCTAGGAGTTATGATCATTTGAAGTTGACCAAAATCTCAAGTTAACATACTTAAAAAAAAATTCCAGATTTTTATATTCTTTTCAAAAATGACTATTTCTAAATTTTAACTTCTTTCTAGTTTATTTCAATTAGTGATATGTTACAACTCTTTTCTCAAAACTCATCTTTACTTCCTCAAAAACTTAGTTTAAAACTCTAGGGTTGACTTTAAAAAGCATCTCAAGATTTATAACTCAATTCATAGGGTTCCTGCAGAACTATTGACATGAACGACTCAACTCAGGGATATTAATAGAAATATGGAAACTCAGTACTCAGAACTAAAGAACTCAATGATACTACTTATCTATAAAAACACTCGATTCATAGGGTTCATGCTGAAATATAGACATGAACGAATCAACTCAAGAATCTGAATGCATAACATATAGCAATTCAATAACTAGGAATAGAATTTCAAAAAAATCAGGAACTCAATAACTCAAAATCAACTCATCTAAAAAATACTAAAATCTAAGGATAGAATCCTATATTACTCTTTTACTGATTTGAAAGTAGATGTAGGGCGTGAGGACGTACTAGTCAAACACTATGATAGCCTTACATACCTGAAAGAATAAGGTTTTGAAGAATCTTGAAGAAGAACTTGATTAGAAGTCGTGAAATTCTAGCTTTAAGGTAAACAATCAAGAAAACCTTTCTTGAGATTATTGAATTAGTGTCTTTAAATCTCTATGGCCAAGAATTATGATTTTTATTAGTCATTCATAATTGTATGGAGGAATTTGAGTTGGAAAGAATGAAATTCTTGGAGAAAGACTTACCTTGAAGAAGAATCTTGAATAAAGTCTTCTACTTTGATTTTTCCTTAGAGTTTTTTCTTCGCGTTTGAGAGAGAAGAGAATGATGGATTAAGAGATGAAAATCTGATTGTTTAGGGTCTTTAATTAGTCAAGAAATTCATTAGGGTTTTCTTAGAGGTAAAAAGACAAAAACAACCCTTTTTAATGTTTCCCCGTCAGCTAATTCAACACAACACTGTATGATGTTACTAAAATGATCATAACATTAATTTTTACTCGAACCTTGGATTGTTGCAAAATGGTGGTGTTGAGAAGATTCAAATACCTTTAATTTGATAGTTTATGGGCCATTTAACTCTTTATATTCTAAGAGATATGGTCGTTTAAAGTTGACCCAAGTACAATCTTACATCAAAACTTAATCGGTAAGGAAACTTTCAACTCAACTTTGTGCTTGGAGTTTTTAGTGACCTTAATTGATAACTGATCTTGGGCATATTTATATGCCTAATTACAACAAATTACCCATCTTTTAACGTAAGTTTAAGGACATTCACTAATCTAACTAACATGTTTGACTTGGGATTTTGATGATTGCATACTAATATATATGATTAGCTACTTTGTAGGGTTCCTTAGAGAAGTGATTGAATTATGGAAGGAAAGGAATCGAGGACGACAAGTGACGCTCATAAAAAGAGTTGGCGCGGAACATCAACATCATTGGCGCAACAAGGGCGTGACGCGTCAGGCCCAAACTATAGAGACACTATTTTGGCGCACTGGTAGAGCGCGACGCGCCAGCCTGCCAGGTGCGAGTTGGGTGCAACGCCTTAAGGCAAAGTAGACGTTTTGGCGAATGTTGGGTTTATTTAGGATTCCTTCTTCGGCTAAATTTGGAAATACTTTTCCTAAATTCTAGAAGTAGGACCTAGTTTTGTTTTGTAAGGGGTTCGACTACTTTTTGGTGTGCAAAAGCAAGAATTGAATTTTTATAATAGGTTTCGAACCTCTAACTCTATTTATTTTGGATATCGCATGAACAATTACATTTTGCGGTTTTTGAATGATATGAGTGGCTAAACGCCTTTGTTCTGGGGTTGTAGCTAGGGATTGATTGTTAAATATTGAAGGCCTTGAATTAATTCTTCGTTAACATTTTAAGTTACTTTTATATTCTTGTTTTAGTATATCATGCTTGATCACCATAGAAATAAATCTCATGTCAGTTCATAAAATCGAGAGAGGATAAGGTAAATAGACCAAAGAATATAAAAAGCTTGATCTTTCTTTGAGTTGATTTCTATTTTGGAGTGACGCCCGGACGAACAACTAGCTTGGTTCAAAAATAGGATGAAATATAAATGCTCCCCAATTACGACTGCTTATCCCCGCTCAACGATGTAGTTAGACAGCTAATTCGAGTAGGCGACTAGAGGTCGAGAGACTCGACTCATACAATTAACCCTGTAAATCAGTAACTTGATCACCAAAATCAGTTCATGGCCTGAGATATGATACATGAAATCCAATGCATTCTGCAGCCATGGATTGTCTTTTACTTTCTTGAAACATCAATTTGAAGTCGTTCATAGTAGTTACTTTTGTTTATTGCATCAGTCGTAGTAGTAATAATCAACCTTCAACCCCTTTTTAAGTTATTTTTGCCGAGTTGTGAAATAAGTTACTAAGTATAAGTTGATCATAAGTCCCTTCGGAATGAAAACTCATTTCTAAAGAAACTATATTACTTGAGCGCCGCATACACCTGCGTGTATATTTGGGAGAAACAAGTTTTTGGCTGCCGGGGACTTAGAAATTGATTTTTATTTGATTTTTGTAAGTCTATTATTAGATTGTTCAAATGTTAATAACTTGATCTTAGCTCTTGTGAATTGCAGGCACTTGATTCTCAAGTTTGGCTCAGAAAGAAGAACTTGTCGAACCCGACGACGAACCTAAAGAGGTTTAAGACTACGAAGAAAGCTAAAAACCAAGGACGTCAGCAGTAATTAGGACTATGTTACCCGAAAGATATAAAGGGGGACAGAGAACGAAACATAAACAACGAAGGTCATGAAGTACCCCCCCCCCCGATCATACTAGAATGACCAATCTGTGACATGGCAATCCCACTCACAGCCACTATGACATCTAGTATAAGGAAACCACTACCGAGTGGCAGATTTGAACTAAAGAAGAACATGGTCCATATTATCTACTCAATAGGACAATTCACAAGACTCTCTCACGATGATCCTCAAATCCACATTCAGAACTTTTTGGAGATAAGTGATACATACATCTTGAATGGCGTGTCATCAGACTATGTAGGTTGATGTTTTTTCCTATCTCATTGTCGGTAGCCGCTAGGCACTAGTTAGACCAAGAGCCACCAAATTCCATCACTACATGGGATTATCTAGCAAAGAAGTTCTTGAGTCGATTCTTTTCATTAGGTAAAACCGCACTGTTGAAGAGTGAAATACTGAGCTTCAAGTAGAAAAATGGAGAGGATATTTACCAAGCATGGGTTCAATTCAAATAATTTCTAAATGTGTGTCCGCATTACTACTAGGCTAACGAGGTACTTACTTACACTTTCTTTGAGGGTTTGGATTATAATGCAAAGGTACTTCTTAATAGTGCAGCAGGAGGACAAGCGTTAGCAAAAATGTGTGAGGAGCTATTCGATCTCTTAGATAAACTCTCCGAAGGAAACCCCCGTTATGAAGGAAATATGCCAAGAACCACAACACATAGAGCGGCAGAAATTTTAGTAGTGGATCAAGCTACCACAATAAACGCAAAACTAGATGCAATGAACCAAAACATAACCATGCTTTGCAAGCAAATTGCAGTAAATCAAGCACCGATAAATGTTGTACAACAAGCGGCAAGTTGGTGTGGAGTTTGTGGTAGTGGAGCACATGAAACTAAACTTTGTGAGGCAAATCCAAATTCCATAAACTATGTGGGGAATGCGCAAAGTGGTGGGGGTCAGCAAAATTATGGTAATACTTATAACCCTAGTTGGAGTTATCATCCCAACTTCTCATGGGTGGAAACCAAAACCAAAATCAAAACTAAGTGCAAGGGTCTAACCAATATCGAGAGCAGGGAATGGGGCTGCAATACTAAAATCCTAGCGAAGGAGTAAATCTGAGTGCACCAAGAGGGGGGATGACTAATGAATGGTTACTCCAAAGCTAATGGTAGAAATCTGTACCAAGATAAATGCTAGGATAGATAAGCAGTATGAGAACAGAAGAAATATCCAAATGTCCCAATTGAGCTTACAAAAACAAGTTCCGCAAGTAGCTAATTCACTGAACATGCGTCCTCAAAGGGGTTTTCCCGGTGACACTTAACCTAACCCTAAGCAACTGAATGCGGTGAGTACTACAAGTGGGTTGCAACTAGAGGAACTAGCTCCAAAGATGAGAGATATTGAGGTACTGAATAAAGAAAAGAAAGAAGAAGAGGTGGTAAAGAACTCCAATGTTGAGAAGCCCGTTCCTCAAATAAAATCACCCCCTCCATGTCCACAAAATCTTCGAAAGCAGAATAAAGATGAATGCTTTGGTAAGTTTCTCACTCTCCTTAAACAGGCTCACATTAACATGCCTTTGGTTGACATTTTGCAGGTAATTCCAAAGTATGCCAAGTATCTGAAGGAGATAATGGCTAACAAAAGGAGGCTCACGAAGTATGAAACAGTAGCACTTACTGAGGAGTGTAACTCTAGAATTGGGAATAGACTACCCAAAAAGTTAAAGGTTTCGGGTAGTTTCATCAAGAGAAACCAATTTGATTCGGGGGTAAATTGTTCGAGAGAAAGTTTACTCCTACTAAAGTCTAGCTTATTCACTGATTTGCAGTTGTTTACTATTAATTTTAATTAACCGGTTGTTTACCTTAGCCCATAATTCGATCACATCCCAAGAATCCCATCTCCATATTCATATTTTCATGCTATTTGTTGTTTTAGTTGATAATACAAACAAACCCCCTATTGATATTTGACACTTGTGTCACCTATAATTTAAACCATGCTTTTATTCGTAAATGTTTTTAGCTATGATTGACTAGCGCATATTCTTACTTTTTTATTGATTTTAGATTACGAACCACTCCATTGGGACTCGACCCCAACTCAGTAGTTGGGTTATATTACTACTGAACAATCGTTGATGCTTAGTACTGGATGAAGTATCTTTGATAGCGTTCACCATTATCATAATGGCGTCGCTGCCGGGGAGTGGTGTTACTTGATAATTTTTAGTTAAGTTGAATTTTGTTCTTGTTGGTTATAGTGATACTTAATTTTTAGTTTTGTTTTATGTGCTTGTGCTTTGAAATAGAGGAGGTGAGCATGTCGGGAAGTAATTGCAAACAATTGGATTTTCCTCCATTAGAAGTGATGATGTTCAAGGATCGCATCCTAACCTTCAAACAATTGGATGGTGAACGGATTCATGAGTCGTGGTTAAGGTTTAAAGCATAGCTGGTTCAGGGACTCATGAAATTCCTGATGTAGTCCTCCTGGAATGTTTTTACAAAAGTCTTGGTCTCGGGAATAAGGTGTTGGCTGATCAACTCATACCGGGTGGTATTGCACAACAACCTTATGTGATAGCAACCCAACTGCTTGATCACATGGCTGAAACAAACCAAGAAGTAGAAAGGGACTTCATGTTGGCCACACTGATAACTCAGCTGGATGATTTGGCCAAAAAAGATAATGGAGATTGAAGTCCAATGCAAAAGGAAGGATAGATGCATCCCTCCTCATTAGCGAAGAAGTCCTAAGGACGATGAGGGTAGACGTGTCGAAGGAATGCTCTCAATCATTTTCCAAAAGGTCAATAAGCATGATAGAGTGCTGGAAGAGATGAAGAAGAATGTCGAAGTGCTAAATCAGATGATTGGCTCTCATTCCAGGTCTATCCAGCTGTTTGAGAACCTTATGGGTCATGCGCTGCCTCATCTCTACCCGCGACAAAAAGGGGGGTTGCCTAGTGATACTATGGATAACCCTAAATAGGAGGTTTAAGTGCTGACTTTCATCATGCCACGACATTAACTAAGGCGCTTCTTGGGAGGCAACCCAAGACCCTTTTATTGCATTATTTTTGTTTTGGTAAATAATGGTGTTTTGATTGTGCAGGTTAAAGAATGGAAAGTGTTTGAAAGGTGCAGGTTGGCAAGCTAATGGTCCAATCGGCCATCACCGAAGAGGTCAACGAGCCTGACCTAATCTGTTGTTTGACTCAAGACATCTTCAAATTAGAGTCTGTAAAACTCAGCCAGCCCAGGAGAAGGTTGGAGACTCGCTGAGCGGATTGGGCGATCTCAATTTAGTCCACCGTTTGGAGATCTACATTAACTGGAGGTCTTGTAAAACTTGGCGAGGTAAGTGACCATTCGGTGTGTTGCTGAGTGGTTTGGCGAGCACGACTAATGTCACCGAATGGGCTAGAACTTGATAGTTTTTATAAGACCAAATGTTTAAATTTTCAAACTCTTCATTCTCCCTCACTTTAAATCTTCACAAACTCACACCTGCACCTTAGTTTATATATTTTCGCATTTCTAGAAGTATTATAGTTGTTGATTTGTGCTCGGGATTGACAATTCGTCGCCTAGCATTTCAATATCAATTTAATCGGCATAAAAGGTTGGTTTTCCGAACCCCGAGTTCATTTTTATCAAAGTTGTACTAATTTGCAATAATATTATCTTGTTGTTGTGTGCAGGGCCTCTCTGATAGGATTACAATGTTTGAATGCCTATTATAATTTGATAATCTTGCCTGTATTATTTTGATTGTTGAAATCTTGTATTCTTGTTCTTTGAAATGATTTAAATTTTGTAGGATTGTGCTTGCATGTTGTTTAGTTTGGTTGGGTGAAGTCTGAGTTACCCGTATTTGTGCCAAATGACGTAATTTGCCTAATGATAGAGCGGGTGAAGTCCTTCTTAAGGGCAAAAGTCGTTAATTGGCCAAATTTGGCTAAACTGGAAAAAGTTTGAGCATCCCGGGGTGATGGGTGTTATGGGTCTTGCTTTAATTTAACTAGTGCATGCTTTAATTTTCTTTTTGGGGGTTGCGGGGTTTAATTCGAGAAGTTGGGTTGAAAGTAGGCACGTTGGGTCGTTTGGAGAGCTGGGTTGAGCTCGCCGAACCATTCGGCAGTTCGCCGAAGGTCCCTATCTTGCCTTTAATTTCATGCTTAATGTGTAGTTTGGCTCTGTAACTTTCGGCGAGAAGCCTCAGGTCACCAAAACCACTGGGCGACTCGCTGAAAGTCTTCTTGATTGCCTTTTTGTCTGCACCTCTGAGCCTCTTTGCACTGTAAGTTTCGGCGGGTTAGCTCTTGCTCGTCGAAAGCTGTCGGCGATTCACCGAAAGGCCCTTCCCATAGCCGACTTGCTAAAATTTTTGAGCCAATCCTTTAGACAAGCCTAATCTATCTCGCTAAAGTGATTCGGTGACTCGCCGACTGGTTCGGCGAGTCTGTCTACAACTATTTTTCTATGAATTGGATTGAGTTATTTCTAACTTTTTCCCGAAATTTTGCAGATGTGGTACGAACAAATATAGGCATGCCACCCCGAAAAAGAGTACGGGGTATCACTATAAATGAAGGGGGATCAAACCCTCCAAAGAAGGGAAGACAATAACCCTCCTCCAAATGGCAAAGGCAAGGGAAAGAGGCCCATATTCGATAGGGTGACTACTGGTTCCCAGGTTTCTTTATCTAATCCTGAGGATGACCAGCCTTTGCAGTCCCGGTGGAATGAAATTCGAGCTAGATCTCAACCTGACTCAGCCAGGGTCCCTCCTGCTTCCACACCAGTAAACTTAGTGCCAGCTTAGGCACCTCATGTGACCCCTATGCCACGTGTCATTCAATCTCCTAGGCTTCCAAACTAGTTAAAAAGTGATGGTTTGCGAATCACCTTACATGAGAAGTTGCTCTCGACGGAAGGCATGGAATGCAAGTACTCAAATGTGAGGGACACCCTCCACTACCATAGGTTTGATCAGTTTACCAAGCCCCGAGGCCTCTACATTCCTTCATGGATCTGGGAGTTCTATATAGCCTATCGTGACTTGGTCCCGAAGAGCAAGAAAAATGAGAGTGAGTTTAGACCGGTGAAGTCTATCATGGTACAAGGAAAGAAAGTTCAGTGCAATAGTTAGTACATAAAGATTGTACTGGGTAGAGCTCTATACTCTACGCACCATTATGAAGGATTGCATGTTGCTCAGTCCTTAGATGATTTGAAGGGTTGGCTGGCACCTTTGATTTCCGATACCACCCCGAGGTGGATCGAGGCAGGAGCCCCTATTGAGAAGAGGGACTTGAGGGTTGTTGCCCGATTCTGCTTTAGTTTTATGAGCAGCACCATTATGCCATCCCAGAATGAGTCTGTCCTCCACCATCCTAAGGCGGCTTCCTTGGGTTTATCATATCCCAGAGGAACATCGACATGTGACTCCTTATTGAGTAGGAGATTTCCATAAGGGCCAATCAGAGGCAGACCTCCTTGCCATTCCCAGTCCTGATCACTGAATTATGTCGGTGTGCTGGAGTGCCCCGGGATGATACGAGAGATATTGAGGTTACCCCATCTTCCTCCACTGACATCTGGTGCATTGAGGTCGAGTATACTTGTGAGGAGGCTGATAGGAGGAGAGTAGCTCCCGCAGATACTTCTCCAAAGGTTGATGTTGATTCTATACCTCGAGAGGCATCTTTGCCTACTCCAGCCTCCGGGACTTCAAGTACTTCTTCCCCTACCTCTTCTTCACATGCTCCAGGCACATCCATTTCCTCCTAGCAGACCAATATTACTCAAGCGATGATCCTGAAAATGGGGCATTTAGCCCATTAAGCTGACGTGAGGGCTACCATACTTGAGAGGGACGTACCGTTTATGATTGAGGCTGTCATTTTAGCTTCATTGACCCCCGTTCAGACTTCCATTGACACTCTCATCATGAGAGTCGAGGCTTGTGATAGCAGGAAGGGGGAGACCTCTAAGGTTACGGCTTTGGAAGCCAATGTAGCAGACTTGAGGAAGGACGTAGACTGTCTGAAGTCTACCTACTTCACTTTATTACTGGAGGCTGCAGATGATTTGGTCTCTCCTGGGACTTCAGAGATTCCTCCGACTACCACCGGAGATGTACAGAGGGATGAGGCAGCAGTTGATGAGTCGGATGCTAAGCCCGACAAGGACCAGATAGAGAGACAGGAGGAGAGCATATATGAAGACTTGTCGGATCTTGAGGAGACGATCATCCAGTCGGTGATCCAGACATCACTGACCGAGAATTCTATGGCAGCTCCTAGTAGGTCTGGTACTGCTATTCCTTCTAAGGTGACTCCGGGTACTGAGGCCCAAGACCATAGTGATACACCAGGCACTGATGCCCAGGCAGATGGAGCGATTGTATAGACAGGACCCCCTCTTTACCTCACTCTCTATCTTACTTTATTTTAACATTTGGATATTTTTGTTTGCATTTGAGGTCAAATGACTTTATTTTTGGTGGGGTGAGGCCCACCTTTTGTGTAACCTTTTGTGAATATTGGTTTTGATTATATATATTGGGTTTTGAGCTGAAATTGTGTTATGCACCGCTTCTTGTGCTATGTTTGAGCTTGTGGCTCCGTGTTTTTAATTGCAAATGAATTTTTGACCGTCCCAAAAAAAAATTCCACCTCTTCTTTGTGTTGAATGTGGAAGTTCTTTTGCAAATTTGAGTATCGATTTTCATCAATATCGTTGACTTGAATAGTACTCTCAATCAAATTAACATGAATGTGCGGCTGCGATGAGGCCAAATAAAGTTGCATAGGCAATATGTGAACTTTTTTGCATCTCGTTTTGACTAGCCAAGTATCAAATTGAGTCTCTTGTGATGAACATTGCACATTAGCGAAAGTATGGAGTCTTGTTTGTCGTTGGTGTCAATGCCTTGTGTGATGAGCTTATTGTGAACCATGCATAATGACACCTAGAATTTGTCCCCATTAGTCCGGTTGACTAAGTGATGCAATCTCTTCATATGATCTTAGGCAACTTTGAAGAGTTTGAAACAATTTGACATATAACTCTTTTGTGGCCTACCTTGTGAGTGTGTGACCCTTGCTTGAACACATCTTGAGCCTTGACCTTTTCTTGGAAGAAACTTGATGAAATTGTGACCTTTGTTTATCCATTACCCATAATCCTCATGAATTGTGGTTAGTTTAAATACCCAACTTAGGCCAAAAGCCTAGGTTGGGGTGTGGTTAAAAGAGACGGTAAATCATGAAGTGGAAGAAATCCCTCTTTGACCCATGGTTTTGAGAAAAATGGAACCCCTCCATACAAAAAAAATGAATGAAAAAGAAAAAGAAAGAAAATGTTGCGGAATAAAGTTGTGAAAATGCAAAAAGATATGGGGTTTCCAACAGTCCATGGAAAGTGAATAATGGGATGACTTGTAAGCACGAATGAAAAATGATGAAGAAAGGGAAAGGAAGTGTTGTTCACACCACATTTCATGAGGACTATAGCCATTGACCCTAAATGACTATACTTTTGCTCTCAACCCCGTAACAAGCCTTGAAAAGACCTTTTTGATCTTGAGTGAGCTAATGCAAGTGTTGATTGTAAAATACGGTCAAACCTATGGGTGAAATCATTCATTGTGTTCATCTTTGTGAGTGTGAGTGTTGCATTTGATTCCGAAGGCTTAAATTGTGAACCATTGTGTATGAATATGGAATCATTCTTTGTGTGAGGGCATTTGATTGCCTTTGTTGAGTGCGAACTTGCATTTGAAGCAGGTATTGTGAGCTTGATATTCTTTGATAATGTTGAGTCAAAACTTGAAACTTTGAGAGCACATTTGATCCTTGCATGAGTAAGTTGAGTCTTTTTTTGTGCATTCATGATTGAGTCTTGTGTAGCACTGTTTGAGACATTCTTTTTGAACTGCTGAACTTGAGTTTTACTTGAGGAGAAGCAAAACTGTAAGTTGGGGGTGTTGATGAGTCCACGATTTGGACTTAGTTAGGGCTTTATTTTAATAGATTTAGTGTCCTCTAATGCATATTGTGTGCCAATAACTGATGTAAATCCCTGAATTTCAGGTATTTGGATTGAGGAACAAAGAATGGACACTTTTGAGAAAAAAAGGAATAAGGCAGCTGAAAGAACGAAGAAAAGAAGGCCTGAGGATTGCCTAACACATTAGGCGAGTTGCTGAACGGCCAAAGTCTCACCTAATGTTCCAGAGTGCCAAGCCCTGAAGGAGAAAATCTAGTCAGCGATAGAAAGGAGTAGTCGGCGTGTCGCTGAACGGTTCCGCGATGCAGTGCCATATCGCCCAAAGTTACAGAACTTGAAAATGTTTAAGGCAAAAGCAAAACGGCGATGAAAATAACCAAAGGGTGAATCACTGATTCGATCGACGATCCCGACTAACTACACCGACTGAACCTCCACAACACACTTTTTGACAACTATAAGTACTTCTTTAAAAATTTTAGCTTAGTATCTGATTTTGTAAGGAATCATATTATTATTCAGTTTTTGAAGTTTAGAGCTTAGAACTGAATAGAGAAACAATATTTCCTTAGCTTTGAAGATTTGAAGATTTCCATTTCTAAGAAATTAGAAGTAGGTGTTTAAGATTCTTCATCTTAGACCTTTGTAAAGACTATATCAATCCTACCTACTTGATGGAAACACAACTTGGTAACGATTTTTGCCTCTTTACTATGTCTAGCTAAAGTCCCAATTCTTGGGGTGTGATTATGTCATTATGGGTTGATTTAACTACTGGGTATTGTTAATTGATAGTTTATTTGTTGTTTCAAAGTGATTTCGTTCAGTAATTGTGGTTGAATTTAATGGGTTGTAGTTGCACATACAATCTTAACTTCGCGTTTTTGGCTTGCAAAAGAGAGGTTTTAAAACCAAAATTACTGAATTGATGGTCTGTGGGTATTGGGTTGTCATGGGTTCAGCTCGAGAGAGTGAATCCTAACCCCTTTTCCACACATTTAGCTTGAGAGAGTGAATGGACTAAAGCGAAGGTTGTGCTTCATTACTGCTTATTGGTGTTCGAGAGAAACCAATTTTATTCGGGGTAAATTGTTCGAGAGAAAGTTTACTCCCACTAAAGTCTAGCTTATTCACTGATTTGCAGTTGTTTACTATTAATTTCAATTACCCGGTTGTTTACCTTAGCCCATAATTCAATCATATCCCAAGAATTTCGTCTCCATATTCATATTTTCGTGCTATTTGTTGTTTTAGTTGATAATACAAGCAAACCCCCTATTGATAATTGACACTTATGTCACCTATAATTTAAACCATGCTTTTATTCGTAAATGTTTTTAGCTATGATTGACTAGAGCATATTCTTACTTTTCTATTGATTCTCGATTGCGAACCACTTCCTTGGGACTCGACCCCAACTCACTAGTTGGGTTATATTACTGTTGAACGATCATTGATTCTTAGTATTGGATGAAGTATCTTTGATAGTGTTCACAATTATCAACTTTGCAATGCACCGGTGACATTTCAAAGGTGCATGATGTCTATTTTTCATGATATGGTGGAGGACTTTGTAGAGGTGTTCATGGATGATTTCTCTATCTTTGGGAAGTCTTTTGATGTATGTATCCAAAATCTTGATATAGTACTTGCTAGATGTGAAGACACCAATTTAGTGCTAGACTGGAGAAATGTCACTTGTTGGTTTAAGAGGGGATAGTATTGGGTTATAAGGTGTCAAAGTCGGGATTAGAAGTAGATAAAGCCAAGGTCGAAGTTATTGAAAAATTTCCCCCTCCTATCTTTGTAAAAGGGGTGCGAAGTTTCCTTGGACACGCAGGTTATTACCGAAGATTCATCAAGGATTTTTCCAAGATTGCAAGACTTATGTGTAGTATTTTTGAGAAAGAGGTGAAATTTTAATTTGATAATATTTGTTTGAAAGCTTTTGAGATAATGAAGAGGAACTTAATTGAAGCTCCCATCTTAAGTGCTTCTAATTAGGAATTATCATTTGAACTCATGTGTGATGCAAACGATGTAGCAGTGGGTGAAATATTGGAACAAAGAAAAGATAAAGTGTTCCATTCAATCTACTATGCGAGCAAGACTCTTGATTCTCTCAAGCTAATTACATAGTGAATGAGAAGGAGATTATGGCTCTAGTGTTCGCCTTCGACAAGTTCAGATCGTATTTGGTAAGTACCAAGGTGATTGTTTATACTTACCATGTAGCTATTAGGTACTTATTCAACAAGAAGAATGATAAACCAAGGCTGATTCGGTGGATATTGCTTCTCCAAGAATTTGACCTTGAGATCAAAGATAGAAAGGGTACTGAGAATCAAATAGTTGATCATTTGTCTAGGTTAGAAGATTTTTCTCATGTACATGAAGGGTAACAAATCCGCGAAGAATTTCCAGATGAACAGTTGATGGCACTAGATATCTCTCAAGTGCCTCGGTATGCGGATATAGTGAATCTGATAGTAAGTGGAGAGTACCCTCAAGATGCAACCAACCAATAAAAGAAAAAGCCAACTCATGAGCCTATGTTCTATATCTTGGATGAACCATTCTTATTCAATAAAGGAGTGGATCGGGTGGTAAGAAGATGCATTTCGGAGTGTGAGGTAAAGAGAGTGCTCCAAAGTTGTCATGCTAGCCCATATGGAGGACACCATTAAGGAGAGCGCACGGCGCATAAGGTACAACAATCTAGCTTATTTTTTCCCTCGTTATTTAAATATTCTATTGTTTATGTGAAGGGATGTGATAAATGCCAAAGGTTGGGTAATATATCAAGAATTCATGAGATGCAACTAAGTAACATTCTTGAGGTGGAAATTTTTGATGTGTGGGGTATTGACTTCATGGGTCCCTTCCCGCCATCTAATGGGAACCAATATATTCTTCTGGTTGTTGATTATGTGTGTAAATGTGTTGAGGCGGTAGCTCTTCCCTCAAATGACTCCAGAGTGGTGATTAAATTCATCAAGAAGAACATTTTCTCTCGTTTGGCACTCCAAGGGCAATCATAAGTGATCGAGGTAAGAACTTCATTAACCATCTAGTGAAGAATTGTTTGCTAAGTATGGCATTCGGCGTAAGGTTGCTACAACTTACCATCCTCAAACAAGTGGTCAAGTGGAAGTACGGCGTAAGGTTGCTACAACTTGCCATCCTCAAACAAGTGGTCAAGTGGAAGTATCGAATAGAGAGGTAAAGCAAATCTTGTAGTAGACGGTGTATGCACAAAGAAAGGATTGATCAAACAAGCTAGATAATATGTTGTAAGAGTATAGAACTACATATAAGACACCCATAGTGACTTCTCCCTATCACATGGTGTTCAACAAAGCATGTCATCTTC
This sequence comes from Solanum verrucosum, assembly GCF_900185275.1. NCBI lineage: Eukaryota > Viridiplantae > Streptophyta > Magnoliopsida > Solanales > Solanaceae > Solanum > Solanum verrucosum. The sequence goes on from NW_026019777.1 coordinate 147,509, forward strand.
TTGCGGAATTAGAACACCAAGCATATTGGGCGATAAATAAGTTAAATATCACCGCAAGCTAGCAGGTAGGAAGCAAGTGGATCAACTACATGAACTTGAGTAGTTTAGGCTCCATGCGTATGAGAATTCCAAGCTCTACAAAGAAAAGACATAAAGGTGGCATGACAAGCACATAGTTCCTCGCACTTTCACTCCGAGAGAAAAGGTACTACTTTTTAACTCAAGACTAAGGTTATTACCCTTAAAACAAAGGTCGAAATGGTGTGGTCCCGTTGAATTGGTAAGGATGATACAACATGGTGTCATTGAAATTTAAGGTGAAAATGGCCCGACCTTCTTAGTAAATGGGCAAAGAGTTAAGCACTAATTTGGTGAAGATTCAGATCATAATCGGGAGGTTGTTGAGCTGAATGATGAATGATCCAAGCTGAGTCGAGCTGCGACGTTAAACTAGACGTTCCACGGGAGGCAACCCGTGTAAGATATGTCATAGTTAGTCATTTTGCTTGATTTTGATATTTTAGCTTAGTTTCCAATTTTTAGAGTAGAATTTCTAGCTTTCGTTTGTAGTTTGTAGGACTTAGGTTAAAGTTTATTTGCTTGGTAATAGTTAGGAGCTATAAACAAAAATAAAAAATAGGTGTCATGCCACGACCAAAACTAAGTCGTCGGGTGAAAGGCAACCCACCATTATTATGTCACTCTATTTAGTTGATGTGTAGGTTGTCGGAGAACAAACCATGAGAAAAAAAAGAACCATCGGCACTGGAAAATAGTTTAGGGCTCAGGTCGGGCGCGCCGCTCCAAGGCCCAAAGTATTGAGGTCTATTTTTGGCGCACCGGCAGCTCACCGTGCCAGCCAAAATTTTAAAAAACAAACCGAGGTGGGTGCAATTCAAGTGCGTCGAGCTAGGGTGAACAGGACTGTAGCCTATTTCGGGCGGACTGGCAACGCATAGCGCCAAGGGTCTGAGCGCGCCGTCCCCTGCTCGCGCCAAGCATTTCTGCTGCAAATTTTGCAAGTCGTGAGGAGCGCTTAAAAAATCCCACCTTTTAATCCTTCACCTACCCAAAACTCACCTCACTTTCTCTCTATTTTTCTCTCTCTAACCGACCAACTCTTCTGAATTCTCCCAAAATTCCCAACCTTTCTTCTTCTTCTTCTTCTTATTCTCTATTTGTTTCTTCCCCAAAATCCCAAACTTCCTCCATCAATCCTTCCCAAAGCTTTCTCCCCTCATATTTTTCCTCCACTCCAAACCACTCAAACCCACAAAAGTTCATGAGTTTTCAAAACCCACCTAACCCACCCCCCGCTGCCCACCCAACCCCCCACATCCTCTTCCCCCAAAAAAAATATTTTCTTCTTTTCTTCCATTGTTGGGTGTGAAAATCCCCCCCTAGGGTAAAAATGTTGCTAGTGGTTCGGGCACTAAGAGTACGAAAGGAGCGGCTGTCGGAAATTCTAGTCGGGAAACCACCAACTTGTCGCCTCAAAAATTTGGCAAACAAGTTGTATTTCATTATGGCGAGGACTGGTACATCTGCCAACAAAAATCTAAGTACCTTGGTGACGAGTATGTCGATGAAGGGCAATTTCTAGAAGACTTCCCACACATTCACACTCGAGTATATGATTTGAGCCTCCACTACATCTTAGTTGATCAAGGTGAGTACAATTTGAGTTTAGTACGTGAATTGGAATACTCATCATGATAGTTGGGACCAAGGTCTAATAAGGAATAATCGTGTGCGATTTACTGTGAAAGCTTTGAATGAATTTTTGGGTGCTCCCAATTGTGATAATTCTAACTATCAAGCCATTATTGAAAGACCCCCCCCCCTAATCATGATATTAGGCATATACTATGTGGGGTGAACTCTATAGCTTGGTGGGATAGAGTTCGGGAAAATGGTCATCATTCGACTCTCCATTGTGGCCACTTAAATTTGGAGGCGCGTATTTGTTTTAAAATTGTGTCTAGCACCTTACTATTGTGCAAGCATACGACCAATGTCACTAGGGAAAGGGTTGTGATAGTATATTGTTGCCCGTTAATGTCGGAGCTATTTCGAGGCAAAACTTCAGACTAGTAAGTGATGGCGCTTCTGTAGGCAGCATCATTACTAGATACCTTCGTGCTTTGCAAATTGAGAAGCAAGTTCATGTTGTGTGCCCCCCTGCCCCTCATTTAGTATGTTGCTTGGTTGCTGTCACTAGAACTAAAACGCGTGATCCTTCCCAAGGGTCGGTGTTAACTGCTGCTGATAAATAAGCTCGGTATGATAGCTGGATGGGGGTGCATGTTTGGAATGGCTGAGCTACAACTGTGGATAGGTGTTTGTTCGGTGATTGAGGATGAGATGGTGACACTAGTGGAGCATTACCCTTTGACGGATAGTGTGATGTACATGTGTCAGATGGGCCCAGCTTTCCGAAAACCCATTGATGATGATGATTCCACTGTTGATGAGGAGGATGGCTCGGATGAGGATGCTTCGGATGATGTTGGCCCTGGAGATGATCATACCGATGTGGGTGATGGAGATGGTGATGCAGCCTCAATGGCTGTGGATTTTTCCACAAATATGGCAACCCGTTGATTTGAAGCACGTGGCCTAGAGCCCGACAGGGAGTTCTCTTTTACCTTTTCACTTTGTTTTACTTTTCACACTAGGGACAATGTTTTGTTTTAAGTATGGGGTGGAAGTTGAACTTCATTCTATATAGTTTACTGCTTTATCAAGTCTTTTTATTTTTTTAGGAGGGTTCCTCAGCTTTTGTTCTCGGTTCTCTCCTAAGGATAGTCTCATTGAACCGACTAGGAATAGTTTGCTTATTTTTTGTAAGTGTTAGAGTCGGTATAGGACTGACAGTTCCCGATGATGGATGGATGACGGTCGTCTTAAGGGAAAATTAGTCACTAGGAGTAGAGAAGCATGAAACCGACCTTTTTGGGTACTTTCAAACCTTGTCTTGATAGTTGCCTAGACGTCATGGGTGGTAACACTTTGGTTGCAGTAGTAAGATGCTGACCTTGAAAACAAACATAATCTCTTTGTCTTGATTCTGAATGAAAAATAAAGTATATGGGCTTAATTGTGTGGAAACACCGTAATGCATTTTCTATAAGCATGCTATAAGTGTTTGTTTCCCTATATATGTTGTGATGCCATGTGGGGAGAGTACTTGCGTAGTTTTTGCATTGAATAACATCTAGAACTTGCCCCAAGTGTGTGTAATGTGTAACTTGTGAGATTTATGGAATATGATTGAGGCATTTCTTTGAATAGCCAAGTTTAAATCTTTTTGTGTACCCCCAAATAAAATATCCCTTGTATTGCCCCATTGAGCCTTTTAGCCTTGATTTTGTTCTAACCTACTTAATTAAGCCGAATCCCCTTTATTGATACCATTAGTTTTGATCCCAATGTAATCATTGATGCACTATGTTAAGATGAAAATGTGAAAACAATGGTCAAAGTGAATAGGGTGAAAATGCTTGGTTTTGTGGTGAAGAAAGAAAAAAGGTAGAAGAATGATGTCCCATAAGTTCCAAAATCTGTGATTGGCCCTGGTACTTAGACATTGTGCACTTCGACTAAGGTTCAAATCATAAGTTGAAGGTGGCTAATTTGAAAAATACCTTAATAATGGCCCTAGTACTTACAAGGACAATGTGCACCTTAACTCGGGAGAAACCCATAAGTTGAGCGTGGCTATTGTTAAGTGTGAAAAAAAGAAGAAGAGAAAAAGGGGTGCGTACAAAATAAGGTTCAAATGAGGGCAAGATTTTAAGTTCAACTAGGAAAATATGTATGAGGGGGGATCAAAGGGAAAGAAAAAGTTGTGAATGTTAGCAAGAAAAAGCAAAACATGTGCATTAGGGAGGATGAGTCACTAATTTTACCCATATGTATCCTCCCTTATCTAAAGCCGACATTTCAATCGAATGAAAGTCCTCTTGATTCTATGAGTAACACTTTGCGAAAATTAAAGTACACTAAGGGCAAACTTATGGCATGTTAGGATATGTGAAAACTTCATTTGTGAGTGTGAGAATGAATTTTACAAAAATGAGCCTTATGATTGAAATACAATAGTGTTTGTGTGAAAGAAATGCTATACTTAAATTGGTTAAGGCACTCATGTCACATGTTTGGTGCATACACTTGTTTGGTGTGTCAATCTTGCATTAGCGCGAAATTATTGAAGAAGAATCATTCATTGAGGTTCTGAATTGTTGATTGGTAGACAATAAGAAATAACGGAAATTATTGCATATAGTGTGTGCCACAAGAAAATGATTAAATATGTTTGGACGATTGTAAATCAAGGTGAGGAATCCAAAGGTTAAGAGTTTGATAAGATAGAGTTTGTTCGAGGACAAACAAATATTTAAGTGTGGGGTGGTAATCTTGGGCATATTTGTATGCCCAATTCCTACAAATTACCCATCTTTTAGCGTAAGTTTAAGGACATTCACTTATCTAACTAACATGTTTGACTTAGGATTGCAATGATTGCATACTAATATACATGATTAGCTATTTTGCAGGGTTCCTTAGAGAAGTGATTGAATTATGGAAGGAAAGGAATCTAGGACGACAAGTGACGCCCATAAAAAGAGTCGGTGCGGCACCCCAGCATCACTAGCGCAACAAGGGCGCGATGCACCAGACCCAAAGTATGGAGAAACAATTTTGGCACACTGGCAGCGCGACACACCAGCCTACCAAGCGCGAGTTGGGAGCGACGCCCCAAGGCAAAGAGGACGTTTTGGCGAAAGTTGGATTTAATTATGATTCCTTCTTGGGCTAAATTTGGAAATACTTTTCCTAAACTCCATAAATAGAACCTAGGTTTGTTTTGTAAAGGGTTTCACTACTTTTTGGTGTGCAAGAGCAAGAATTCATGTTTTGTAATAGGTTTCATATCTGTAACTCTATTTTATTTTGGAAATCGCATGAACAATTATATTTTACAGTTTTTGAATAGTATGAGTGGATAAGTGCCCTTGTTCTGGGGCTGTAGCTACAAATGAATTGTTAAATATTGAAGGCTTTCAATTAATTCTTGGTTATCAATTTAAGTTACTTCTATTTTCTTGTTTTAGTATTTCATGCTTGATCACCATAGAAATAAATCTCTTGACTATTCTTAAAATCGAGAGAGAATAAGGTAGATAAACCAAAGAATATAACAAGCTTGATCTTCCATTGAGTTGATTTGTGTTTAGGAGTGACGCCCAGACGAACAACTAGCTTGGTTATGAAACAGGATGAAATATAAATGCTCACCAACTAAGACTGCCTATCCCCGCTCAACGATGTAGTTAAACATCTAATTCAAGTAGGCGACTAGAGGTCGAGAGACCCGACTCATACAATTAACCCTGTAATCAGTAACTTGATAACTTAAATTAGTTCATTGCCTAAGATACGATACATGAAATCCAATGCATGTTGCAGCCCTGAAAATGTCTTTTACTTGCTTGAAACATCAATTTGAAGTCGTTCACAGTAGTTACTTTCATTTATTGCATAAGTCGTAGTAGTATAATCAACCTTCAACCCCTTTTTAAGTTACTTTTATCGAGTTGTGGAATTAAGTTACTAAGTATAAGTTGATCATAAGTCCCTTGGGAATGAAAACTTGTTTCTAAAGAAACTATGTTACTTGAGCGACCGCGTACACTTGCGTGTATATTTGGGAGCAACAATATCCAAAATCACTCCCACACTAAAAAATTTACCTAGCACATATGGTCAATTTAAGAATCACCCGATACGACCTTATATGTACATGAAAAATAGTTCGGGTCTTAACTTAGAAAGTTTTGGAGTGTGACATTATTATTATTATTATTATTATTATAATTATTATTATTATTATTATTAATATTATAATAATAATAATAATAATAATACCATTGAATTTGATAAGTAGGGCGTCTCATACCCGGTTAGAACTATCAGACAAGGAGTAAAGAGCAGAATAATTAAACTCATATTTAACCTTTTTATCATTAGGAATATTAGATGAAGAGCTAGTTTTACCAGCAGCCAATTGAATGATCTTTTCACGAAGAGTATTATCGGTAACTTCTTTTAGAAGTTCTATCACATTGTCTGCAGTGATAGTGAACATATTTATGTCTTCGAACTGAGATTGTAGCTTGTAGAATTCATCATGTTCGCAGTGACAACTATCACCATGATAATTGCAAGCATTATTCGAATCTTGTTGAACCTTACTAGATGACTCAGGTTGCTCATCCTCTGTTGCATCACTTGCTTCAGAATCATCATAATCTGATTCGGAACCAGAAGTACATAGAAAACTATAAATCTTCTCTTGAATATCATCATCAAGTTCTAGAGTCTTAAGCTTTTCTAGCTTACAATCTGGAGCTATATGCCCAAATTTTCCACATTTATAACACTTAATCTTATCAAGATTTCGCCTTGACCTATTCCTAGTAAATCTATGAGATTTACGATGAGCCCTACGCTCATCTCTTTCTTCTCTAGTCCTTCTTCTAGATCTTTTTTTTATGAGATCTATGAGATTTAGATTTAGAAGTTTCTAGGTTGGTGCTTTTTGAAGCATCCGGTAAACCGAATTGAGTACAAAAATCTCCTAATTGACACTTTTCTCTAAGCTTATCCATTTTAAGCTGTCTTGAGAGTTTTAACTCATTGCATAAATTTATGCCTTCTTGCGTACAAGCCCCAATAAGCTTTTCATAAGTAAAATCATTATAGGGAATAATTCCTTGTGGATTTCTAAGAGTCTTCTTTACTCTTTCTGCAAATAAAGTAGGTAAGCCATCAATAAATTTGGCTTTCCAGAATTCTAAACCATTTTCGGGAAGTTCCATTACCCGACTTAAATAAGTGTCTTTGTACCATCTAAACTCACCTAAATGTCTACATCTAAGACCATTTAGTAGAGATCTAATGGTTTCATATTTATTGGTAAATCTACCACTAAAATGTTCAAGAATAGTCAAAATAAGTATATACACAGCGTCTTCTCTATTTTGCACAAGGGCAAAGCCTAAATTATCAACTCCTTCATTTACTACCTTAGCATTAATTACTACTGCTCTCACATCAGAGGGCATATAATTATCCCACAATCTTCTTAGTTGACCGGTAAGTCCTGCAATAATCATCTTACAAATGGTCTTGTCAGTGTTACTAACACTTTTGCAGATAGTAGCATACATAAGCATACTATGAAACATAATCGTCAACTACCTATCAGTTCGCCCATCGAGATTCCATTCATAAATCTCATTTCCACTATAAGAAGTGTTAGTTTGATTCCAATCTCTTTCCTCTATTAAAACATCTTGAGGAATAGGCCTGGGATAGTAATATGTTTGCATGCTAGGTTTTCTAGCATAAGCAGTATTACCACTATTCTTCTTTGGATACCCATGAAGTTTATTAACTTCCATTTCCATTTGAGCTTTGAAATCAAAAGTGGCTTCCATCTCATCTGCAAAATCTTCAGCGAGACTTATCGGTTTCGCACTTGCACCAAATTGAGAAAACTTTTTATCAAGAACATTTTCAAGGTCGTGCAAAGGTCTAAGAATAAAATCCTGAATTTCAGGAGGCCTTTGAATATAAACATCGGGTTGTTTTGACGAAGAAGCCTGTTCTGAAACTTGTTTCATAGATTTTAGCTTATTATCAATTTGAACAATCAGATTAGACAGGCTATCTAATTTTTTGTCTAAAGAACAACTATGTTCACCAATAACTTTAACATATAGACCCAAATAATTATTTTGAGAAATAAGATGATTAATTTCATTTATACTTACAGCGGTGACTTCATTATCAATAAATTTATGAAAAGCAGTAAAAGTAATACCAGTATTATTTGTTAAAATAAACGGAGCTTGAGGAGGATAAATGGATTGAATAATATTACCTGATTCATCTTTATAAGATCGTTCAAGAACGTTGATGAATAAAGGCAAATAAGTGGTTATAAACCAAGGCACAAAAAACATAATATGATTATGTAATGCACAAGTTTCATAAAACTCTTGAGAAATATTATTTAAATCTTCTTTACTATAAGTGTCAAAAAACCAAGTTTTAAACCAGTTTCATTTTTCATTTAAAAATTCGTTCTGAATATATTTTCTTGCCAGTGAACCTGGACTAAAATCAATTTGATGTTCACTCATCATTAAGTATCTCGAATACAGAAGGAATATCCTTATCAAAAACATCAGATGCTTTATCATTCGTTTGAACAATGTTTAACCGAGGATCAATTTTAATTTTTTGTTTTTTTGCAGAAAGAACTGTTGATAAAGTATGTAATGAAGCAGCGCGATTTCTTGCTGGACCATAAAAAGGTTCTATCGGAGAAATATGTTGAATAGTCAGTCTTCTATCAGAAGCAAAAGAATGTCTACTATAAGGAACACTTTTTTCATCAAACTGCATACAAATTTTTCCATCGAAATTTTGAATAATATGAGAATATTCAGAATTAGTGACAACATCGGTCATTTGCTCAGGGGGTATAATAGAATCTAAAATCCAAGTGGTAGGAAAATTAATTTTTTCCCATTTTATAGGTCTTCTAGTAGTGACCTTAGATCTGGCAAAATTAGTTTTTACTAAAATAGTTTGATCAGATGTATCATATAACTTACATCTAGGATTCAAAGTAGCAAGTAATTTATAATAGATTCTATACGACAAGCAAATTAATTCAGATCCAGGTGCATAGTTATAACCATGCGTTTTAACATTCAAGGTTAAAGCATCTAATATATTAGAATCAGTCAAAGATAACTACAAATTGGGCTGAGCATTAAAATAAACTGGACCATAAGCCACTGTAGATTCTATCGAACCCATCAAGGATTGACGAAAATTTAAATTCCTTGCATCTCGAAGAGCAGCTAAGAAAGTCTTTGGCAACCCTTTAAGAGTTAAAGGTTTAAAAGCAATTTGAACCATGCCAATATGTAAAAATTTATACTGAGATTTATATAATTCAATATCACACTTATTTAATAAACGAATAGTTTGTTCGGACGAGTTTAACGCCAAGGATTTTTCAGTTGTTTTAATCAACTGTTTATTAGAAATCTTATCAGACCAACCATAATAATAAATGGTTTTTATATTAACTTTTGGAATAGTCCATTTGTTTAACAAATCAAGGTTTTGAGGTATATCTACCTCTTCTAGTCGAGTGCTTTTAATATCCTCTTGATCCATAAAAGAGAGAATATATTTATTCCGAAATTCTTCACATCAATTATATATATACCATGAAAGTTCCTAGTCTCCGATACCAACGTTACAGGATCACTGACCTGGCGGTAGTCCGCCCAGTCATAGATCAAGCAAGTCAATATTCTTAGAGGTAGTCCAACTACATAAGAATCGAAATACACAAGAATTATATAGCAAAGGAAAAATAAGGTTGATGATTCTACTGCTGAAGAAAATACTCTTGCCAACACTTTGAATATTGATCCGAAACAAAATATGTTTTTAGGAATGATGCAAATTGTTACAGCTCATAAATGGTATGTTAAATGCACTATATTAATTGATAATACTTTTTCTATAACTAACATTGTTATGATTGTGGCGCTGATGTGAGTTGCATTCAAGAAGGTCTAGTACCTACTAAATATTTTGAAAAAACAACTCATATGGTTAAATCTGCATCTGGTCATGCTTTAGATATAAAGTATAAATTATCTAATACTCGTATTTGCCAGAATAAAGTTTGTATTCCTCACTTCTTTTTCTTAGTAAAAAACCAGTTATACCCTCCTATTATTCTAGGAACTCCTTTAATAAATGCAATTTATCCTTTTACTAATATAAATGCTAAAGGATTTTCTGCTACTTATAAAAATCAAGATATTAGTTATACTTTTATCACCGAGCCTATTTCTAGAGATATTAATGCTCTAATTGAAATGAAACAAAAGCATGTTGATTATTTACAACTTGAGATATTTAGTATGAATATATTCGATACTTTAAAATCTGCTAAAGTATAGGAAAAGATTAAACTCATTTTTGAAAAAATGGTCATTGATATTTGTGCTGATCATCCTAGTGCCTTTTGCAATCGAAAAAAGCATATTGTAACTCTTCCATATGAAGATGATTTCTCTGAGGAAAATATCCCTACCAAATCACGTCCTTGTCAGATTAATACCGAATTGGTTGAATTCTACAAAAAGGAAATTGATAATTTATTACAAAAAGGTTTGATAAAGCCTTCCAAATCACCTTGGTCGTGTACTGCTTTTTATGTTAATAACGCAACAGAATAAGAACGACGTGTTCTCAGGTTAGTTATAAATTATAAACCTATAAATAAATTTTTAAAATGGATTAGGTATCCTATTCCAAACAAAAGGGATTTATTAACCAGATTATATGATGCTAATATCTTTTCAAAATTTGATTTAAAATCTGGATGTTGGAAAATCCAAATATTTAGAGACCATTCGTATAGAATGGCATTTAATGTTTCGTTTGGACAATAAGAATGGAATGTAATGCATTTTGGGTTAAAAAATGCTCCCTCCGAATTTCAAAAGATAATGAATGATATTTTCAATCCCTATTTGGATTTCATCATATATTATATTGATGATATTTTGGTATACTCAGACTCTCGAAATGCATATTAAGCATTTAGACATTTTTAAGAAAATAGTTATTCAAAATGGTTTGGTCATATCTAAACCAAAAATGAGTCTTTTTCAAACAGAAGTTATAATTTTGTGTCATTTGATTTGTTAAGGAAAAATGACTCCTATTCAGCGATCTATTGAATTCGCATCGAAATTTCCTGATATTATTACAGATAAGACGCAACTGCAACGATTTCTGGGAAGTTTAAACTACATTTCCCCATTCTACAAGAATTTATCTTGAGATTTAGCTCCGTTATATGACAGGCTAAAAAAAGTTCATAAAAAGGCTTGGACTACTAGTCTCACAGATCTTGTAAAGACTATTAAAGAAAGAATTAAATCTTTACCTAGTTTAACCCTTGCTAATCCTGCTTGGCCAAAAATTGTAGAGACGGATGCGTCTAATATTGGGTATGGAGGTATATTGAAACAAATTAATCCGCATGATAAAAATGAATATCTTATTCGATTTCATTCAGGAAAATAGAGCGATGCTCACAAAAAATATGCGATGGTAGCTTATGAAATGTTAACTATCGTTACGTGCGTTTTAAAATTTCAAGATGATTTATATAATCAAAATTTTTTGATAAAAACTGATGCTCAGTCAGTCAAGTATATGTTTGATAAAGATTTTAAACATGATGCGTCTAAGTTAATTTTTGTTCGGTGGCAGGCACAATTAGCCCCTTTTGATTTCGAAATTCATTATAAAAAGGGAAATGATAATTCCCTCCCAGACTTCTTATCAAGAGAATATCTTTCTTCCGATGAGTTTTCTTGACTTCTTTCCTGATAAAGATTTGGTTATGATTTTGAAGGCAGTTCCTCTTAATAGAGATTTAAAGGAACTTATATTATGGAAAATTATAGACGGATGGTGATTGATATCGTCAATAATTACATGATAGAACAAGTGATTTATGAAAGATTTTATTGTGATGAAGTTTATAACCTCTTGAATGATTAAAACTAAATGTTATGTTTGCAGGATGGATCCTCCTTGGATAACCAAGGCAAGAGGAAAAGGCAGTTATACTCGCGGAAGGGGAAGATTATCCCCAAGTTCATCAAGATCATCATACGGATCTTCATCATCTAGTACTCCAATTATACAAAAGGGAGGAATGAGTTTATATAACTTAAACTCTAGAGCACAAGAAAAGCTTCATCATCAATACATCTGGAAGATATTCCAGAAAGTGATCCATTATATGCTAAACTACAAGAGTTTCTAACTCAAAAGCAAGGTGATTCTTTTGCTTCAATCGCCAAAGAAGAAGTTGATGATATCAAAACATATGAAAAGGTTGAAAAAAGAGAAATGATATTTCTCTTAGAAAACTCTGACATACAAAGAAGAGAAGAACCTTAGAAGATATTCCAGAGGTATTTAGTTAATGGGCTTTATTTCCCAGGTGAGTCATACAAAACTTGGAAATATTATGAGACTCTGCTGATAAGCACACGTGTTGAATTTCAACATTTTTCAGGATATAATACAAGTGACAATGTTTATAACTTCTCTAAAATGATTATAAAACACATCATTCATATTGAAGATTGGGGTATTTCCTCAATGACTGAAAGACAATTCAGTCTAAACAAAATCATGGTAAGCTTTACCTATTGGGATTATATTCAGCCATTTAATAAAGTTCTTTGTTATAACAATGAAAGGCATAAACATACTTGGTTTATGAAAGTATGTGCCAAGATATTTGCGAATCCTATACCAAATTGGTTTTTAAACTAGTGGTCATACCACGGGCCAACAATAAAAATATTACCCGAACCATTTCTCAAGTTATACAAAGAATGGGTCAAGGTGTCCCCAGATCTCAACAAGTTATATCATCAAGAACATATTTGTTATTTTCAACAAATTGAACAGATATCTTTTTTTATAGAATTCTCGGTTCCATGGATTCATAAATGGGTTCCAGAAGTAGATTTTACTGAGAAACAAATTCCTTGCCTATACAGAACTTATTATAATAATTTTTGGGACAAGTTGATGAAGAAAGATCCTCAAACAAAGTCCATATACGGACAAGAACTGCTGGATCTAATTACGAAAACCATACACGATTATAAATCAATTCCTAATAAAGAAATTATGACTGATGACTCAACCTCCGTAAAACATATGGCAAGAAAATTTTCTAATCATGATGAAGGAGAACAAAATGAAATGATTAGGAAATAACTAGAAGAAGTAAAGACGAAGATTCTTCTAAATATAAGTTATTACGCAAAATCAGATTCATCACTGCGTAGTGAAACAAGTGAAGATATGCACGAAGCCCAACAATATGAAGAAGAAAGTCCAGTAGATGCACTGAAGAAAGCCGAAGATTTTTTAAAGACAAAGTGTAAAGCTTATGCGCGTCAGTAGCGGGCCCGCGATACTGTAGCAACACTGTTCACCAACAGTAAATACACTGTTACCAGGACCCAGATAAGGGCCCAGTATCCTATACAAAGATGCTTTTTTTTCTATAAATAGGTCTGTTTTTCTTTAATTGAGAGAAGGTTTTAGAAACCCTCTCTCCTTCTTTCTACTTTCTCTCTCCCCACTTGTAAAATATTTTCAAGTATTGTAAGCTTACCGAACTTTGGATGGAGGAATAGTAAAGTGTGCTATTTGCTACAAGGTACTTCCTTTTATTTTCAGTTTTTATTTCTGAGTTAAGCCATGACTATGTCCGGCTAAGAAATTATATCTATGCCGGATAACTATCTTCTCTGTTATATAGACCATGAACGGATCTAAGCTTTATTTAAATATAGAAGAATTTTAGTATGGCTTCTCGACTTGGTTCTGAGATTGAGGTACAGTCAGATCTAGTACTACTTTTATTGGCTTTGTCTTTATGACTCCGTCTGATGAGCCGTGGTTTTTAGCCCGAAATTGAGTTTGATAAGTAGGGCATCTCATACCCGGTTAGAACTATCAGACACATGGGCTTAATAAAAGTATGTATTAGTTTCTTGACAGGCCCTTTGCTTGGGTAAAATAATTAAACCATGCAGTCTGAGAAACTATGTTAAAATTCTTGTGTATTTCGATTCTTTTGTAGTTGGACTACCTCTAAGAATATTGACTAAATAATAATAATAGTTATAATAATAGTAATAATAATAGTAATAGTAATAGAAATAATAATAATAATAATAATAGTAGTAATAATAATAATAATAATAATAATAATAATATTAAAGTAAATATTTAATTAGATATTAATTTCAATGAAGTCAAAAAGTTATTACACATTTATATAATTAAAATGATACAATTTAATATTTAAATAATTAAATATTTTATATGATTTTAATTTATAATAGGAGTAAAATTGTAATCCAACTTTTAACTTTGAGGCTTCCAACTTTTAATAGTAATTATGATATGATATCAGATATGATATGGGTCTATTCTTTATAGATATGATCATATAGCTGCAAATAATAATATTTTACAATTATAATTATGTTTCATAAATACATAGCACATATATACTATTATCATATAGTTTCCCCTTCTTCTTTTTTCTTATCACCTCACTGTGATCAATTAATGGGGAGTTAGACCTTTGGTGCACGTTTTCTTAGGATTAGGTTCTATTTTTGTTTTGTTTATTATTGTAGTATCATTTAGGCTATGCTTTCTTTACCCCACACAAAACTGATGTCTCTTGCCCCGTTCCTATTTAATCTTTACCTTAAGTTGATTTAGTCTATATTAAGTGAATTGTTGATATTTTTTTTTATATATTTTAAAACAAATTATTCAAAATTCATGAAAATTGTTCAATTTATTTTTTCACTTTTACTCTTCATTTATGAGTTTCTTAACTACTTTACATTTTCTAAAGAATAGTCCTAAAATAATAATAAATGTAATTGTGGAAAGTAACTTTTAATTTATGCCCTTAAATATATATTTTTTTTCTTAAATAATGTGTCATACTCTAAGAATTCACTTAATATGGACTATAGGGAGTAATAAACAGCTAATTAATTTGCTTGAGTAGGGTCATTACACAAAGTTGTCTAATTTTAGTACTCCCTCTGTCCTAATTTAATTATGTGACACATTTCGCTTTTCGAGAGTCAAACGAGTTAAGTTTGACCGAGAATTTGCTCATGGAATCTTCAAATTATTTAAAATAAAATCTATATATTTGTAAACTACATAAAAAGTACTATAAGTCTCAATAATTGATAATTCAAAATATTTAAAAGATATATGAAAAATTTACGGTCAAAGATAGACTTGTTTGAATCTTGAAATTCGAAATATGTCACATAAATTGGGACAAAGGGAGTAATTAATTAAATTTGAGACCTTCTGCGCGCTACTATGGAAAAAAAGGAATTAACCATGGATAATGTTTAGTAGGTAAACAACAAAAATCTCGTGTTAATTCCATTTAGCTATAGAAATTTAGCTATGAATTAATTAAAGATTACAGAAAAATTCTGATATGGGATATATTGATATTTTGAGGATATGGGGATTCCCTAACATTATGAATTGAATACGTCCTCTTCTAGCAATGTCCTTATAGAAAAAACTAAATAATTTGTATTGGGATTCCATATGCAAGTTGGTATTTGGGAATAAAGTTTGGAGCATTTTTGAATGGGCAAGTGTTAGAGATGACTACCACGAAATGTGGGAGAAGCATGAGATGCCTTTTTTATCTTATTAGAATCATCAATTTATTCAGTCTTGGGATAATAGTCATAAGTCCTATAAATTTGACAAACTTGAATCAACATTTTCTTAAGCAACCCTCAAATCATCCAAAATGGGTCTCCAAACTGATATATATCCTTCTCATGGCGTCAAACAGCAGCATAGCTACTATGACGATAACGACTACTACTCCTCGGAGGATAATTATTACAGCAACAATGGCTCAAGCATGCAAATGAAGAAGCCTTATGGTTATCGCACCACTACTCCAACCCAAAATCATCACATGATGATGAGCCATGCCGGCTATAGCCAAGATGGGAACATGTCTCATGGTTCTGCTAATATTTCCAGCTATGGATCAAGTGGAATGCAACACTCTTCCAACACGAACGGTGGCTATGGATCAAGTGGAATGCAACACTCTTCCAACCCGAACGGTGGCTATGGATCAAGTGGAATGCAACACTCTTCCCACGCCAATGCTGGCTATGGAAGTGGAATGTATGGAAGTGCAATGCAACAATCTTCCCACATGAACGGTGGCTATGGAAGTGGAATGCTGCATGCTTCCCACATGAGTGGTGGCTATGGAAGCGGAATGCAACATTCATCCCACATGAATGGTGGCTACGGCAATGGAATGCAACACTCTTCGCAGATGAATGGTGCTTATGGGGGTGGGATGCACCACTCTTCACACATGAATGGTCGTTATGGAGGTGGGATGCATGAATCTTCCCACACACATATGTCCAGGGGTGTAGAGAACGATTCCGATAGGAAGCCTGGTTACTATGAACAGCATAACAATAATACTGATCATATGTGGAACATGAAGAGTTTGAATGACTAAATCCCCAAAAGTGTTTTGTGTAAGGTGGAACTATATATGGGTGTTTTGGTTGAGTCTTTGGCTATCTTATATTACAAAGGCCTAAAACCTAAATAATGAATCTAAACAACCCTGCTACTATGTACTCATCCATGTATTACTTACTTTTTTATACCCAAAACTATGAATAATTTGAATTAAATGTATTACTGTTTTTGATAAAGTCTTTTTTTCCATCTACTTTTACGTACTATTCGTGGGCTTATTTCGAGTTGCCTCATTTTCATTTACAAGTTCAAACTAGGAAATAGATGAAAAGTGTTGGCAGAAAGGATAGATCCTCCCATTTTCCTAAAATTTGCAGCCGATTATTATCACAACTATTGCAATTAAAATGGGCTAATATTTTTTATGAAAAATACATAACTAGCATATCTACTCAATCCAGCTATAGTTTTAAGGAATAACATAACTCAACGAAGATTTCTTTTTTCCTAGAAGAATCCTATAGTACTCTCTTCTATCTATCCCCTCTGTCTCTCTCCCTCTCTTTGCTCTCATCGGTAACCCTTCTTCATCAAATCTCCACCAGTAAAGAATCATGGATACACTTCTCCAAATAAAAAATATTATCACCCTCATTGATCATCTTATTCATGTATCGAACTCCAGCTTCAAGAATTTGCAGATCCAATTTTCAAATAAAGTTCAGATCAAGTTGAGGTTTTCTCAGATCTACAGAGTTTGGTAAGGAATTGAAATAAATTATTTATGAATTCATATAGAGGAGAGTAATAGGAAGAAGTAGTGAAATTTTGAGACTATTTGGAGATGGTCGATTGATGGCGGTTGTTTGATTTTTCTCAGATATACGGAGGTTGGTTGGAGGAAATGACTTGTGTGTTCATGTACAGGAAGATGCATGAAATAGGTGGTAAAATTTCGGGGGCATTTTGGAGGTTTTTGGGGAGAAGTCCAGTGTTGGTGGGCTATCAAGTCCCGAGACTTCCCCCTAGACGCGACACAGTACTGAGAACCATAAGTTATTCCAAGCTAACCTCGTGCATGGTAAGATAGTAAGATATACAAATTAAGAACTGAAAAGCGGAAGATAACTGGAACAGATCTATCTAAACAAACATAAAGAGACAAATATCTAAGTACGCATGAGCAAAATCTAATTGACTGTCTAAAAAGTCTCTACTAATATTGGGTATCTAAGACATGCCCCTAGATAACTCTAAAGTTTGAAAACTGAAAGGAATATAAGGGGTTGTCCTATAAATAGAGACTTGTTCCTTCTAACTTATTTGGCATTCACAATGTAGTCCTATGGGCATTGAGAGTTTTGGTGAGAGGGAGAATTTGTGGGACACAAGTGATACGTTATCACTTGTGTGAACCTCCTTATATTTCGAGTGAATTGGTTGAGATTATTTCTCTGTATATTTTCTACTCTCGTGTTTATATAGTGAATTGTTCATCCCCTTTGTGAACGTAGATCAATTGACCGAATCATGTTAAATCATTGTGTCTTATAGTGTATTTCTTGTTTGTCTTCCTACTCGTGGTTTTCAAGGTTTGTTTTATTAGCTTCTGCATAACACCTAATTCTTTTTCGATTATTAGAGCTAGGTTCAATGATGGAGACAGGAATAGTGGTTTGATAATCGTTGGTTGAACTAGGTTAAAAATCGGGTGTTCATCTTGGCGGGTGTAGTTCTAGCCGCAACCTATTTTGATAGTAATGTTGACTTTTGTTAGAGAAATTGTTTCTGAGAAGTTCTCTGTATTGAGACATAGATTTTGCATAGGAGATTATGAAGATGAGATGCAAGTTGTTGAAGATTATTTGAAAAAGGTGGACAAATTTATTTTGTTAGAAATACAGGCCAAGGGGGAGATTTGTTAGGTATTAATTGCCTTGAGTTTCTTACCATAAATAGATTTTTCGTCAAGGAAAAGGTTTAGGATTGACTAGTCTTTTCCTTGTAGGAAAAGGTTTAGAACTCGATAAATATAGGTTTGTTCCTAATAACTTAATCATCATTCACAATGTAGTCCTAGGGGATTTGAGACTTTTGGTTAGGGAGAGAATTTGTGGGACACAAGTGATACATTATCACATGTGTGAACCTCCCATGTATTCTGAGTGAATTGGTTGTGGTTATTTCTCTCTATATTTTGTACTCTCATATTTGTATAGCGGATTTCTCATCTCTTTTGTGGACATAGGTTGATTGACCAAACCACGCTAAATTTTTATGCCTTTTGGTATATTCAATTTCTCGATTGTCTTGTTACTCATGGTCTTTCGAGGTTCGCTTTGTTAGTTTTCGTATTACACCTAATTATTTCGGTCCTAACAAGTGGTATCAGAGCCAGGTTCAATGATGGAGTCGGGTTCAATGATGTATCTAGGTTCGATGGTTAACGATTGAGCTAAGTTTAGTCGTTCGATAATCGATGATTGAACCGGGTTAAAAATTGGGTGTTCATCTTGGCGGGTGTAGTTCGAGGTGCAACTTTTTTTATAGTAATGATGATTTTGTTGGATAAATTGCATCAGAGAGGTTCTCTATGTCAATACATAGATTTGATGGAGGATATTATGGAAAGGAGATGCAAGTTGTTGAAGATTATGTGAAGAAGGTGGACAAATCTATTTCGTCATAAATTCAAGCCAAGGGGGAGATTTGTTGGGTATTATTTGCCCTGAGTTTCTTACCAAATATAATTTTTTTTCTTTTAGGAAAAGGTTTAGGAATGCCTAGTCCTTTTCTTGTAGGAAAAGATTTAGTTTAGGTCTCTATAAACAGAGTCTTCTTCCTTCTAATTTAATCGGCATTCACAATGTAGTCCTAGGGGCTTTGAGAGATTTAGTTGGGGGAGAATTTGTGGGACACAAGTGATACATTATCACTTGTGTGAACCTCCTTTTATTCCGAGTTGGATCACCGAGATCAAATAAAGTAAAATTCACAAGCGAATATGTATTTAATCTTGGTGGAGGAGCAGTCTCTTGGAAATCTCCCAAACAAAAATATATCGCTATCTTTACAATGATCTCTGAGCTTGTTTCTCTAGATAAGATCGATGAATAAGTTGGAAGACACCGGAATTTGATAGATATTCTATTTTTGATGTCGAACAAGAAGATAAAAATAAAATAGAAATTAAAAAAAAGATAGATAAAAGAGATAGACACAATTAAATTCAAGCAACTAAGAGATGTAATGGTGAAACTAACCAAAAACACCACTTAATTGAGAAATAAAAGCACCTAATCTATTAGAATCCTCAAGAAAGTAATAACCTTACTTGCAAATTCTAGGAGAAAATGTTGAAGTTCAACAAAGAGCTTCCAAACTCTCCTAAGAGGCATAACATGTCCAAAAAAAACCCTTATGAAACCCTACTATCTATTATTTATACTAAAAACTAAAATAGTGAAGAAAGACTCAATTGCCCTTCATTAAAATTACAAGGTAATTAAAATGGTAGAGCACTTAATATATTAAATATCTTCAAGTCTTCCATGTTGGAGCCTTCCAAAGGTTCCATCTTCATCCATAAAGCTTGCAATGCTTGAAGGTCCTTAGCTTGACTCCTTGTGAAAGGCCTCCTTGAAGTAGTGTCACTTTGATCTACATCACACTCCCCTTCTTCAAAAGAATTCATCCTCGAATTCGCGTCACCTTCATCAAAAAATGATAAATCACTAACATTGAAAACATTATGGACCAAATACTCACTTGGTAAGTCTACTCTATAAGCATTATCCCCAATCTTCTCAAGCACTTGAAAAGGTCCATCTCCTCTTGGTATAACTTTGTTCTTCCTTTTGCTTGGAAATATTTCCTTCCTAAAACGAACCCATACCCAATCACCAGGTGCAAAGGTGACTCGCTTTCGTCCCTTGTTGGCTTTTTTGGTTGCATCATTGTTGGCCTTCTGAATTCGCATTCTTACTTTCTCATGGATGTTCATCATAGCTTTTGCCTTAGCTTTTGCATCTATACTCACAATAATATCTTTGGGTAAATGAGTTAAATCTAATGGAGTCAAGGGATTAAAGCAATAAACACACTCAAAAGGGGTTATGCCAATAGATCTATGAATAGTTCTATTATATGCAAACTCAATTAATGGCAGTTGATCCTCCCAAGAAGTTAACTTCTCTTTAACCATATCCCTAAGCATGTTACCTAAGGTTCTATTAACTACCTCAGTTTGACCATCTGTTTGGGGATGACAAGAAGTAGAAAATAGTAACTTAGTTCCCAAATTTCCCCACAAATACCTCCAAAAATGACTTAGAAGCTTTGAATCTCTATCACTAGTTCCGTGCAATTTCATCACATTATGAACAAATAAGGTAGAAACATGAGATGCATCATCACTTTTATGACAACCAATAAAGTGAGCCATTTTAGAAAATCTATCCACAACAACAAAGATGCTATCCTTACCCTTCTTAGTCCTCGGGAGACCAACAACAAAGTCCATGGAAATATCTAGCCAAGGGCCACTAGGAATAGGCAAAGGGGTATACAACCCATGGGGTTGGGTACAAGATTTAGCATGATTACAATCCAAACACCTAGCACAAATTATTTCCACATCTCTTATCATCTTAGGCCAAAAGAAATGTTCACTAAGAATAGCCAAGGTTTTTGACACTCCAAAATGACCCATCAAACCTCCATTGTGTGCCTCTTTCACTAACAACTCTCTCCATGAGGACATAGGTACACAAAGCTTTCCATTCCTAAACAAATACCCCTCCTTCAACTCAAACCTAGGAGTTCTAGATTCATTACCCTTCTTAACAACTTGTACACACCTATTCAAGCTCACTTGACACTCCCCAAAGACTTTTTCAAAATCATCATCATTAGAATATAACTCATTCAAACTCTCAAAACCCATTAATCTAGAAGTCAAGGTATTCATCAAAACATATCTTCTAGATAAAGCATCTGCCACAATATTCTTTTTCCCTTGCTTATAATCAATCACATAAGGAAAAGACTCAATAAATTATATCCATTTGGCATGCCTTCTATTAAGTTTCTTTTGAACCCTAATATTCTTCAAAGCCTCATGATCGATTCTAATCACAAACTCCTTATGCCACAAATAATGTTGCCAATTCGCTAAGGCTCTCACTAGGGCATAGAGTTCCTTATCATAGGTAGTATATTGCAATGGAGCTCCTCTTAACTTCTCACTAAAGTAAGCTATGGGTTTTCCTTCTTTCATCAAGACCGCACCAATGCCTACTCCACTAGCATCACACTCAATTTCAAACATCTTCTTAAAATCGGAAAGTTGAAGTAAAGGAGTGGAACTAAGTTTCTCCTTTAAGATTTTAAAGGCTTCCTCTTGTTTTATACCCCAAATGAAAGGCTTTTCCTTTTTGATGACCTCGGTTAGAGGAGCGGCTAGAGAACTAAAATTAGGTCTGTTAATATCCAAAATTCTTTTGGGAGATTAATAGATTTAAACAGAAGACATCATTACTCTTTTATAGCTCTAATGGAACCTTTTCAGGATCCATCAGAGTTAGAACACTTTAGAATAAAATTGGGTTTGACAAGGCCTTGGTTAATTGTTCTGGAAAGGTATGGATTTTCTGGAAAAATGATTGGGAGGGCGTCGTAGTTCTAGATACTATACAACAATTAATCATGAAGTTTGTTAGCAACAACGACATCTTTCTTATTTCTTCATTGTATGCTAGATGTAGCGAGGTTGAAAGACTAGAACTATGGAAAGAATTAGGAAGTATTGCAGAGGATTGCCATCATCCTTCTATGGTGGGAGGAGACTTTAACGTCATTTTAAAAGAGGAGGAAAAATTGGGGGGGGGGAGGGCCGACTTTTACTTAACAAGAAGCAATGGACTTTGCACAGTGTATAAATTATTGTACTTTGTCTAAAGTTCCTATCTTTGGGAGAAAATACACTTGGTGGAATGGACGTATTGAAGAAGGTTGTATATTGAAGAGGTTAGATGGGATTTTGGTGAATAATGATTTTTTGGCAATTTTTCCAGCTACAGAGGTTTACCATTTTATTAGACAAGGGTATGATCATGCCTCTTTGCATGTTGTATGCAAAACTGAAGAGGAGCCTACAATCAAGCCTTTTAGATTTCTAAATTTTTGGACAAAACATCAACACTTCACAAAGATAGTGCACCAAAATTGGAATACTGATTTGGTAGGCAGCCCGTTCATGGAAGTACAATCAAAATTAAAAAAGGTGAAAAGAGCGTTGGGCACCAGTAAAGAAGTCTTTGGCAATATATTTCAACAGATTGCTACTATAGAAGATATGATCAGGATAAAAGAAAATCAGTTCGAGATTAATCCTTCGGCAGGTAATAGAACTGATTTGAGCAGAACGGAGGTTGAATTGAAGAAATATCTCAAGATTGAGGAAGAATATTGGAAACAAAAAGTTGGGATGATATGGTTTGTAGATGGGGACAGAAACACTAAATTTTTCCATTCCTACGTTAAAGGAAGAATGAAAAAGCTACATCTGTCTCAAATTACTAATTAGATAGGATAAGTCTTTCAAACAAATCACCAAATGGGTGAAGCGGCATTAGCTTTCTTCTAAGTGCAATTCAAAGAGGAAGGAAACAATCAGGATTGGACAATGTTGAATCACATTCCCAGGTTGATAACATATGAGGAGAATGAGGAGATGACAAAGCTACCTTCACAAGTGGAGGTAAAAAGGGTGGTATTCGAGCTAAATGGTGATAATGCGTACCGACCAGATGGGTTTTCAGGCCTTTTCTTTCAAAGTTGTTGGGACATTATTAAAGTGGATATTACTAAACTGGTAAGAGCTTTCTTTTGTGGGCATGAGCTTCCCAAATACATTACTCATACCAATTTAGTGTTATTACCCAAGAAAGAAAAGGTGAAGATGCTCACTGATTTGAGGCTAATTAGCCTTAGTTTTTTTATCAACAAAAGCATTTCAAGAATGGTACATGATCGAATGGCAGAGGTTTTACCAAAGATAATTTCTCCCACGCAGTCTGGTTTCATAAAGGGAAGAAGTATCACTAAAAATGTGTTAGTAGCACAAGAAATTATCAGGAATATCGACAAGAGAAATAGTAATATTAATGTGGTGGTGAAGTTGGATATGGCGAAGTCATACGACAGGGTATCTTGGATCTTTTTATCTAAAGTACTGAGAAAGTTTGGGTTTTCGGAAATCATTATTGACATGGTATGGAAAATGGTATCAAATAACTGGTACTTAATTTTGATCAATGGGCAATCTAATGGTTTCTTTCTATCTTCCAGAGGGCTTAAACAAGGTGATCAATTATCACCGACTCTATTTATAATTGCAATAGAGGTACTAGCTAAAGGGCTTAACAGACTGCATGATGATAACAATTTTATGGGATATGGCCTACCCAAATAGAGTCCAGCGATAAACCATTTGTCCTGTGCGGATGATACTATTTTATTATGTTCTGGGGATAGAACTTCGGTAGTGAAGATGATGGTCGTATTAAGAGACTATGAGAGAATATCTGGTCAGATGGTAAACAAATCAAAGAGCTCACTTTATCTTTCATGATAAAACCCCACTGATAGTTGCAATAAGAATGAGAAAACTCACAGGGATAAAGCAAGGAAATTTTCCTTTCACATACCTTGGGTGCCAAGTTTACTATGGCAGGAAACTCAAAAGTTATTTTGAAGAATTAATAAGAAAGATAGCAAGGAGGATTCTTTCTTGGCAAAATTGATTACTAACTTTTGGTGGAAAGTACACATTAGTATGTCATATTCTACAATCCATGCCGGTGTATTTACTCTCAGCAATGAACCCACCCAAGAGTGTAATAGAGCAGATTCATCAAATGTTTTCGAAGTTTTTTGGGGGAGTACTGGGAGCCTGAAAGGAAAACATTGGGTAGCCTGGGAAGACATGTGCATTCCCAAGGAGGAAGGAGGACTGGGATTCAGGTCCCTACATGCAGTAAATAATGCTTTATTTGCAAAACTATGGTGAAATTTCAGGACATCCACATCACTATGGAGCAATTACATGGGTAACAAGTACTGCAAAAAGACACATCCCACAGTTTCAAGGAGTGTTAGCGCGTCTCATGTTTGGAAAAAAAATGGTAGCCATGAGGGAAGAAGTAGAACATGAGATTTAGTGGCAATTAAAAGCAGGCACATCTAGTTTCTAGTTTGATAACTGGACAAAAGAAGGTGCTTTGTATTACACTGAAGGAGAATCTGCCAGGGATGAGGAAATGGAAGTGAAAGAATTCATTAAGGAGGGTTCGTAGAATAGAAGGAAGCTCAGAGACTGTCTCTCAGAATAGATGACAGAACACATAGTCAATAACATATTACCTTGCACAAGTGAGATGAATGATAAAGCTTGGTGGATGGGAAGCTCAGTTGGGAATTTCACAGTCAAATCTGCCTATCAAATAGTAAGGCACAAAAGAGAGCAAATAGAATACTGCAGGAACATATGGATCAAAACGCTTCTTTTTAAGATCTCTTTCTTTTTATGGAGAGTCTGGAAAAAGAGAATTGCCACTGATGATAATCTAAGAAGAATGAGAATGAATATAGTCTCTAAATGCTATTGTTGTGAAAGAGGGGAAATGGAAACCATGCAACATCTTCTACTAACAACTCACATATCTCAAAGGCTATGGAGGCTATCTGCTACTTGTGCAGGTATCAACATAAAAGGGCAACAATTATAACAATTGATTCTCCAATGGTGGGAATTTGATGCTAATCCTAAGGTATAACACATAATGAAGGAAATACCCCACATATTCATGTGGGAATTGTGGAAAAGAAGGAACGGAAAGAGACATGACAAGGAAATTTCATTCAATAAAATGTACTCTCAATGTCTGCTGACAGTACATCAATTTCTTAAAGCCAATTACCCATGGCTAAGAAATGTTCCTTATAATTGGAATGGCATGTTTGATCTTCTGCAATAGTATAGACCTATTCTTTATTTCCATATAGTAAAGTGGTCGGTACCTGAGGAGGGATGGTTTAAGTGTAACACACATGGGGCAAGCAGAGGGAATCTAGGGGAAAGCTCCTATGGTTTTTGTATTAGAGATAACAAGGGAGACTTGGTTTACGTAGAAGCACAAAACATAGGCATCACCACAAACATAGAGGCAGAAACAACAGCAGTTTGGAAAGCATTACAACATTGTAAGAGGCAAGGTATCACACATATCATATTAGAGACTGATTAAGTCTTAAGAATATGATAAAAAGAGACTGGAAAGTACCTTGGACCCTAATAGAAAGAATAGAGGAGATACAAGACATTATGAACATACTAAATACTCAGGTTGTGCACATTTATAGAGAAGGAAATAAACTAGTTGACTGCATTACAAACATAGCCATCAATCATGAAGACAAGCAGCAGTATGCAAGTTTCTATGATCTACCAATCAAGGCAAGAAAAAATCTTAACATGGACAAACACCAGATACCAGCAATCAGGATAAGAACAAGGAGAATCACCAATACAAGCAATCATCAACATGAGAGGTGAAGGAAAGAGTACATATTCACATAGATATTATATTTATAGAAAAGCCAGGGCAAAATAACTACGCGAATACAAACTAACAACCAACAAAGAATCATGCGTTCACCAGTACAAAGCGCGAATCATGGAACAGGATCTGCAAAGCGGCCTTGGTGCACAGCTAGGAGAAAATTACGAAGCTATAAGGGAGCAATCTGGGTATCCCCATTTTGGGTACAACTGCGAAGGAGACGTGATCAGAGGAAGAACAGAAGTAGAAAAAAGGGAGAAAAGAAAGGAGCTTACATTGAGCTAAGAAGGCACACGATTGGAACTTCCCTCCAAGTTTATCACCAATGGTTGTATCTACATAGGGAAAGGGTAAGAGAATAGCATTGGAACAAAAAGGAAATGAGAAAAGGCATACATGTGATAGTTGTTCAAAAAACATTAGACCTCCTCTTGATGATGATGATACAGAAAAGGAGGATGACGAAACTCAGGTCAGGCAGACATGGATATTATTTGCAGTGGAAATGAAAAAAAGGGAGGAGGAAGAGAACATAGACCACTTTAGGAATCCCTTATCTAGGACATTTTTGTTGGTCACTTTTGGACTGATTATGTATATATTGCTTTCCTTTTTGGTTCTATTCCAAATGGGCTTCTTTTCAGTCCATAGATTTTTATGAATAAAATGGACCACGGTCCAAAATTTGATCAAAAGAAAAAAAAAACTTGCCAACCCATGAAAGCTTCTAACATCACTAATGGACTTAGGGGTTGGCCAACTCCTAATTGCCTCTACCTTCTCATCATCCACCTTAACTCCACTTGAGCTTACAACAAAACCAAGGAAAACAACACGGTCCACACAAAAAGAACATTTTTTAAAATTCACATACAACTTTTCATTTCTCAACACATCAAAAATCAACCTCAAATGTTGCACATGATCATCCAAGCACTTGCTATAATCCAAAATATCATCAAAATAAATCACAACAAAATCATTAATAAACGATTTAAGTACGTGATTCATTAGTCGCATAAAAGTTCTTGGTGCATTGGTTAGTCCAAAAGGCATCACCATCCACTCATATAATCCAAATTTAGTTTTGAAACAGGTTTTCCATTCATCTCCGGATTTTATTGGAATTTGATGGTATCCACTTCGCAAATCTATTTTAGAGAATAAGGTAGAACCACACAATTCATCTAGCATATCATCATGTCTAGGAATAGGATGTCGATATTTTACCGTAATTCTATTAATGGCATGACAATCTACACACATCCTCCATGAACCATCCTTCTTGGGCACTACAATCATGGGCACCGCACATGGACTTAGACTTTCTCTTATCAATCCTTTTTCCAAAAGTTCCTCAACTTGTCTTTGCAATTCGTAAGTGTCTTGAGGGTTTCTCCTATAAGTGGTTTTGTTGGGTAGTTGAGAACCCAGTACAAAGTCAATTTGATGTTCTATTCCCCTCCAAGGAGGCATTCCACTAGGCATTTCTTCCGGAAATAGATCTTCATAACCTTGCAACAAAGAAGAAACAACACTTGGTAAATATAATGATGTTAGTTCACTATTAGAAAGCAAAGAATATCCTTTTGGTTTAATAAGTATGACTTGAGTATCATCCTTAATGTTTAGCTCTTTCGTGCTCTCTTGATTTTGTAAAATCATGCACATCTTTCCTTTTTCTTTGATGTTTTGTTTTTCTTGCTCATATCTTCTTTTTTTGTGATAATTCATTCTCACTTGAGCTCTCAACCTCTCTTTTTCCTTTTTTTGAATTATCATTTTTCACTCTCTTACTCTCCTCTCTTTTTTTTCTTTCAAGTTTTTCTTTCAACTCTCTCATTTTTCTATATTCCTCTCCCACTTGAAAAAGAGAAAGAGGGTTAAGAATGTGCTTTTTACCATCCTTAACAAATGCATATTTATCGGACCTTCCATCATGTTTTACCCCTACATCATAATCTCATGGCCTTCCCAACAATAGATGACAAGCTTGCATCGGTACAACATCACAAAGCACTTCATCATGGTAGATTCCAATCTTGAACTTTATCAACACTTTCTTGTTCAACTTGAGTTCACCACATTCATTGAGCCATTGCAACCTATAAGGTTTTGGATTCCTTCTTGTTGGAAGTTTCAATTGTTCCACCATAGATACACTAGCAACATTTGCACAACTTCCACTATCAATGATAAAGAAACATAATTGCTCTTGAACCCTGCACCAATTATGAAACAAATTTTCCCTTTGATCAAGATCTTCCCTCGCTAGAGCACTCATACTCCTCCTTACAACAAAAACAAGTTTTCCATCATCATTAATTTCTTCTCGATCCCCTTCTCTCATAAATTCATCACTACTATCATCCTCTCTATGGTCATCCTTAGATTCATCGTCCATTTGATAACCACCATCATTCAATGCAATGATAGTTCTTCTATGAGGGCATTCATTTGCTTTATGTCCATACCCTTGGCATTTAAAACACTTTATTTTAGATGGAGTTTCAAGTTTAGATTTGTTACCTAAATCCTTGTAGTCCATCTTTGGTATGGCTTTGTCAAAATTGGACTTGAAGTCTTGATTTGCACCTTTAGAGTTGTCCCAAGTAGGAGATGATTTCCAAACTTCTTTATTTTTTTGCCCATGAAGAAGAAGAAGATTGCACTCTTGATTTATTTTCCTTTTGTTGTTCCTCCACCTTGAGTGCCATTTGATAAGCTTCATATAAAGTAGGAAGACGATGCAAATCTAATGGTTGCCTTATCTCTCTATTTAAAAGCCCGAGATAATCTTGCCACAAGATTCATCTCTCCATCATTGACACTAGCTCGAAGCCTAGTATGCTCTAGCTCCTCATAATACCCTTCCACACTCTTGCTTCCTTGTTGAAGATTGTAATACTTTTTGAGCTTATATTGTTCATAATTTTGACCCACAAATCTTTCTCTCATTCTTCTTTTCATGTCATTCCAATTTGTAACAAAACTTCTATTCACCAAAGCATACCTTTCAATTTTCTCCCACCATGTAGAAGCAAAACCCTCAAGGTGACTTATAGCATAATTCAGTTTTTTAACATCGCTCATATTGTTGAGATTATTTTGTCTTTCAAGCTTCACTATCCAATCAAGGTATTCATTTGGGTCACTACTTCCTTTGAAAAATGGAAGTGTAACCTTGATGTTGTTGAATCTTCGATCTTCATCATCATTCCTTCGATTGTATTCTCTACCATCAACCGGATGCCAACCTCCATTTCCTTCTCTTCTTCCTCTCCCACCTAACCTCTCTTGTTGAGCTTGATCGTCTATTCCATAGCCGTAATTATCACCATCAAAAGAATCATGATCCTCAAGGTTATGTTGGGCTCTCATTTGAGGTCTAATTACTTGTGGTGGAAGATTTTCTTGTTGACCCCCCCCCCCCTTTTGGAAGTGTCACTTGATGGTGAGCCTTCATTGGTAATTTGACATTAGGAGATAGGGTATCTTGCACAATTAAGTGTGATGGAATTGCATCAAGAGGAGTTTTACTTGATCCCTCATCATTTTGACATCTAGGATTGAAAATCTCAAGTGGTTGTGATTTCTTGAGTTCTTACCCTCGTATCCACATCTTCCAATTTTCCCTTCATATCTCTCATGTCTTCCAATAGTTGTTGAAGCATCATTTCCATTTTGCTAGAGGGTTCTCCCTCCAATTGAGTCATTGTACCTACAAAAAGAAATAAAGAGTACGTAGAAAAAGTTCCTCACCACTCACTTTTTTTTCACTCACACTCGTGTATTATTATAAGGCCAATGCTTTTTAGGCTACCCTCCAATGAACTCACTTCACTCTTGCCTTTTACCACTCTTGAATAACCCAAGGTTGAGAGTCAACACAGTCAAATAATTCACAAGTGGTACTACTTCTTCGGGATGGAGTGGAGTTTATGTAAATCAAGAAAGGACATGGAAACAAATAAGCATTCAACAAAATAAAATAAAAAGAATTGGCACGAACAAGAACTAACGTAAGTTAAGTATGAACTAATACTCAAAGTAATCTAGCTAGAATTAACTAACAAAAGTAGAGAATATTTTTCTTTTGTTCTTCTTCTTCTCCAAGAAGTGGGTCATTTTTTATTTTATTTTTTGTGTTTTTGAACTAATTCCCTTCAATACTCCATCAAATGGACTCAAATTCGGGAAAGCACTATTCTACAACTACATCCATAAGTTTTGACCACCAATTTCTACAAATAAACAACAAATCAGCAAACCCATTTTCAAGTTACTTCTTCAAAGTTTCAAATCCTAACAATGGCTTCTCATATTTTTTTTTGCCATGTAATCTTTAATTTTTAGCTAGGAAACCACAATATGTAGCTTAGAGAAATCAACCAACTCTCAAATTCATCAACTACACCCAAAAAAAATCCGATCTTTTTTGGCTGATTTTAGAAATTAAACAATTGAAAGATTAAGAATTGTAGGAACAATTCTCTGGCCTTGCTCTGATACCAATTTGATATGAAACAAGAAGATAAAAATAAAATAGAAATAAAAAAATGGATACAAGAGATAGACACAATTAAATTCGAGCAACTAAGAGATGTAATGGTGAAACTAACCAAAAACACCACTTAATTGAGAAATAAAAGCACCTAATCTATTAGAATCCTCAAGAAAGTAATAATCTTACTTGCAAATTCTAGGACAAAATGTTGACATTCAACAAAGGGCTTCCAAACTCTCAAAAGAGGCATAACATGTCCCAAAAAAACCATTATGAAACCCTAATAACTACTATTTATACTAAAAACTAAAATAGTGAAGAAAGACTCAATTTCCCTTCATTAAAATTACAAGGTAATAAAAATGGTAGAGCGCTTAATATATTAAATATATTCAATTCTTCCATTTGGAGCCTTCCAAAGGTTCCATCTTCATCCATAAAGCTTGCAATGCTTGATGGTCATTAGCTTGACTCCTTGTGAAAGGCCTCCTTGAAGTAGTGCCACTTTGATCTACATCACTTTTGGCCTGAACCTTGACATTAGTATGCATAAACTTTGATAGTCAAGATTCAATAGGTACGTCATGGAGCATGATGTATAACGAAAAGTCTCGTCATATAATACGTTGACATAATACCGTTAGAAAATTACTCTCTAGTGGAATTATCACAATTGACTTTGTAAAGTCAAATGATGTGTCGGATCCACTTACAAAAGGCCTAATTAGAGAGAGAGTTCAAAGATCATCTAAGGGAATGAGTTTACAGCTTAGGACAAGTCATCATGTCAGTAACTCTACCTAGCATACTAGAGATACCAAGAGCTAGGTTCAAGGAGAAAAACAAAGTTGTAACTGACGGTTCCACATTGTCAACCAACTCAATCCATTCTCATGATGAAGACAATGCTCAGGAACAAGGATAAAACATTAAGGCTTGTTAACGAGTTAATAAACCTTAAAATTTTTAATGATTTGCTAAGAGGTAGATTTGACAAAATAGTGTATCTAAACGATGACACGATTAGAAATCACCTATGTGAGTGTGAAGTGTAAGCCACATCAAAGAGAATCATTGTAAAAAGTTTATTCTCTATACACTCATGAAACTAGGAGGATTGTTGCGTTTTAAAAGGTGTGAATGGAAAATGAAGAGTTGCGACTTTTATCTAAAGTTTTGATTGTAATGAAAAATTGTGATTTTTGTGAAAGGTTGTGACCTTTTCGAAGGGTTGTAACTTTTCAAAGGGATGTGACCTTTCTGATTAAGGCACAATAAATATATGTTCACACTACCCTTTGTTGTCTATAAATAGAGAGTTTCCTCGTATTTTTCAGGAAAAATAAATTTTCTGGACTTCTCCTACTACTACTAAATCTAGTATTCTAAGTGTACTTTACTATCGTTGAGTGGTTTGATGATACCGTGGTTTTAGGTACCGATACACCGATGAACAACACTTTGATCTCTTTGATGGCTCTTATATAGGCTTCATTAGAGATAGTAGTCGTTGAGATCATTGACGACAAGAAGGCAACCCCAAAAAATTGACCCTTGGAAAGAGGAATTGATACTTTCGACTCTTGCCATTTTTTAGAGATTACGATTCAGTCCTCAAAATAAATTGGTACTTTCTTTCATATTAATCACACGGTCTTGATACTTCTTAATTTCCTTCTAAATAGCTTGGTACTTAATATCATGATAATATATAATTGTCCTCTTGTAAGGAGAAGTGTTTTGTTACATTAACATACCTTTGATTTGATTGTTTTATTTCTTATATACTGATACTATATAGAATTTTATATCATGGATGTCCTGAATATAATTTTTATAAATAATTATTTCTACTTATCATGGTGCTAATAATGTAGAAGTGCTTTGGAAACAGGTGTATGTATAAGCTCGACTTTGAGCTAGTATGAAAAATAGTGTGGAAGTAATATTATTGTGAGTTGTAAGAAATAAATGAGTGTTGTTCTTATAAAAGAGTAGTAGTCTTTTGACACTACCAAGTTTTCTTCAATATTATTGAATTTGTTGTTACTCTCTTGCTCTTGCTATTTAGTGTGGACATTTTCCTGGGTGTGATTATCATTTTTTCAAACAAATTATACATACATTAAAAACCCTACAAAAGAAGATGATAAATAATATCAAGACTAATATAAGTCCTTGTCCCCCATTTAGAAAAAGTATATCATTGCAGAGATATATAAATCTACCTGCAAGCTCTATCTTTTTGTTATTCCAACAAATAGATATAAATATATGGCTTATGCTGCTCTTTCTTCACTTATGTATACATTGGAACAACTTTCGAAACGTAACCAATCTTTGGTTTGTTGAAGTTGTACACAACAACGTCATGTTAAATCTCTCTATCAAAATCTTTCTGCTATGCAAGTTTTTCTTGACGATACGACAAAGCAAGCCAAAGATATTGAAACTCTTAAGTTGTAGAAAAGAAGATCAGAGATGTAATATACAAAGTAGAAGATAAAGTTGATTCAAGACTAAGAAGCATCATTCAAGCTGATTGCACAGAAAAAAAGAGAAGGGGCTTGTAAATACTTCGAGGAAGAGTTAACTGATAGAAGTCTAATTTTGGCTGGTACACGAAGGACTAATGGAAGGATGAGAACTTGCAACATTCACCATCTTCTTCTCCAACTATGTAAATCCATGAATGATCAACGGCGAGTGATCCCTCTATCTACACTAGAAGAGAAGCACGATTATCTTATGCCAGGACGAGATTGTAGAAGCAGATCTGCAAGGACGAGATTCCCCAGAGTATTGAAGAAATAAGTTCTAGCGCCATATATGATAATACATGCATACCACATTTTTTCTACAAGTTTGTAATATCTTGATAAAGAAGAGATTATGTTATGCAATTCAAAGGATATATTCAACATGACAATAGACTAATAACATAACATATACAATTAAAATTACTAAAATCATAACGGATGAATATTACATGATGAACACAACACTTATTACTGAATTTAACTGAATCATAGCTGATGAACACAACACTTAGGATAACTCAAATCAGAAATGAACCAAGACACTTAATATAATATTTTATTTTCGACAATTCCATAATGCGCGCACTAGGAATGATGGTTGAACTAGTAATTGAGAACTATGGAATAAGTAGATCCACTAACCCTATTAGCAAAGGATCGACCAACATTGAGTCCATATGAAGAACTTTAGCTTGAACAATTAGGAGGAGTCCAGGCACTTCCCAATGTCTGAAATGGGAATGCATTATTATTCACCATTTGTGCCTCTTTTTCAACCTTTTGCTTTAGAATTTCCAATGCCTTCTTCAAGTGTTGACGTTGAAATAAGTTAAGTTCTTCCATAGGAGATTCCCACCATAGACCATTAGCTCTCTTCCTAATATCTCAAAGGGATTCTCCGCAATTTTTCTCCATCTGGAGAACCCCTTTGAGGTTCATGAGCTTGGTATTGAGCTCACGTATACCATCTTCTCTGCGAGCCACGATTTGTTGATTGTGGACATCGCTATTTGGTGGAGGGAGGTTCCTCCCCGAGGAACCTCTCCACCAACGTGTCCACGCAAGGGTGACCAAAGGAGAAGACTTTACCGTCCTGGGAAAGTATCACAATGGCAATTTCAGCACCACACATAGCGTACAAAGTTCACTTGCCTTTTTGAACAGACCAGCACGTCGCTTAGAAAATGTAATTCCTAAGTTTCTCACATTCTTCATTTTCACCATGTCAACCCTTTGACGACTCTTGCAGATTCTTCTTGTCATGTCTAAACTATCACAAAGAAATTGTGACTTTTTGTCTTAACACCAAGAGCTTTATATAAGAAATTGTGTTTTAAAATAACTTAATCACATAGACGTTAATTAGCATAATTAGACAATTCATCTTTTCCTAATTAGTTTTATATTATGGGATTGCATTTGACCGTTATTTTATTTGAGAACAATTGAAAAAATAAGATATATTAAATGATTAATAAAAAACCTTTTACTTTAATAATAACACCAATTTTGCATTTACCATTGAATTTTCCTAGTCGATCATCATTTAGAGATTTTTCCTAATTAGAATTATATTATTAGATTGCATTTGACCGCTATTTTATTTGAGAATAATATTTTTTTTAAATATATTAAATGATTAATAAAAACCTTTTATTGTAATAATTACACGAATTTTGAATTTACCATTGAATTTTCCTAGTCGATCACCATTTAGAGATTTTTCCTAATTAGAATTATATTATTGGATTGCATTTGACTGCTATTTTATTTGAGAACAATATTTTTTAAAAAACATATTAAATTGTTAATAAAAACCTTTTATTTTAATAATAACACAAATTTTGCATTTACCATTGAATTTTCCTAGTCGATCATCATTTAGAGATTTTTCCTAATTAGAATTATATTATTGGATTGCATTTGACTGTTGTATTATTTATGTTGTCCATGTGGGCACATATAAACCTTTAAAATATGCTATTAAATAATGCAGGGGGATAAAAGGTCATCTCCAAAGTTTTGTATAGTTACAACAATTTTGGTCAAAGTTCAGATATATTTCAGACCTTTTTCCCTAAATAATAATACGAATTTTGCATTTACCATTCAATTTTCCTAGTGGATAATCATTTAGAGATTTTTCCTAATTAGAATTATATTATTGGATTGCATTTGACTGCTGTATTATTTTAGAACATTTTTTAAAAAGAAATATATTAAATGATTAATAAAACCCTTTTATTTTAATAATTACACGACTTTTGCATTTACTATTGAATTTTCCTAGTCGATCATCATTTAGAGACATACAATGTATCATATAAAGTATACCCGGGAGTTTGGATTTATAAATGTTATTATTATTTATACCGTGTTACTCAAAACCTAAGTAGGCTTACAAATCAGATCATGATGTGATCAAGTGCTTTCTGGATCGTCTCTTACCTTCTTATTGGTATTTATCTCCAAAATGCTTATATATATATATATATATATATAGACATCATGTGGTGATATATTTGCCTTTTCAATTTGTAAATGCTAAACAACTCACATTCAAATATTATATTGATTTGTATTAGATTTATTAACAATAAACAACTCTCTATAAATAATAAAATTTGGAAGCTTATTTATTTAAATAAATTTACTAGATTAAATATAAAATATAAAATGCAGAAAATAAACATACCCGTTAAAAGGATTTGAGAGGTATTTTTGTCTTTACATAGATTAATACCAAGGTATTAAATTATATGTATTCCTAATATCACCAAATGTAAGGTATTAGCTATACATCCTATACCATGTATGGTGTGGAATTAATCCATGAATTAGTTATACATAGGCCGTAAATTCCTAGCAAACATAGTACTAAATAATACCATACAAATACATGGACTATTTCTCCTGATATTCCCTACCAAATGACTCAGTATTATTTTTTAGTTTTTTGAAGTTTCTACAACTTATTTTATGAACTTTGTCCTAATTAAGCTTTCTTCTGCTTGTCTCTGCCCAACCTATGTGTTACCATAAACTGGTATTCCATAAGTGATGAGCTACTACAGGAATTCGTACTAAAACCCTAAATTTTCATCAGATTAAGTTCGGCGGTAGACGTCATGGCCAATGCCAGCGATGCCTGGCCTACACTCCATGGTAATGAACAACCACCAAAACCACCATTGAACTATGCAACGAGTTGGAATAAAGTAGAAGACAAAATTACAAAGCCTATCCCTATCAAAGATATTAATTACACCCATGGAGAGCCAACTGTATTATGGGAGGAAGAAGAGGTTGAGACCATAATCATTAAAGAAAATTTACCGTTTGCCATAATTGAAAATTTTTGTTATGCCTGATCAGAACTAGAAGAGATTCGAAAAATTGGTCCTTTTACAGTGTGATATTCAAGGAGGAATGTAAGGCAATATTCTTGAGTAATAGTCACATCCTAATTCGCCTTACTACTATGGAATATTACATGCATGCCATGTTAACAATCGGCATATTTTTTGAAGGCTAAAGATGGGTATACTATCAGATGCGACCTCTAAAGTGGGAACCCTAGTTCAACCTAGAGGAGGAAACTACTACTGCCTTAGCATGGACCTCTTTTCCATCTCACCTAACTTTTTTGTTAAAGGATCCTTGTTTACGATGTTCAAAGTAGTGGGAAAACTGTTACATGTTGACATGGCTACAATAAGAAAATCTTAACCAAGTTGTGTCACATTAAAGGTTGAAGTCGACTTATTGAAAGGATTTCCAAAACAGATCAATGTTGGAGTTAAGAAGACATCTTCTAGCGAAATCATCTCAACGTGGATATAAATCTATTACATGCCAAAGTATTGCAAATATTGCAAACTTTAAGGCAGGGGCATGATTTACGTCGAGGGGGTTTAAAAAGATAAGTAAGCAAGCTGGTCGGGGCGGGTCAAATATAAACGGTTCTGATTCGATACACGCAACTAAATAAAATTCAACTCTACCTCAACACAAAAAATAAAATCGAGGAAGTATGTGTTTGATTTAATGTTAAAATGAGTATGAGAGAATGTATTTTTGAAAATTTTAATTATGGTCTTGTCTCCATCATTGTTGTATATATACGTTACTAATATACATATCTACGAGATGCACATATAATATTAAAATTGTATTTTTAATTATTTTTTATTGTGATATCTTGTTTGCGTATACTAATCATATTACCTTACAAAAGTCCAACTATCGTATTGTTCCTCATTACTGAAATGTAATCCCTCCCCCTCTGTCAAACCTCGAGCCTAAACCCTGGACGTGGCCGACACTCGAAAACCATCGTTGGTCCCCAAGCAAATCCTTGGTCTTGCTTACTACTTAACGGAAGACATTACTCAACAACAAGAACTTTAAATGCAAAGACATTCCTAGTCGATCATCATTTAGAGATTTTTCCTAATTAGAATTATATTATTGGATTGCATTTAACTGCTATTTTATTTGAGAAAAATATATTACATGATTAATAAAAGCCTTTTATTTTAATAATAACACGAATTTTGCATTTACCATTGTATTTTCCTAGTCGATCATCATTTTGAGATTTTTCCTAATTAGAATTAAATTATTGGATTGCATTTGACCGCTATATTATTTGAGAACAATATTTTTTTAAAATATATTAAATTATTAATAAAAAATATTTTATTTTAATAATAACACGAATTTTGCATTTACCATTGAATTTTCCTAGTCGATCATCATTTTGAGATTTTTCCTAATTAGAATTATATTATTGGATTGCATTTGACCGCTATTTTATTTGAGAACAATACTTTTTTAAAATATATTAAATGATTAATAAAACCCTTTTATTTTAATAATAACACGAATTTTGCATTTACCATTGAATTTTCCTAGTCGATCATCATTTATAGATATTTCCTAATTAGAATTATATTATTGGATTGTATTTGACTACTATATTATTTGAGAACATTTAAAAAATATATATTAAATGATTAATAAAGCCCTTTTATTTTAATAGTAACACGAGTTTTGCATTTACTATTGAATTTTCCTAGTCGATCATCATTTAGAGACATATAATGTATCACATCAAAGTATACACGGGCATTTGGATTTATAAATGTTATTATTATTTATATTGTGTTACTCAAAACCTAAGTAGGCTTACAAATCAGATCATGATATGATCAAGTGGTTTCTGGATCGTCTCTGACCTTCTTATTGGTATTTATCTCCAAAATGCTTTTATATATGTATACTGATTAGCTCATAAAGACCTACGTAAATCCATGAAGTCCATTGGATTATTCCTTCTGACTAAGCATATGAACCCTGAATTGTCTTAATAAGATAATTCAATCAATACCTTGTTTTAAAAGAACTCTTCAAGGACCAAACGGTCCCTTTCCTTCACACTTCGTATCAATAAATTGAAAACACCAGAGTATATCTTTCCATGGATCGAAAAGAAAAAAGACAGTTCGATCGAATATGGATTTTTAGATTCATTACAAAACAAAGAATTTCGTTCTTACAAGTAAATACTCAAGAGCTAAGTTGGATTATTTATCATATCATGATATGATCAAGTGCTTTCTAGGTCATCTCAGAACTTCTAATTGGTATTTATTTCCAAAATGCTTTTATATTTTTCTATAGAAAGGTGAAGACGACCAGGACAACCAAGGGCAAATCCGTAAATAAGCAAAATCTACAGCTTAATAGCAATTGTACTTCGTGCATAGGAAGTACTGAAATTCCAGAAAAACCACCCAAATCTAGCATATTCTTAAGGCCACGTGGCTATCCACACATTGAAAGAGTAAAACAAAACACACGGACTTCTATAAATGTAGGGCCCATTATTGTCTTCAAAGTTATCACAATAGTTTTCTTACTTTTTTTAATATACTAATAAGCTTATAACATTAAAAAAATCATATAGAGTACTTTTTTTCTTTTTCTTAAAGTAGTGTAACATTCAATCTACTCAATTGTTGTATTTTGTTATTCCTTTTTAAATTCATAAATAATTTATATTCATCATATTTACGAAAAATGATTAATT
Source organism: Solanum verrucosum (assembly GCF_900185275.1). Classification (NCBI taxonomy): domain Eukaryota; kingdom Viridiplantae; phylum Streptophyta; class Magnoliopsida; order Solanales; family Solanaceae; genus Solanum; species Solanum verrucosum. The sequence continues at coordinate 186,509 of NW_026019777.1, forward strand.
TCATATAAAAGGCTATTATTATATATATAAATATACACATTAGACACAACATTCCGTATTAGCAAAAACATAGTATTATATATCTTTTAAATTTTTAAGTTGTTAATTATTATGATTTACAATATTATTTACATCAATTTCAATTTTATATATATATATATATATATTTGAATTTGGATATTCGGTCAATTTTTAATTGTTTTAAATATTAAAAGTTATTAATTTTTGTATTATATATATTTTAAATTATTAAGTTGTTAATTATTATGGTTCACAATATTATTTACGTCATATGTGATGCAAATAGAATTTAGAGAGTCGGTCAATTTTTAATTGTTTCAAATATTAAAAGTTGTTAATTATTGTATTATATATCTTTTAAATTTTTAAGTTGTTAATTATTATAATTTACATTATTATTTACCTCATTTTCAAATAATGTATGTTACTTCATCTATCCTATTTATGTGGCACTAATCGAATTTTTAACTTACAAATACAAATATTTTCATTGAAATTTCATTAGTTAATTGGTTGTTTAGTGTAATTTTTCTTTCGTATACAATTAATTGAAACTAATTGAATATAACACAATAATGGGTTAAAAGGAAAATATTAATGGATAGTGCCTTGGTTTTAAAAATCAACTTTCTTTCCATACACTACTTTATTTACCGTAGAATAATATAAGAAATTTTTGAAAAGTAGAATTCAAACCTAAAAAGGGTCACAGTTCCTTTGCACATTTAAACTCCAAATCATTTTTATTTTTTTGATATTTCTCCGAAATGTTAAATAAATAATTTAAATTATAATTTCATGTAGCACATAGTAGAAATCACAGAGCAATATATCGTCAACATAAGCCAACATCTAATATGACCTGGATAAATTTAAAAGGCATTACAAAACTTCTTACAAAATCTAAAGAAATTAACTTAAGCTTCATATTATAACATTTATCATAATATGCATTAAATATAGTAAACTGTGAGACCAACATAAATTTAGATGGTTTCGAAAAGTTAAAATATGTGCATTCACACATTCAAATTAAAACTTTTTAGATGAATTTAAGAAAAGTAGACAAATTGTCATGAAATCTTGAATTATTATAATAAAAAGATAAAAAATATGTGAAATCGGATGTTCAAATTAATATTTTCTTAGAAGAAATTAGGTGGAGTAAACAATAAAATTGCCATAAAATCTTGAATCACTGTAATTAAAAAGTCGTGAGTATACCATTTAGTTGTAATAGGAGTGTTCTTGTTTTCATTTAAATTTCTTGTTATAAAATCAACTTTAACCTATATTTTTTAGTCACAAACTTTAAAACAGTTTTCAAAGTTATACAATATCAATCATTAATCATGTTCTTGAACAAATTTAATCTAAAAAAATATATATCATAAAAGAAATTGAAATAAAATACCATCTTTTAATATATTATTACCTCACATTAATAGAATTAATTAAGAATTATAAAAATTGAAAGTGAATGAAGACATGAATATATATTAAAATATCTAATAAAGAAGACAATTGTGAAGGGAGGTGAAAATTGATTGAATTGAATAAATATTTTTTTAATTATAAAAAATTAAATAAGTAAATAAATTTTTCTCCCATCTTTTAAGATATGCAAAATTAAATAATGAAAGTTATGAATACGAAAGATTAGATAGTTATGAGTATTTTATTACTATAATTAAGACTATATCATTTATAAATATATAGAGGTGTGAGTTATAAAGATGAATTTCTTATATTAATTAATTGTAAAAATAAAAAATTAAAATAAAAAAAGGAGAAAAAAGAGAGATAAAAATAACTTTGCTTATATCTGATTTTATAGATTATAGATATATATAAATAACATTTACATTTGTAATATTTTAATTACAATAATATTTATAAATGTTTTAAATTAAATAAAGAAAGAAAAGAAGGAATCTTGGAAAGATAAAAAATAGTAGTATAATATAAATGAGTGAGGAAAGAGAAAATGTAAGTGTAGTTATTTTCAGAAAATTTTTAAAGCATAATTATTTTGGAAAAAAAAACGGAAAATAAAGAATGAGAAAGAGAAATCTTAGGAAGATATAAACAGTGTAATAATAATGAGGAAAGAGAAAAGTTAAGTGTACCTATTTTTTTGATTTTTTTTAAAGAACAAATTAAGGGGAAAAAATTGACAGAAAATATAAATGGCAATCCTAGCCAAAGAGAGGTGCCACATCACATCAGATTCTTATCATCCAGCTTTATAATGTCTCTTAAATATTTAAGTTGTTCATTATTGTGATTTACAGTAATTTTTTATGTCAGTTTCAAATAATTCACATTACTTTCTCTAACCTAATTTATGAGACATTAATAGAATTTTGAAAGTCAACCAAATTTATTATATGTTTTAAAAATATCTTAAATTGTTCATTATTGTGATTTATAGTATTTTATATGTTATTTTGTGTGTCTTCGTTTACTTGTCACTGTTAGAATTTTGAGAGTCAACCTAATTTTTTTTATATGTCATCTAAATATTGTAAATTTCTAATTATTGTTATTTCTACATATTTTAAATAATTTTTAAATATATAAGAGAATTTTTTAAAAAGTAAGAAAAATTAATTAAGACGAAGAAAATATAAATATGATATGAATTCTAGAAAAAGCTATTAACTCTATATCATTCTACATGAGAAAAGAATATAAAGAAAATAGTGTGTCATACTAATTACTAATCATTTTTCTGTTATTATTTAAGATGAATTACACGTTGAACTTCATGTAATAATGAGATGCGCTTCTTAATTCTAATTTTTACTTGTGAACAGTAAATTAAAAATATAAGCATTTAAGAAAATAACATATAACAATTTAATATAAAAATAAATTATTTTAAAAATCTATAAATTTATATCACTATGCAATAGTAAAAAGAAAATTAAATTTTAAATCATAAATATTACCAAAATAACAAATATTCCCATAATTAATACTGACAATACCTAAAATTTGTTTTTGAATTAATCTACATTATTACATTATTTTATTTATGCAAAGAGTTTGATTGGGGAAAAAATATTGATCAAATTCGATTCAGTATTTTTGTCAACAAATTTACTCTTTAAAAATAATAAAAAAGTAATAGTAAACACTTAAAATTTCTCTATGAAGAATTGATATTAAATTTGTAAGTAATTATATTGGGCCCGTATACGGGCCTTCAGTTATCTAGTATATATATATATATATATATATATATATTTCTACTATATAGAAGCATGATGAGCTAGGACGACCACAACATAATCTTATTGCACATTGTGCAATAAAAGTTAAACAGATTTGTACTTTTTAGTTATTTAAAACAAAAGTAGGGGTATTTTGTCTTTTGGATCAGTTCATTCTTCTTAGGAGCTTCTTGAATTCTCCCCTTTCCTTCTTTTCTCTTTAATTTCTCTCTCAAACCCAGAAGCAAGGCTAAGGTCAAGCACCATATGAATATAATAAGGAAGTTTAGGATTAGGTTTTTTTAATCCTCTTTAAGTTTTCATCTCAGATCAAATATGATATTACTATTTCGAGCTTCGTCTATTTATTAGGGTGTACAAGGCTTTGGTGACTGAATGAGACTCGTACTGCTTTCCGTTGAGCTACTACTCGATCAGGTCTAATCCTATTATCTTTTATCTTCTTATATTTTACTTAGAAATTATTCTTATTTCCCGTTTAGATGATATCAACTGGGAATTTACAACTGGAAAGTGAAAATTTACATATTTCTGTGTGTATTTTTTGTTGACTTTTGTTATAATAAAAAACTTATACAACTACTATTGTTGAACTTTCTGACAAGATGTTAGTTCTGTGTTTGGATTAAGAACATGAATTTTGATACCTACTTCCTCGGTTTCAAAAAGGATGTCTCTTTCCTTTTTTTGCAACTCTTTAATTTTCAATTTCCACGCAACAACAACATGTTTAACACCACAAGATTAAAAGACATTTTGGTACATTCTACATATTTCTTACTTTCTTAAACTTTGCGCCAAGTCAAAATTAGGCCAACAATTTGAAATGAAGAATATATATGATATTGCTTTATTCCTTTCTACACAAATCAGGGCTGGTTGGTTTCAGCAAGATAGAATTTGGTTTAGACTTTTGAGCTAGAATCGTGAATGTTATGATGGATGAGAATAAGAATTTGGTTCAGACTTTTGAGCTAGAATCATGAGTTGTGATGAGAGTTTTGCGCTGTACAATGATTTTATTTTGTTCAACGAGTTCACTAAAAGTAGAACGTTTAGATTGCTGCACTATAGAGATTTTGCGTGACAAAAAAAACGTTTTAAGAGTGTTACTACTTGCTATAAGTATCTGCATCGTCGTGTTGGCCCTCCGCCAAATATCTGTCATGTTTACCCAACTTTTCTGAGCTTTCTCCCGCCTCTTTTTTGGTCTCTCTCTTGCTTTGTTTTCTCTGAATTATGGAGTCACGACCTTTAGTTTTCTCACTCAGATTAATACTCATGGTCTGTAGTATCTTCATCTCGACAACTTCATATTATCAGCTACAATGTGGATACTCGAAGCCATTTTCAAAAGGGAGATTTTGAAGTTTTAAATGAATGGCTTACAAATACCAATCTTTGGTCCATTTAAGGTATCATCACCTTCTCCCCATAAGCTACTTCTATTTTCATTGTTTCCCTTATTTGTTAGAAGTATTACCTTGTTTGCAGCTTGTCACTAGAATGCATATAGGATTTTTCAAAATCAACTTAACAAAGCTAAACATGAAGCCATGTACTTCTTACCCTTAGAAAGTATATGAGTCTCTCTGATTATAGATAGATACCTTTGCAATTCTAATTAATATTATCTAAAAGACTTAAAGTTTAAGCAAAATAGAACGGTCAAACAAATGTATTAGTAGTTCCATAAATATGGTTGTGGAGTGTGTTTCACAAATGAGTTATGCCACCTTATCCAATGAACTAAACGACCCCTAAGTTTATTATGGTCCTTAATAATTTGTAACGAATGTCATGTTTCCTGTATCTTTATTCACGTTCAACTATATGCTCTTTCTTATTTTTTCCAGCTTTGTAATGAACCTTTCAGTTCTCTTTATCTTCTTGGTCTCTTTTCATTTTTTCAGTTGTGTTCTCTCATCATAGGTATGTTGTTCTCTAAATTTTTCCCAATTTTCTTCTCCTTCTTTTGTCATCTTTTTGTTTTTTGTTTTTTGTATTCATGCCTTTATTGGATTTTTGTTTGTACTTCTTATAATAACATTGTTGCCATTTGTATTTGCTTAGCACGGGCCTAACATCATAGGATCGTCGTTCCCATGCCAAAGGTAGAGAACCCTAAATTAAGTTTAATGAGAAAAGCATCAGACATATGATGACATTTCAATATTAAGCTTACTCCTCTTTTCCTCAATTTATATGCTTTCACTTTTTAATTTATCTTCTTCTCGAACTTTCAGCTTAAACTCATTCCGCCCTTCTCTGTTTTTGTGTTTCAAACTTCTTTGTTTCTATGATGAGGAACCCAAAAAGTAGCACTTGAGAAAGGAAGAGGCGAAATTGTGATAACTCGTAGAAAGGTGGGTCTTAGTAAACATTTTATTAATCTGTAATATCATCTTAGTTAGCACGAGGTGTTTAAAATTTCACATCATAGTTACGAATTGGTTCTTGAAGGGATTTAGATCAAAATGGAATATGAAGAAGGAGATTTTAGAAATTAGAAGGGGAGGGAAGGAAAAGTTACCTAGTGATACCTACTGGAATTTGCTCTAACCAATTCACTAGGCATATCTATTGGAATTTAATAGCATTTTTAAATTTTCCTGATTATAGTCTAATAGCTGCTTTCAAGTGTGGAAGTCTTATTTCCTTTGCACATAACATGTTTGATGGAAGTCTCGTTCGAACATTTAAAGAATGGTCCATTAGTTCTTAGCAATCTGTGAGCCTTGCTTAGTCATACACAATCAAATTGTGTCCATGTCTGAAATATCTAAAACTTGAGATTTGTACTTCATACAATAGCCTAAAAATCTTTTCACTATAGGAAAAAAAACATCAGCTCTTATGATTATTTCTATATATTTTTGTACTTTTAACAAATTTTATAGAATTGAGAATGCAGTTGAAACAAAATTGTAGGTGGTAATTTACTCACCTATAGTGCTTAATCATGCATAACGCTTAATTTTTACATCTCCTTTCTGATTTTTGGATTATAGAGAATGGTCAGAACTGTATAGTGCAAGTTTTGAGAATTATTTGAGTTTTCAACTGTGGGAGTTTTATTAGATGCAAGAATTATATATCTTACTCTTTACAATTGGATAGTCTTTTTTGGATGGTAATTTGAATAACATTTGGAATTGTTATTGGTTTTCCACATTGTATTTTTTTAGTAGCGTGCCACTTATAATTCAACAATTTGGAGCTCAAATTGTATGCCTTTTTCATTCGTGGTGATTACATTAAGACCATTGTTAAGTTAAATAGTTGCATTCGCACCACTAACCAAGAGAATGACTTCTCGAACTGAACTACATTTTGCCATAACAAACAATGTGCAGTGATAGCCCTCCTTAACTATGGTTTCTTCCATAAAGGCCTCATTCCTGGCCTCTGCTTTGAACTGTATGTTCGTTTAACTTTCCATCTTTTATTTTTTAATGTTCCGTATGATTTGGATCGGACACAAATTCAGAATTTGAAATCAGTTTGTTCATAATGAATGCCGTCTTTATTTATATAGTTCTTCAACTTCCTTTTTCATATAATGTAAATGATCAAGTCGAAAAAAATCAGTTCAATTGAACATGTCGATCTTGCTTAAATCATTCCCTAGGATTGCCTAGAAATTTTACTTGATTAAGATTAGTGTCTATGTTTTGTGTAAATACTTTTCAAGTCCAACGTGTTAAATTGATGAAATGGTTTTCTCTTATGCAGGGGTTGTATTTGGAACGACATACATGTCGTTCATGATGGTTTGGTTCACAAAAGATTCTCGGTTGGACCTGTGGCTAATATACATTATCTTAAGAAGGTGACTGCAACTCATTCGGTAATTTTAATCACACTTGGTGTGACTGTTAAGTAGTACGATTAATATTAGAGGTTGGCAAGATATTCTAATGCATTAGTTTGATATCTGAATTTACTGCTTCATCATTCAGAGAAGTTCAATGGTGTCCCATTTGGCTTGTTCTTAGGACCTAAGGTGCCTTTTGCACTACTCTTAGTGTTAATAAGAACTGTAAAATTACACACAACATTGTTTCGATAGTAAACAAAAGTAGTACTATTACAACATAAGAGGAAACACTAAGAATGGATTAATGATGATTGATGCAAGAACTATGTATTAATGGTGATTGATGCAGGAACTGGAAGAAGTAGGGTTGATTGAAGAGTTGGAAAAGGAAGTAAATCGAAGGACAAAACTTTCAAAAGGATCATGAAAGATTGATCACAGTGTTCATAAGCATAAAAGTCATTTCACAATTCTTATCAATGGGGGAAGGGGATTTTTGATGTATTTGACAGTAGCGAAAACGTAGCTCTATTGATGAAATGAATTTGTATTTATTTAGGCTCTTATTCAGTAAAAAAAAAAGTATATTATATTATTTTATTATATATTGGAAGATATAGTATATATGCAGTGTCGTGTTTCCTCTCTCTTTTTTGTTGCCAATTCAAGGCTAAAAAGAAAGAGGGATGTTGATGTCCTCTTTTTTGGGGGCATGACAAAAAATGATATTCCAATCAATGTGGAGTTTTATCAAATGCAAGGCTTTTATACCTCACTTTTTACAAGTGGATAATCATTTTTGGTTGGTAATTTGAATAAACAATTGGAATTCTTATTAGTTTTGCACACTGTACTTTTTTTAGTAGTATGTGTTGCAATTGGTAAAATATTGTTAGTTTTTCTTCTTCATTGTTGGAAAAATAATAATGTGCGTGGGAGTTTCAATACTTCTAGAATAGTTTGACATCCATTTCCGTATTTTAATTAGTGATATTACTTGTCTTTTGCAGGTATTCATCTTAAACTTCTCCATACAATGGTTTTTGGAATGATAAAAAAAATTATTTGCTAAGCTGATGACTACAACTTTTACTCATTGAAAATGATGAATTCAAATGTGCTAATGAACATATTTTGTTGTAGATAAAAGGGGAACCCATCGGTGCCCTCTTAAGTTGGCACCAATTTTCACTTAGACACCTCAACTCAACTTTGTTCATTTTAGACACCTTATGTGATATCACGCTATGTCAGTTTGACACTTTTTGCTAACATGTTATAGAGAGTGTAATAAACTCATTACCAAGGCGTGAAAGGCTTATTTAATCATTTTATTTTATTTTTTTCATTTTCATCCTCATTTTTCAGCCATCATCTCCCAAAACTTAAACTCCTTTTATGGAGAAATAAATTTGATAATGCTACAGACAAAAACAATGAATTTTAACTCATGGACTTATAATATAATGATATAATAAAAATTAAAAGAAGACAATGTGAAGACCCCTGCTATCGTAAAGAACAAGAAACATGAAAAGTCATGAATTCATGAAGAATCTCAAATTAGATTTGAGTAGTGGTATGTGTGGGTTTGTTATTCTATTCGAGAAGATGATGTGGGTGGGGAAGGGGTTGGGGTTAGGGTGGGTAGAGGTGGAGAAGACGCTGGGTAGGTGGGGGAAGAGTGGAGAAAATGCAGGGGTCGGGGTGGGTGGGGGAAGAGTGGAGAAAACGCAGGGGTCGGGGTGGGTGGGGTGGAGAAGATGATCTGGGTGGGGTTTGGTTTTTTTTTGTTTAAAGTCTTTTGGGCAAAAATTCCACATGTCATTCACTCATTGGTCACTTCTTTTATGTACTAAAAATCATTATTTGAGAATTATTTTTTTATATATGCCACGTGTTTTTATTTAATTCGTCATTTTGACACGTCATTGGCGAGTGTATTACAAACACTTTATATATTTGACTTATAATTTAAAAAGTATCAAAATGTCACAATGGATCATGACATGAGGTGTCTAAAATGAACAAAGCTTAGTTAAGGTGTCTAAGTGAAAGTTAATGCAAACTTTAAGGGGCTATCGATGGGTTCAACCTAGATAAAAGAATCCAATGATACATGTACAATGATGTACATATGTGTTTTTGTGATAATTATATATTTAACACATGTATATAAAGATGTCATGTTTTGTTGTGTTAGTATTACATCAAAATCGAACATATTGGGCCCGTGCTTAGCACAACATCGCTTATCTAGTATTATTTTATTATTATATAGAAAAGCCAAGTGATGGACAACCACTGGCTATAATGTAAATATACTCCTTTTCAAGGGTAAAATATAATGTTCTTTAAGTAAATCAGAAACTCTCCTTTATTTTCATTTCAGATATATTGTCTTTTTCTTTCTTACTATGGAGAAATATCAAAGGTAAAAATGTAAATTTACATTAACAAATACACTCTCTGCCTTACTCTAGAACCATCCATTTCTTTTTATTACTATGTAGAAATGCCAAAGGTAAAAATGTGAATATACACTAACAAATACACTCTGCATTACTCTAGAACCATCCATTTCTTTATAAACATTCCACACAAACAATGCATGAAGAGAATTGAGTGGAAACTTTGTTGGCATATGTATCTTCTTTCAATTCTCTTCATCTTCATTTTAGGTATGTTTTTTTCCCTCCAACTTTTCGCCACAAATCTTTTTCTAATTTATTTAATGGAGAATCCAACTCCTCATATATATATATATATATATATATATATATATATATATATATATATATATATCAGCTGGATAGTTCTAGAAACATCTCCATTTCACCTCTCTGGTTTAGTTGCTATTTTTTACTAAAATTATTTACAAAGACCGCTCTTCACCTTCTCAAGCTGGTGTTTTCGTTTCAGGTCTATTTTTTAAGCGATATTTGCCCAAATCAACTGCTTGATCAACTTAAGGGGTCGTTTTTTCTTACTATTATTTTATCTTCATCTTTTGATTTTAATTTTGATGTTACTTTTGAGTTTTATTTTGTTGCATCATATGAGTAAATGTTAGTTTTCTCCTTTTTATAATTATTTCAATAGTGAATTCAAGAGTTAAAATTTTCAAGTAAATTAGTGCATGGCTGAATTTGTATGACTTTACTCCTTTACCAGTATACAGTATCATTTATAGCATCTCGAAAATGATTTGATTCTTTTTCATTGTCACTAAAAAGGGTACTTGCTGATGAGTTGAATCCTACGGTAAATTGGGATATATGAATAGAAGTTTGTATCTCAAAAATTTCAAAGGTCCCATGTAAATTGAGACAAAGGGAGTGTATTGTTGACTTACTGTGTTAAAGGATAAAATAAAAAACAAATGTTGAGGCCATGTTGGCTTCTAATTTTTGGTAGACATAATATGATTATTCGTTTCTAGAGCCATTTTGTAACGACCGGGTTCCGTCGTTATACAAATGCCAATGGGGAAAATTTTTGGGTCGAAAACCTTTTTCATAGTATTTAGATTTTCCCAACCTAGTCCAGATTTGGACGAAATTGGAGTCTTTATGATGTAGGGAAATCTAGTAGCAATCAGGTGATTTATTTATAATTCTGGTTACATGAGTGGTTAGAAAACTCGTTAAGAAATCCGTACGACTTTATGGAATTGAATTCGGGCTAGTAGAACTCCCGAAATCAGTCTTAGCGTGAAGGGTATTTTCTGAGCGTAGTGGGTTAGAGATGTGTTGTGAAATGAGGATTTTGGAATACTTTAAAATAGCTCACTGGTTTGTGCAAGCCGCCTTGGCGGGGTTTTTGGCCGCTCTAGCAAGGCCACTGAATCGGGATGAGGACCGATGTGGCGGGTTCGACGCGACTTAAGGTCGTAAGTAAACCCCTAAACGACGTCATTCTTCACTTTTCGATTTTTAGAGCTAAAGTACGAACCCCAGGCAACTCCTAACAGTTTTCCACCATTCTTGAGGCTAAAGGTAAGCTCTTCACTCTCGGAATCCATTTTTCGATCCGCAGAACGTAATAGATTGGGTAATTATCGATGGGGAAGGGTTTTGATCTAGATTCTATGGTGGAAACAACCCTATTTGAATACTTGGGATCATGGGTATGATCTAGGGTTATTAGAATTGTTAGTAATCTGGGTAATTAGTGATTGTTTATTGATTCCCGTATTATATTGATTATTTGTAGACCAAGAATAAGCGGAACGAATCCGGAAAGAGAAGGATCAAGTTTCTTAGAGTTTCAAGCTTGGTTCGAGGTAGGTGATAGTTGTGATTCTATGATTGTGTGATGTATGTTTGTTCTTGCTTCATTATGATACATGTATGTATATGAATGTTGCATTATTGATCACACTTGTTGTCAATGATATAGATGAATGATGGTTATAATGAAATCATAACGTAAATGTATGATCTTGAGGATATACTTGAGATTGTGATTGTGGTGTGTTGAATGGATCGGTTGTCACATTCCGGCATAACTAACTTGGATCGGTTGCCACGTTTCGAAATAATTATGGAATCGGTTGCCACGTTTCGGCATAATCATTGGATTGGGTACCACGTTTTGGTATGGTAATTATTTGGCTTTGGGTTCCATGAGAGGACCAATGACTTGTCGTAATTGTGTATTTTGAGACATGTAAAGTTGTTCGTTATTCGTAAATGCTGATGATATTATATATGATCGATATATGCATGTGATTATATTATTGCTTGACTTATGTATGTTGCACTTAGTGGGATAGCTGCGTGATCATACCAGTACACAGTGGTTATATATTGATACGCACTTGCTAATATTTTTGTTGAGTACAAGGCATCTTCAAGCAGCTACTCACAGACCTCGCTTAGGAGATCAGTGATCGTTCGAATTCAAGGGTGAGCGAATTCTTTCGGGCTGCCATGGGTTCTCTTTCGCCTATGTCCACTATTTTTGGACTTCGACTATGTTCTAGTTAGTTGATTAGTTCATTAGATTAGGGTTGCATCCCTTCTTGTTTAGACTTGTTGAACTTTAGATGTTTTGGTACATTGACTCTCAGGTTCTAGGCATTATTTCCGCAATGTTAGTTTATTATTGTTAGACTTTTCTTAGAGTTTATGGGAATTCTATTTATTTCCTTAGAATTTAAATTGCTTCTGTAACTTAAATGCCTTAGTTTTGGTTTAATTGCTTGGTTTGGGTTGTAGTAGTGGTTCTCCCACCGGAGAGTTAGTGTGGGTGCCAATCATGACGGTCTGGGTCGTAACAAAGTTGGTATCAGAGCCTAGCTTCATTGATCTCGATGTACCAAAACGAGTCTGGTAGAGTCTTTCAGATCTGTACGGGGACGCCTTTACTTTTCTTTGAGAGGCTATAGGACTTTAGGAAATCTCTCTATTTTCTCTTGTCTCGTTTCGTGCTATAACTTGATTCCAATTGGTGTCAGGATATTCAAATTGGTATCTAGCATCCTTCACTCTTCTATATGCAGAAGGTTAATACTAGATACAACGGCATCAGGCCCGTAGCTCCCGTCAATGCTCCAGCTGAAGAATCTGCAGCAAGAGGTCGCGGTTGAGGCAGGGGTAGAGGAAGATCTAGGGGTAGAGGCCTGGGAAGAGTAGCGCCTGTTGGGAATGAAGCTCCTGAATGTTCATGTGAATGAGAACCCTACTGCGCATCATGAAGAGGTAGAGGAAAATGTTGATATTGAGAATGTGGGACAAGAGGAAGAGGTGCAGGCTGAGACTACCGATGTTCCTCCCATAGACCCAGTGTTAGCTCGACAGATCATGTCATTCTTGAAAGGGTTGGTTGGTCCTAGAGTGCTTCATTTTGTTCAAGCAACTCAAACTCCTGCTAATCTCCTGTTGCTAGCACTGTGCCCAAGACGGGTGGGACGGGAGGTAACGATGCTTTCTTTCGTCCTTTGTTGGGTTCTGTTATGACTGGTAATGAGCATAAAATGTTCACTAAGTTTTTGAAGCTAAAGTCTCCTGTGTTTCTTGGTTCTGAGAATGAGGATGCTTATGAGTTCATCTTAGATTGCTATGAGAGGCTTCATAAGTCGGGAATTGTCCATCATCATAGGGTTGAGTTGTGTCCTTTCAACTACAAGGTGAAACTAAGCAGTGGTGGAGAGCTTATATGGAATGCAGATCTTCTACTTTACCTCTACTTACTTGGACCCAATTTCATGCTCTATTTTTGGAGAAATATGTACCTAGGGCATTGAGGGATCACAAGAAGGATGAGTTCATGGCTTTGGAGCAAGGTGGTATGACTGTGGCTGCTTATAAGGCCAAGTTCAATGCTTTGTCTAGATATTTTACTTGATGAGTCCACAATTTGGACTTATTTGAGGATCCAGTTTAATAGAATTAGTGTCCTCAAATGCCTATTTTGTGTCAATAACTGATGTAAATCCTTAAGTTTCAGGTATTTGGAGTTTTAGGCAAAGCATGGACACTACTTGGCAAAAAGGAACAAAACGGCTGAAATGACGAAGAAAAGAAAGCATGAGGATCGCCTAATGCATTAGGCGAGTCGCCGAATGGCCTCAACCTCGCCCAAAGTTCCACTGTGCTGAGCCCTAAAGGAAAAGATCAAGTCGGCGATGAAAAAGAGCAGTCAGTGTGTCGTCGAACAGTTCCGCAAAGCAGTACTATATCGCCCAATGATCCAGAACGCGAAGATGCTGAAGGCAAAAGCTGAAAGACAATGAAGTAGACCAAAGGGCGGATCGTCGAGTGCATTGGCGATCCCGACTAACTGCGCCGAGTGATCCTTTGCTGCACATTTTTAGACAACTATAAATACTAGTTTGAATTTTTATTGTAGGATGCAATTTCAGATACAACATTTTTATTTTTCTAAGTTTCAAGTAGAGAGACCTTGTTCTTAGCCTTTGAAGATTTGAAGACTTCCAATTCCAAGAAATTGGAAGTGGGTGTTGAAGATTCTTCATCCTAGACTCATTTAAAGTGAACATAAATCATACCCAGTTGATGTTACTTTGATCTGGTATCATTTTCTTCCTTTTCTCTATGTCTAGCTAAAATCCCAATTCTCGGGGTGTGATTTTGTGAATATGGGTTAAATTTCCTATAGGGTAATGCTTATTGTTAGTCTATTTACTATTTAAATGTGATTTCGTTTAGTAGTTGTGTTTTAACTCAATGGGATTATAGTTGCAAATACGATTTCATCTTAGTGTTTTTTGCTTGCTCGAGAGAGAGGTTTTAAAACTAAGACTACTAAATCAATAGGCGGTGGTTATTGGGTCGTCGTGGGTTCAACTCGAGAGAGTGAATCATAGGACTTTTCCCACACATTCACCTCGAGAGAGTGAATGGACTAAGGCGGAGGTTGTGTTCAAAAGCAGCAACTTGATATTCGAGAGAAACCGAGTTGATTCGGGGTAAGTTGCTCAAGAGAGAATTTACCCCCACAAAAGTCTAGCCTAGATACAAATGTTCAGAAATTGACTATCAATAGCATTTACCCGATTGTGTAGTTTATCCCATATTTCTATCACATTCCAAGAATCTAGTCTCCCTATATTAGCATCTTTGTATCTTCATTGTTTTAGTTATTAATCGACTACACACCCCCCATTGATAATTGATAATTGACATTCATGTCAACCCCTTAATTTATGATGTTTTTACTCGATAATGTTTTAAGCTATGGTTAACTCGAGCATATTCGCGCTTGACTCTTAATTGTCAGAAACCGCTCCCTTGGGACTTAACCCCAACCCATTCGGTTGGGTTATATTACTATTTTACGATCGTAGACACTTGAATTGGAAGTTGTGTCTTGATTACGCAAACATCAAAATGGTGACGCTGCCGAGGAGTGGTGTTACTTGAGAATTTCGAGTTGAGTCGAATTTCGCTGAATCTTAGGGATAAGATTCTAACGTTCCAACAATTGGAAGGCGAGGCTATCCATGATATGTGGCCAAGGTTTAGGCATTACTACAGCAATGCCCGAATCATGGACTGCTAGACAAATTGTTGCTGGAATGCTTTTATAAAGGTCTTAGTCCCGAACCTAGAAGTGCGGTCGATCAACTGTTTGGAGGGTGTTTGACACAACAACCCTATGGAGTAGTAGTCAAGCGTCTTGATGGCTTGGTTCAAGCCAACAAGGAAATAAAGAAAGGCCAAGAATGGATCGACTTGTTGATTCAGTAGGACGATCTGTCCAAAAGAGTAATGCAGTTGGAAGCAAGTTCCAACAAGAAGAGCAAGTACCTTCCCCCTCGCAAGTGTAAAAAAATGAATCAACATGAGGGTGGACAAAATGGAGAGGTTCTCTCACTCATTCTACACAAAATCGAGGAACAAAATAGAGTGTTGAATGAGATAAAAGAGAATGTCGAAATGCTGAATCACATGATGACCTCCCATTTCATGATCATTCAGCTATAAGATGCCTAAATAGGCCAAATGTTGTCATGTCTATACTCACAGCACCAAGAGGGGTTGCCTAATGATACTAGGCCTAACCCCGATAGTGAGGTTTGAATGGTGACTTGCGTCGTGCCACGACGTTAACTAAGGCGCTGTTTGGGAGGCAACCCAAAACCCATAAATGCTTTTTTTTTTTTTGAAATAATGGTGTTTTGATTTTGCAGGTTGAAGTGTGGATAGTATTTGAAAAGTGTAGGTTGGTGAACATAAGTCCAGTCAGCGAATCACCGAGGATGTCGGCAACGCTGACCCAGACCGCTGTTAGATTCAAGAAAGTCCCACATCAGAGTCTATAACAATCGGCGAGCACATGAAATTATTGGCAAATCACCGACTATGTCAGTGATCCCGATGTAAACCGCCCTTTGGACCCTCACTTTGACTGAAGGTCCTATAAAATTCGGTTAGGTAAGTGACCACTCTGATTTCACAGGAGATAGGCATGAGAGCCAAGCAAAGCCAGACTTCTCTGTTATTCCCAGTCCTGATCACTAAGTTGTGCCGCCGTGGTGGATTACCACAGGAATCTGCGAGAGATATTGAGGTCACTCCTTCTTCCTCCACTGACATCCGACTTATTGAGGCCGAATACACACGAGAGGAGGTTGACGGGAGGAGAGCAGCTCCGTCAGATGCTTCTCTGGAAGTTGATGTTGATTCATTTCCTGTAGAAGCATCTTTGCCTAGTCTGGCCTTCGGGCCTTCACGTACTTCTACCCCTCCTACTTATTCATAGGTTTCGGGAGCCTCCACCTCGTCCAAGCCAGTCAAGATTACTCAGGTGATGATCCTGAAAATGGGGAATCAGGCCTATTCAGCTGATGTAAGGGCACTCGATTGGAGAGATCCATCCCAACAATGATTGAGAATGCTATTTCAGCTGCACTGACCCTCATTCAGGCTTCTGTTGATGATCTGGCTACTAGAGTCACAACTTTTGGGAGCAGACATGGGGAGGCATTAGCGGTTTCAGCTTTGCAAGATGAGGTAACAGACTTGAGAAAGGACATAGACTATCTGAAGTCTAGCGACTTTACCTCACTACTGAAGGATGCTGATGATGTAGATGCCTCAGAGACTTTAGTGATTCCTCTGGTACCACCGGAGACGTACAAAAGGCTGACACAACAGCTGATGACTCAGAGGCGGAGACCGATGAGGAGCGGATTGAGGTACATGATGATGAGGTGTACAATAATCTGGCGGATCTGGAGAATGCCATATATGAGATTGCACGCCAGACATCTTTGAGAGACCCCGCCATGGGCGAATCCAGTAGTGTTGGTCCTTCTGAGGTAAGTTCGGGCACTGAAGCCTAGATCTCGAGCACTACACCGGGCACTGTTGCCCAGACAGATGGAGAGACTGCTTAGACAGGATTCCCTATTTACCCCTCTCTCTGTCTTTATTTATTTTGACTTTTATTTATCTTTATTTGCATTTGAGGTCAAATGGTTTTTGTTTGTGTTGGGGTGAGGCACACCTTTGTGCATATTTTTTTTGTTTATATATTGGGTTTTTAGCCTAAATTGTGTTGACACTGCTTTTTGTGGAAGGTTTGAGCTTGTGGCTCTTTGCGTTTACTTGAAAATGATTTTTGACCCTTCCAAAAAAAATTGCTACCTCTTGTATGTGTTGAATGTGGTTGTTCTCTCACAAATTTGAGTATCGATTTAATCAATACCGATGACTTGAATAGTGCTCATAATCGAAGAAACATGAATGTGCGGCGACGATAAGGCCAAATAAAGTTGCATAGACAATATGTGAACTCTTTGCATCTCGTTGTGTCTAGCCAATTAACAAATCGAGTCTCTTGTGATGATCGTTGCACACTAGCGAAAGTGTGGAGTCTTGTTTGACTTTGGTGTCGATTCCTTGTGTGATGAGCTTACTGTGAACCATGCATGATAACACCTAGAATTTTCCCGTTTTCTAGTCGACTAAGTAAGGCTCTCTCTTGATATGATCATAGGCAACTTCGAAGAGTGTGAGCCAATTTGATGTATACCTTTTTTGTGGCCTACCTTGTGAGTGTGTGAACCTCTTTTGAAAACCCTTGAGCCTTACCTTTCTTTGGAAGAAACTTGATGAAAACATGACCTCCCTTAATCCACTACCTATAATCCTCTTGATTTGTGCTTAATTGAATAGCCAACTTAGGCCAAAAGCCTAAGTTGGGGGGTGTGATGAAAATAGAAGGCAAGTCAAGAAGTGCAAGAAAAGTCTCCTTTAACCCATGGTTTTGAGATAAAAAATGGAACCCCTCCATATAAAAAAAAGAGGAGAAGAGAAAAGAAAAGAACGAAAAAGAAAAATTCATGGAATAAAGTACCAAAGAAATGGAGTTTCCGAACAATCCATGGAAAGTGAATAATGGAATGACTTATGAGGACTAAAGAAAATGATGAAAGAAGAGGAAAGGAAGTGTTGTGTGCAACACATTTCATGAGGATGAAAGTCACTAAGCCTAAATGACCATACCTTTACACTCAGCCCCATTAAAAGCCTTGTAAAAACCTTTTTGATCTTGAGTGAGCTGAAACAATTGTCTATTGGAAAATATGGGCAAACCTATGGGTGAAAGCATGCATCATGTTCTTCTTTGTGAGTGTGAGCATTGCATTTGATTTCGGAACTTTAAATTATTGAACCATTGTGTGTGAAAATGGAATCATTATTTTGTGTGAGGGCATTTGGAAATCTTTGTTGAGCTTGAACTTGCATTTGAAGAAAGTATTGTGAACTTGAGAATCTTTGATAATGGTGTGTCACAACTTGAGTCTTTGAGTACACATTTGATATTTGCATGAATAAATTGAGTCTTATGTGTGCATTCATGATTAAGTCTTGTGTAGCAATATTCGAGACATCCTTTTTGAACTGCCAAACTTGAGTTTTACTTGAGGACAAGCAAAAGTTTAAGTTGGGGGTGTTGATGAGTCCCTAATTTGGACTAATTTGGGGATTCGTTTTAATAGAATTAGTGTCCTTAAATGCATATTTTGTCTCAATAACTAATGTAAATCGTTAGTTTCAGGTATTTAGATTTTGAGGCAAAGCATGGACACTACTTGGCAAAAAGGAACAAAATGGCTGAAAAGACGAAGAAAAGAAGGCATGAGGATCGCTTAATGTATTAGGTGAGTCACCGAATTGCCTCAACCTTGCCCAAAGTTCCAGTGTGCTGAGCCCTGAAGGAAAAGATCAAGTCGGCGATGAAAAAGAGCAGTTGGAGTGTTGCCAAACAGTTCCGTGAAGCAGTACTATATCACCCAATGATCCAGAACACGAAGATGTTGAAGGCAAAAGCTGAAAGGCGATGAAGCACGCCAAAGGGCGGAATACCGAAAGCTTCGGCGGTCCCGACTAACTATGCCAAGTGATCCTTCGCTACACATTCTTAAACAACTATAAATACTAGTTTGAATTTTTATCTTAAGATGAAATTTCAGTTACAACATTTTTATTTTTCTAAGTTTCAAGTAGAGAGACTTTGTTCTTAGCCTTTGAAGATTTGAAGACTTCCAATTCCAATAAATTGGAAATGGGTATTGAAGATTTTTCATCCTAGACTCACTTAAAGTGAATATAAATCATACCCAGTTGATTTTACTTCTATTTGGTATCATTTTCTTTCTTTTCTCTATGTCTAGCTAAAAACCTCAATTCTTGGGGTTTGATTTTGTGAATATGGGTTAAATTTTTTATTGGGTAATGCTTATTGTTAGTCTATTTTTTGTTTAAATGTGATTTCGTTTAGTAGTTGTGTTTGAACTTAATGGGATTGTAGTTGTAAATACGATTTCATCTAAGTGTTTTTGGCTTGATCGAGAGAGAGGTTTAAAACTAAGACTACTAAATCGATAGTTGGTGGTTATTGGGTCGTCGTGGGTTCAGCTCGAGAGAGTGAATCCTAGGCCTTTTCCCACACATTCAGCTCGAGAGAGTGAATGGGCTAAGGCGGAGGCTGTGCTTAAAAGCGATAACTAGGTGTTCGAGAGAAACTGAGTTGATTCGGGGTAAGTTGCTCGAGAGAGAATTTACCCCCACTAAAGTCTAGCCTAGTTACAAATGTTCAGAAATTGACTATGAATAGCAATTACCCAATTGTGTAGTTTATCCCATATTCCTATCACATCCCAAGATTCCCATCTCCCTATATTCACATTTTTGTATTTTCGTTGTTTTAGTTGTTAATCGACTACAAATCCCCCATTGATAATTTACATTAGTGTCAATCCCTTAATTTATGATGTTTTTACTCGATAATGTTTTTCACAATGGTTAACTATAGCATATTCGTGCTTGACTCTTAATTCTCAGAAACCACTCCCTTGGGACTCGACCCCAACCCATTTTGTTGGTTATATTACTATTGTACGATCGTAGACACTTGAATTGGAAGTTGTGTCTTGATTACGCAAACATCACTACTCAATTGGTGACCACTGAGGAGGATAGGATCCGATTATTTATTAAGGGATTAAATTCTGAGTTGCAAGTATTATCTGTTCATATGACTTTTGCAGGGAGGAGCTTCAATGGAGTAATAGACTATGTTAAGAAATTGGAGGGGGTGAGGCAAGACGGTCAAGCTAAGGCATGGGCTAAAAGCGTCAAGAACTCGGGTAACTTTCAAGGTTCTTATTCCAAGGGTCTGGAAGGCAAACGCTTGCAGCTAAATTCAGTCCGCTATGCCTGCCTCTGCAGGTAGTTACTCGGAAACTCCATCTCATAATTTTTAGGATAGCCAGGGAGTCGCGCCTTCGACGGGCGGCAGACCATCTTTTGATCGTACTTGTTACAACTGTAGAGAACCTAAGCATATGAGGAGAGATTGTCCCCACCCACATGTATTTGAGTTCGCGCAGCAGCAGACTAGAGCAGTGGTACCCGCGGGAAATGGTAATAATGGTCGAGGGCGTCCACAAGATGGGCAAAGAGGTAGAGAAAATGGTAATGCAGGCACAAGCAATGTGTAACCAGGCAGGGAAGTGGTTCGTCAAGATGATAGGGCTCAGTGTTATGCCTTTCCGGGCAAGAATGAGGTAGAGGTGTCTGATGCGGTGATCACATATGCTATTCTTGTTTGTGACCGGATGGCTAATGTGTAATTTGATTCGGGTTCTACTTATTCTTATGTATCTGTGCGATTTGCCTCAGAGTTTGATATGATTCGTGATATACTTGATACTCCTATCCATGTTTCTACCCAAATTGGAGAGTCGGTCATAGTTACCCATGTCTTTCGTGCCTGTCCTATTTTGTTTATGGTTTCTTAGACTTGGGCTAATTTGGTGATTTTAGATATGACTGACTTTCACATAATCTTAGGCATGACTTGGTTGTCCCCCTATTATGTCATACATAATTGTAATACTAAGTTCGTAACTCTAGAAAGTCCGGGAAGGGAAAAATTAAAGTGGGAAGGGGTGTACAAGCCTAAGAGAATTAAGATCATATCCTCCATTTGGGCTAAGAAATTGATAGAGCAGGGTTGTTTGACTTATTTGGCTCATATTAGGGATGTTGAGATTGAGGCTCCATCCATTGGGTCTATTCCTGTGGTGTCAGAATTTAGAGAAGTGTTTTCTAATGACTTGCTTGGTATGCCTCCGGAGAGAGATATAGATTTTTGCATTGATTTAGAGCGTGGTACTCATCCCATTACCATCCCTCCAAATCGCATCGCCCTGGTAGAATTAAGAGAGCTTAAGGCTCAAATCTTCTTGACAAGGGATTTATTCATCCTAGTGTTTCCCCATAGGGTGCTCCAGTTTTGTTTGTTAAGAAAAAGGATGGTAGTATGAGAATGTGTATAGATTACCGGCAATTGAATGGGGTCACTATTCTAAATAAGTATCCATTGCCTCGAATAGATGATCTTCTTGACCAATTGCAAGGTGCGTCAGTTTTCTCTAAGATTGATCTAAGGTTTGGCTACCACAAATTGAAAATTAGGCCTGAGAATGTGTCCAAGACGGGATTTAGAACCCGCTATGGAACTATCTATTTTTGGTTATGTCTTTTGGTTTGACCAATGCGCCTGCAGCTTTTATGAGTTTAATGAATGAGGTGTTCAAGCCATTTCTTAATTCTTTCGTCATTGTCTTTATTAATGATATTTTGGTTTATTCGAAAAGTGAGGATGAGCATGCCAACCATCTTCGTATTGTTTTTGGTGTTCTTGGGAAGCAAAAGTTATATGCAAAATTTTCTAACTGTGAATTTCGGTTGACTTCTCTGGCATTTTTTGGGATAGTAGTTTCAAAAGAAGGGGTAATGGTAGATCTTCAAAAGATTGAGGCGGTTAAGAACTGGGTTCGACCAAGTTCTATGACTAAAGTTAGGAGTTTTGTGGGGCTCGCTAGCTATTATCATCGATTTGAGAAGAACTTTGCTTCTATTGCCACTCATTTGACCAAAAAGGAGACACCATTTGAATGGACTGAAAAATGTGAGGAGATCTTCCAAAAGATTAAGCCTCTTTTGACCACCGCACCTATCCTAGCATTACCGGTAGAAGGTAAAGATTTTATTGTTTGTTGTGATGCTTCACATTCTAATTTGGGTGTTGTGTTGATGCACGATAAAAATGTTATAGCTTATGCATTGTGTCAATTGAAGGTGCATGAGAGGAATTACCCAACACATGATTTGGAGTTGGCAACGGTAGTGTTTGCTCTTAAGATTTGGCGGCATTACCTCTATGGTGTTAAGTGTGAGGTATTTACTGATCATTGCAGTTTGCAGAATGTGTTCACTCAAAAGGATCTGAATTTTAGACAACGAAGGTGGATGAAGTTACTTAAGGATTATGATGTCACCATTCAATACCATCCGGGTAAGGCTAATGTAGTGGCAGACACTTTGAGTCGGAAAGTGGTGAGTATGGGTAGTTTAGCTTGCTTGAGTGTAACCAAGCGACCTTTGGCTAAGGAAATTCAGACCTTGGAGTCTAAGTTCATGCAGTTAGGAATCTCAGAAAGAGGTGGGGTGTTAGCTAGTATTGAAGTGAGGGCCACATTCATTGATGAGGTCAAGGCCAAACAATTTGAAGATGAAAATTTAGAGGAGCTTAGAAAGAAGAGTGTGATTGGTAATGCACAAGAGACCACTCTTGATGCGGATGTCGTGTTCAATTTTGAAGGAAGGATTTGTGTTCCTCGAGTTTATGATTTGATTCAAAAGTTGTTAATGGAGTCCCATGGTTCGTGATATTCTATTCATTCGGGTGTGACCAAGATGTACCGAGATTTGAAGCGAATTTGTTGGTAGTCGGGCATGAAAAAGGATATAGCGGAGTTTGTGGCGAAGTGTGAAAATTGCCAACAAGTGAAATATGAACATCAAACGCCTGCATGATTGCTTCAAAGAATGCCAATTCCGGAATAGAAGTGGGAAAAGATAGCCATGGATTTTGTGGTTAGACTTCCCAAGACTTTGGGGAAGTTTGATTCTATTTGGGTAGTGATTGATAGATTGACCAAGTTAGCCTATTTTATTCCGATAAGAATAGATTATAATACTAAACAATTGGCTAAAGTTTACGTGAAAGAGATAGTGAGGTTGCATGGGGTGCCCCTCTCTATCATCTCAACCGTGGTACCCAATTCACATCCAAGTTTTGGAGGAAATTACATGATAAATTGGGCACACAACTCACTTTTAGTACAACCTTCCATCCACAGTCAGACGGACAGTCAGAGAGGACTATTCAAGTGTTAGAAGACATGTTGAGGGCATGTGTGCTTTATTTTGGAGGGCATTGGGATAAATTCATACCGCTGTGTGAGTTCTCCTATAATAATAGTTATCACTTCAGCATAGATATGGCACCTTTTGAGGCACTCTATGGGAGGGGATGTAGGTCACCCATAGGATTGTTTGAGGCTAGGGGTTGATTTAGTGAATGATGCTCAAGATAAGGTGAAGAGTATTCACGCTAAACTTTTAGCAGCCCAGAGTATATAGAAGAAGTATGCGGATCATAAGGTAAGAGACATGTCATTTCAAATTGGCAAAAATGTTCTTCTTAAGGAATCACCCATGAAAGGGGTGATGAGATTGGCAAGAAGGGTAAACTAAGTCCGCGATACATTGGTCCCTTTGAGGTTCTTGAATGTGTAGGACCGATAGCGTATAGATTGGCCTTACCTCCTAATCTATCGGGTATTCAGCCAGTATTTCATGTGTCCATGTTGAAGAGATATCATGGTGACAAGGATTATATCATTAAATGAGAGTCAATTGTGTAGGACAAAGACCTCCAATATGAGGAGGAACCGGTTGCAATTCTTGATTGTGATGTGTGTAAGTTGAGGACCAAGGAGATTAAGTCTGTGAAAGTTTAATGGAAGCATCCTCCAGTTGAGGAAGCTACTTGGGAAACCGAGAGAGACATGCGAGACATGTATTCCCAATTGTTCATCGATTCAGGTACTATTCTATTGTTTCTTTAGCCTATTTTTACTAAGTTGTAACTTGGGGACGAGTGATGGGTAAATTGGTATCTATTGTAACGACCAGGTTCCGTCGTTATAGAAAAGCTAACGGGGAAACTTTTTGGGTCGAAAAACTTTTTCATAGTATTTGGATTTTCCCAACCTAGTCCAGATTTGGACGAAATCGGAGTTTTGAAAGTGTAGGAAAATTTGGTAGCAATCGGGTGATTTATTTATAATTTCGGTTACATGAGTGGTTAGATAACTCGTTAAGAAATTCGTATGACTTTACAGAATTGAATTCGGGCGAGTAGAACTCCCGAAATCGATCTTAGTGTGAAGGGTAATTTCTCGGTGTCATGGGTTAGAGGTGTGTTGTGAAATGGAGATTTTGAAATTCTTTAAAATATCTCACTGGTTCGTGCAAGCCGCCTTGGCAGGGGTTTTGGCTGCTCTGGCGGGGACGCTGAAGCGGAATGAGGGCCGCTGTGGCAGGTTTGATGCGACTTAAGGTCGTAAATAAACCCCTAAATGACCTCATTCTACACTTTCCGATTTTTAGAGCTAAAGAGCGAACCCCAGGTGACTCCTAACAATTTTCCAACATTCTTGAGGCTAAAGGTAAGCTTTTCACTATCCGAATCCATTTTTCGATCCATAGAACATAATATAATGGGTAATTATCGATGGGAAGGGTTTTTATCTAGATTCTATGGTGGAAACAACCCTATTTGGATACTTGGGATCATGGGTATGATCTAGGGTTTTTAGAATTGTTAGTAATCCGGGTAATTAGTGATTGTTTATTGATTCCTGTATTATATTGATTGTTTGTAGACTAAGAACAAGTGGAACGAATCCGGAAAGGGAAGGATCAAGTTTCTTAAGGTTTCAAGCTTATTTCGAGGTAGGTGATGGTTGTGATTATATGATTTTGTGATGTATATTTGTTCTTGCTTTATTATAATACATGTATCTATATGAATATTGCATTATTGATCAAACTTATTGTAAATGAGATAGATGAATGACGGTTACCATGAAATCATGACTTAAATGTATGATCTTGAGGATATACTTGTGATTGTGATTGTGGTGTGTTGAATGGATCGGTTGCCATGTTACAACATAACTAACTTGGATCTGTTGCCACTTTTTGGCATAATTATGGGATCGGTTGCCACGTTCTGGCATAATCATTCGATCGGGTACCACCTTTCGGTATGCTAACTGTTCGGGTTTGGGTTCCATGAGAGGACCAATGACTTTTCATTATTGTGTATTTTGAGACATGTGAAGTTGTTCATTGTTTGTAAATGTTGATGATATTGTATATGTTCTATATATGAATGTGATTATATTGTTGTTTGACTTATGTATGTTGCACTTAGTGGGATAGCCGCGTGATCCTACCAGTACACTGTGGTTGTGTACTCATACTGCACTTGCTCTTATTTTTGTTGAGTACATGGCATCTTCAAGTGGCTACTGACAGACCTTGCTTAGGAGATCAGTGATAGTTCGAATTCAAGGGTAAGCCAATTCTTCCAGGTTTCCATGGGTTCTCTTTCGTCTATGTCCACCATTTCCGGACTTAGATTATGTTCTATTTAGTGGATTAGTTCATTAGATTGGGGTTGCATCCCTTCTTGTTTAGACTTGTTGAACTTTAGATGTTTTGGTACATTGACTTTCAGGTTCTAGGCATTAGTTCTACAATGTTAGTTTATTATTGTTAGACTTTTGTTATAGTTTATGGGAATTCTATTTATTTCCTTAGCATTTAACTTGCTTCCGTACCTTAAATGCCTTAGTTTTGGTTTAGTTGCTTGGTTTTGATTGTAGTAGTGGTTCTCCCACCAGAGAGTTTATCTGGGTGCCAATCACGACGGTCTGGGTTGTGACACATTTAAATTACATATACTTGACAATCTTTCTGCTATGCTTTACTTGTTTACTCTCATTTGTAGGTAAATGGTTTGGTTGATTGTAGTGTTGGAATCTTTGATGATCAATCCGTTATTGCATTATTAAAGGTAATATGTGCATGTCTTTTTTCTCTTGTGATATCTTCATGCATTTCCGTTTTTGTCGTGCTTTTAATTTTCTTCTGTTGCATTCACGAGGAGATCCATGATTACTTCCTTGTGTTTCTTAGAATATCAAAAGATGCTTTGTTAGATGGTTGAATTTGCACAACACTCAATTGGCTTAGAATAATAGAATGAATAAGATGCTTGTGTTGCCTTCTTTCATTGTGCTATATGATTTTTTAGATGTGATCATGCGAATTCAACTTAAAATAAAAATTTCGCTCCAATATCTTTGATATCAAATCATATGTTCGAATCAAGATGCATGTAGCCCATCGAGGTAATAATTGCTTATGAAATTTTTATTTTAAAGGAAGGTGCAAATATTTTGTTGAACTACACAATTAACAGGGATTGTAGGTACTACTTATCAAATCTATATTACCTTTCAGTAATGTTTGATGGTTTATGATCATGTCAGAGTTTGTGAAATCAAAATCTGAACTATTGAATGTTATTATGCCGTAATTGATAATTGATTTTTGTCAAATGTTGTTCTTAGGTAGATTGTCTAAGACAGAGCTCTAATTATAGGGAAAATGGATTAAGATGTCACATTTTGAAAATGGCACCATATGTATTATTCCTTATTAATGTTGTTTCAAGAAGGTGTTTTTAGGGATCAATTTATTTGAAAGTAGAGAGAAGAAATCGTATGCATGTCACACCTGAAGCTTACTTGGATAAGGTGCAAGGTCCCGAGAAAAGGTATCGTATCATTTTAACGGAATGTCAAATATATTATTTCTTATACTCTTATCAATACCAAGCTACATCGACTAGCTTTTCATTTTTCTTCTCTTAATTAATGTTTTGAAACGTTGTAATATGTTTGATACCTCACTAATGAATAAATTTTTTTCACTTTATAGGAAGGTAATTTTAGTGCAGTTGCTAATGAAGTTCTTCAAAAAAAAAATCAGTTAAGAGTGTTGTATAATGTATATCTTTATATGGGATAGTCTCATTCATGCTACGAGCTTACTTCATTAATCTAGAATAACTCTGAGTTTATGTTGTCTTTTCTATCTGACATCTTTATTATTGTTTTGTAATTCGTCTTCTCCCTTAGATGAAATGATGTTGAGAACAATGTAGAAAGCTATGACTATATCTATTGAATCTTACATCAAATTTAATTTTGTCCTTTGAAAATACTTGAAGTCAATAGAAATTATCTCTAAATTATTTGTATTCAGACGGAGATTCACGTAATTTATTTGTTGATTTTTGAGTGGAGTTAATGGTGAAAAACCATATTTAGAATGTGAAAATATATGTAATTATTTGTTGAATGTGGTATATTTGGTATTTGCTTTTATGTGTATATAAATGTCTATGTGTGTCAGTTTCTGACAGGACTTGACTATACGAGTAGTGGTTTTAGTCGTTTCCCAAATGAATTTAGAGTTGTTCAATTAGCGGTTCTCTTGGCTTCTTCTATGACTAGCGCCTCTTCTATTATTAGTTTAGCTACATCTATGTATCTGTATTATTGCTAACATGATTTATTTCTGCATGTATATATTATGACATGTTAAACACAATCATTTTGTTGAAGTTACATTATTTGCCTGATTACAATATTGTTTGTTTTTCTTTGTGATCTTATATGGCTAACACACCATATTGTATTGTACCTGGTTTCATTTTCGTTAAGCTTTTTGTTGGAAAAAGTACATGTGTGACATGTTGTCTAATTGTATTGTGATAAATTATTACTGTTAGTCGGGTATTTTGATGGATCATTACTTGAGGTTAGACATTAATATGTTCTTTAAGGTGACACTCTATTTTTACCATAACTCATTCATCTAAGTCACACTAAATAAGAGCTTTTGTTGCTACCTTTCAGTTAATTGGGGGTCAAAATCATGCTTACAATGATACTGTTCTTTGATAATTAAAATATTACAAATAAATCTTGAAGATTATTATTAAATTATCCTACTCTACTTAAGAAGTAGGCCTTTTGTTTAAAGTAGCCTGAACTATATCTTACTATCCATCAATGATGTGTTATTGAAAATGCCACTGCTTAATATAATGATCATAAAGTAATCCAGATGAAGGAGATAATAGTGTGAAGAATTTCTGATACACTCAAATTACACTTCTATTAAAGAAGTATAAGCGGTCGTCGTCAAATAAAGAACCCAACTTGTAGGTTTTGGTCGATCCCACGAGGAATATGGTTCAAACTTAAACTTAACTCACGATTATATCCGTTTAGTCAAACTATTTCCGAAACAAGTAATTAAAGGGGGGGGGGGTTGTAAACAAATAACTGATTGTTGTTTAAGTAACAACTGTGCAAGATTCAAACTTCGAGTTATCAATATGAGAGAGAAACTAGGGTGTATTTGTTCCCTATAAGCTCTTAATGCAGTAATCATTTCCTAGTGCTTTATATGAAAATTTGGTAATATAGGTATCCTTAAGTGATTGGTCCTCCAAATAGGGAATTTCAGTCCGCACCTTGGTTCGACTACGTGTGTATACTTTACTAAACCTTACCTTTACCTCAAATTAGACATCACATCCATGTATGACTTAGTTTTCACCCTCACACCAATTGACATTAGACTAGTAGATAGTATCCCACTAAATCTCTTGTTGATAATTATTTTCTCATTAACTACCTCCTTGGTCCGGCAAGTAGCAACAAGACGAGTTCTAACACGTGCACTCATTAAGAAGACTTCGAAGTGAAAGAATTACCAATGCATGCATCAACACTATTCAATAATTACTTAATTATTATTCTTACGTTGTTAATAGCTCATGGTTCCCACAACCCTAGTTGTAGATTTGGCTACTCATGCTTGAAAGAACACAATTCATGTTTTGATAATAAGAATTCACAAACTTACATTTAGAGTAGATGAAACCCGAAATCTCCAGCTGAATTTCAAAGCGAAAATCTTATAAACCTGTCACGACCCAAGCCTAGGGCCTAGACGTGACCGGCGAATGGGGAACCCGAAGGAACCCCAAACAAGCCTCATAGCGTATCATTACACATCCTTGGTCGCGGAAGCAATTAAAATGACCATAAGCAATAAGCATAATCAAAGGGGGAAATCGGGACTAAGGGAGCAAGAGAAAAAAAGAAGAAATGGTACATAAATACCATAGATGAGTCAAGCTCAAGCATAATACACAACTTGTCCAACACCACCTCTAAACATGAGTACTTAGCGGGGGCCAAGACAAACTACCGGGCTCACCCTCATAGTCAAAACATAACTAAAAAGAAAAGTCTTATACATAGCAAAAGATCATGAGCAACGTCCCCGGAATGGAGGACTCACCAATAACCTTGATAGGAAATCGTATTAGCCACGCGGAGGAGGATGGTCAAGCGGTGCTCCGGTCCCTACATGGTGACATCATGTAGGCATAGAGTATGCGTTAGTACGTTTGAATGTACTAAGTATGTGGGATGCAATGCAATGCTACAATAGATGGACATCATAGGAAAAATGCATAATCATACCCGATAGATAGCACATAAATGAAATGATGTATATAATGACGCTTACATAAAAATCATATTTAGTGGGACGTAGTACATGTGTGGTGAGTGACCATCAATATAGTATTTCCAAGGCCTACCACCCCCTTGGAGAGGCGAAAGAGGTACAAACCCCTCAATGTGGTTACCCGGGCCTACCACCCCCCGAGCTAGGGACCAAGGTACCAACCCCTCGATATGGTTATACGGGCCTACTACCCCCCGTACTAGGCAACCAAGGTACAAGCCCCTCGATACGGTTATACGGGCCTACTACCCCCCGAGCTAGGCTTGGTCGACTCACACACTATATAGAGAAAATCATATACATGTATCCATTTCATCATCATTTCAATACTTATATAATCATCCGACTCATAGGACGTACATTGGACCTTCCATTTCATAAGAATTCTATAAATGGCATTTTATCAAACATATGGTGGGCTACTTGTTCATGTAAATAAAATCATGTGTTTCAAGAGTACTAAGTCCAACCAATTTCAAAATCCATATAAAACAGCCCACCAACAACATACATATATATATACATATATAACAACCTTCATAATTTGATCATGGGGGCATGAAAACCATAAACATCATATAATCATTCCATTTCATGATAATATACAAAAATAGACCATAATAGGATGTGTAGTAATAATTCCATAATTCAAGAGTTCATAAATGATCATAAGGACCCATAAACTTGAAGTAAAATAGAGGATAAATGGTTGGACTTGTGGAAAGGAAGGTTTCCACAATCAACCCACATACCTCAACTTTGGAGAATTCTTGATGAAGATTGGAATGGAGAATTGCTTGAGATTGAATCTTGAATCCGGAATTAAAGCTTGGGATCCTTGAATTTGGTTGATGATCTTGGTGGAATTTTGGAGAGGGTTTAGAGAGAGTTTTTGGATGTTTGAGAAATGTTTTAGAGACTTGGAATGAACTAATGATATATAGGGAATATCATATGCCCTTTTGGAAAAAAAATTGTCCAACACTTAGAAAAATTAATGGGGCGGGTGAACAGTGTTTCGGCTTACTGGAAATGGCACTTTTCTGCCGGCGAGGTTTTACGAAAATGGTTATAACTCCTTCATCCTAACTCGGAATGAGGCGAAACAAATTGCGTTGGAAAGCTAACTCACAAAGCTTTAATTTTGATAGTTTGAGCTCCTTCCAGTTCCTTGTGTGCTGAGAGATATGCCCCTTTAAAGTTGACCCTCAAAATCGCATTTTTTGCGATTTTCGAATTTTGATACGGTTGTTCTAAAATTCGGGTTAGACTCATTTCCCACTCAATTTGACCCCCTAAACAAGAATATGAAGTCGGATTTCCGAAATCATGCACGGATTTTGAGATATATGGAAATTACAATTATAGGTGTTTCCGAAGCACATTTTCGGGCATTTTTGGGGTCGTTTCAAAACCAAAATCCGAAATCAAATTGCCAAAGTTTTCAACATAATTCCCTAAGAAAATACCTAGAACTAAAAGTAATCAATAATGTCTAATCCTAAAAAATGAGGTTTACTTACCCTATTTATAGAAAAACATGTCCTAAACAAAAAAGAAACAAAATAATGAAATAAACTTCTCAAACGCGGCATCAATCGACGACTCGACCTACAGACGGTGGGTCGAACTACGGCCCGTAGGTCCCATTCCATTGGTCAACACTTAGAAATTTTCAGCAGAGACTGGAACCTTCACTCTTAGATCATCAACGACGGACATGCAGGACAGACCATGGTTCGATCCACGGTTTGTGGTTCCTCTTCCGTGGCTCCACACTTAGAACTTTTCATTAGGTACTGGAAATTCAACTCTCTCAACTCATCGACGGATGTGCAGGATGACCCGTGGGTTGACCTACGGTCCATCAATCGCTTCATAGCTCCACACTTGGTCAGAATTCCCTGATGATCCATCCACGCCTGCCTAACGATGGATCGTCACAGGACCTACGGTCCATAGGTCACTCCGTGGGTGGCTACTTTTGCATAATTTCAACTGTCATCTCACTCAACCGCGTCCAAGCCTATTTCTTGATAATATACACATAAAACATTATTTCTAATACAAAATGGCCCTAGACACATATAACTCTTAAGTGAAATGTATCAAAAGTACCGTAAACTCACGGTATATCAAAACCCTCAACTTAAACATGTTGTTTGTCCTCAAGCGACACACTAAAACTCTAAATGACACTTGTGTAGAAGCAGACATTCAAACTCAAGAAATCCCATGGCCATTTCAATCTATTCCATTTGCTTAGTGAAAATCTTTTCTATTAGACTCAACCAACCAACTCATACGAATCAAAACATGACATCGATTGACAAATAGACACCACAACATACACCATTCACCATCACTAAGGTATCAATTTTCCAACAATGTCACTAGTGCCCTCACTTCAAAAGAAATCCTTTTTTACTCACAAGAGATATGACTTTGAAATTTTAGGATTCGTTCAACACTCACACTCAGAAGTGACTTCAAGTACAGTTAGTGCTCAATAACATAGGCCTGCCCTTATTTTCACTGCTTAGACTTTCCAAACTAGTTGCTAGGATCACTATAGGACTTTCTTAGCTTGTAATGTAGGCTCAGGGTCATGTGTGGTACATTTGGGTACTTTTTAGTGACTTTCTTCCCTCCTTGACATTACATTACCTTTTTACCTCTTTTCTCAACCTATATTTGACATCCTTTCATTTCACTTTGTTTCCCTTGACTCTCTTCAACACAAATGTGACTTTTGACTTAATGGCTCTTATTTTTCATTTCTTCCTTTTCTTTCACTTTACTTTTCTTTATTTTTTTCAGCACTTTTGTTTATCATCTTTTTGCTTTTTTTGTGTACAGTCACATCTTTTTTTTTCTTTTCAGTTTCTCTCCTAAACACACAACTCTTTTCATACCCTATTGTTTTCATTTACCCTTTTCACAGCCACCCTCAACTTATGTGTTTAGCATGAGTTGAGATGCACAATATCCTATGTCAGAAGAGGGCCAAGATCAAGGTAACTTTTTAAATTAGCCACCCTCAAATTAGGCTTTTTTCCTAAGTTAAGGTGCACATTTCCAACGAGGGATCGGGGCCAAAATAATTACTTCTAGGAAGGTGAGTTAGGTGAATCGAAAGACATGGTCTATCTTAGGCTCAAACATTTGGGTCAAAGGGGACATTGATTAAATTTGGTTGGATTATTTTAGGCTTAAGTGGACTAATTTGACCAAGGGCTTATGACCACTTCCCAACTTCTAGCCTTGATTATCTTAGCAGAACCAACAGGCCAAGTTCTAGATTAGCACACATTGTATGAACATTCAAGGTTTTCCTCAAACTCACTTGGCACATTATTTTATTATCAAATTATTCGACTACCCAACTCAAGTTTAAGCTGAAGTCATGAGGTCAAATCGGTTCATATCATGTCACATTGAGATCTAGCACATTCGACTTATCAAGCGTATAAATCTAGCACATTTCTTCATTTTTTGACAAGGATCATTTTTTCATGCTTTTCATGTCATCATGCTTTCATTTTTCTACTTACTCCTACACATACATTCCTAAACATGCCGGTTCAATGGAAATTAAGACAGTCTCTTGGGGAAAAAGAACACATGCAAGAAAACTCCAAGACAAGATTATAAGTTGGGTTACTCAGACTTCACCCAATCACTTACAATCCATTTACCCCACCCTAACAAAATAAAGAGCAATTGTCCCCAGTGAACAAAAAAATGTAAAAGATCTAGTGAAGCAAACCTGTGGTGCTTATACGCTGAAGACCACTCAAGAAACGAGTGGGTTCGGTTTCCCGGAGCCCGCTGGATCAACACTTGGATTGAACGCCATCAATAACGCTCTCATCTACTATCCCATCACTCTCAGTAGTGCTCTCATCAAGTCGCACAACACCGTCAGTAGTTCTCACACCGCTAGATGGGCCAATACCTATCTCCCTGGCCCGCAACTATCTGAACTCCTTATCTTGTAACGACACCCTCGTGGCCTTCTCCAACTACTGGCACTCCTTCTTTTTTGACCTCTGGGACTCATCATTATCAGAAGTATGACCGGAGCGAGGGCGCTTCCTAGCAGCACGGGAAGCATCAGGTGGCAGCGTATCATCACTGAGTAAGGCAGTTATCATCACCTCATCGACTGGTGTCGTGGGGGACGGACTCTGGCTCAGTCTCTAGGAAGACTAGTAGTGCATCAACATCAGCACGGAGTCTAGCGAACTCCTACTGGAAGGTGGACACATCAATGGTCGGGGAAGACCTCTCCAACACACGCAATTCAAAGGCATCCAGGCACTTATGAACAACCTTAACCTTCTACTCTATCCTCGCATCGAACGTTGCTATGGACCATCGCATCCTAGGCTTTATGTGCTGAAGTAGGGTGGCCATCCGCGTCTCTAGCTTCTATACTCGGGCTAGAGGGATAGTGGTTGAACTGGAAGAGTGGGTGGCTCTGGAGGAGCTAGGGGCCTGACTGGAGGCCGGAGACGAAGGAACCTGGGCATCCACTGTAGTGGCTGGAGGGGTAGTGTCATCACCATGCATCTGCTCCATATATGCTAAAAGGTAATCTCCTAGAGGTGGAACCTTAACCTGTGGCTCCTTGCGAGGTGCAGCTACATTGGCCTCATCCTGAATCAGGATGATGTCCAGAGTCTTGGTTGCCTGAAGAAACAAGTCACAGTGCCATATTGTACTAGTACAGACGCGTCCCTGCAAAGCTTGAAGATGAGGCACAGGAAGGGCAAGGTGGTGGGGGCCATGAAGTCCCTCTCATGGATCTCCGCATTTAAAATGAGGGTAAAGTCAATCTTGAACCCTGCTACCATAGCTGCAACCATCACCGCGCGGTCCCATTTAACCACATTGTCTGCTTGAGTAGGGGACACACGGTTGCACACCAGCAGCCACAAGAATTTAGCAGTAAATATTGGATCACCTTCTTGATAACCAAGCTCGAGGTCTGGACCCACTCGACGCGCTCTCCATCTGTAGCAATATGGCGGACCAGCCATCTCACAAGAGACTCTCTCTGCTCGGCATTCCTCTAAAATGCTCCGCTTTGAATAATCCTAATCTGATAGTCGAACTCTGTTGTATTGATGGGTAGAGTGTGGTCCGGGCCATAAATAAACTTGCGGAGGGTGGTCTCGGAGATGTCGATAGTAAGCCATCGGAAGAGTGTGGCCTTAAGCAGAGGCTGAGTTGCCGGCTTGGCCCACTTAGAGATGGATCCTCTCATGGTGGCAGCATAGGAAGCGTAGAACTCCTGTACAATCTCCTCACTATATGACCCTGGGCTATGTACCATCCACTCACACTTGTGACTCCGAAAGAGCTCGTGGATGACTGGAGTTGTGTGGAGGCTACCTCTGAGAATTCGACGCTCCTCTGTGATCATTTTGGCCAGCTTATTGTGCTTCTTCAGCATGTGAGCATCCTAGTTAATCTGGAACTGGCCATCCACACACCACATGTTAGTCTCTGTAGCAACCGTTGGAGGCTCAGAAAGGGGGGTCACTATGGTATCCTCTGTAATATCAGAGTCATATGAAGAGGTGGTGTTGCCTTTGGGGCTGGAGCCGATGCTGGAGCTAGATGGGGACTCTGAGCCAGCCGGTGATCCGATAAGTGTGGCCCCCTCATTAGACTTAGGGTAGTGACCACGTCGGAGCTCACCTGCCGGGCTTGGTTTTGTGTAGTATGTGGAGCAGTGGGGGAGGTCCTGGTGGGAGGTGGAACGTACTCCCTATCCGTATCCTCATCAATCAGCCTGAAAGACGGAGTAACTGATTTTGATTTACCCTTTACGGCGTAGGTTAGGGATTGCTTCTGGTACATGGTACATGTGGAAGCTTAGTTAGAACTAAAAAAATGCAATAATACTCATGGAATAATTTTAGAACAATTGCCGAATAAAAACAAAAATAAAAATACCTTGGACAATAGCTGAAATATCGACCTACGGTGGGTACCGACGGTCTGTGGGTCCCCTTCGTAGGTCAGAGTACCCAAAATTATGTCTTTGATGTGGGAACCACGGATGTGCAGAATGGTCCTTCGATGGAACGATGGACCGTAGTCCACACCATGGTTCGACACTTAGTGAAAACTGTGTGCTACTGGCCTACGGACCCGTCCTACGATCCGTAGACGGGGTCTCGTGGGTCTGTTCTGTGCCAGGATTCATATGGTTAAATTTTTTATGCCTTTTCTTTCAACAATTACAAACAACTTAGGCCTACACATGCATTTCAACAAGTAATTTGGTAGTTAATCATCCTTAGGGTTCCAATTTCACAAAATTTTACAGATTATCACACCGAAACTTAGGAACCCTAAGTCAAAACTTCCAATTCGGCCAATTAACATGAACTATTCAGTTTTAATTAACTACACACTCACATACCATCATACCAAGGGTGTTTCCAGCATACAATTTAACATTTAGACATGAAATTTACAACCTAAGGTCAAGTACCAACTTCGAGACTTCGTGATACGAACAATGAACAGTGAATTCAAAGTTAGGGTGAAGTAGTTTACCTTATAATTAATCGAAGTGGGTGAGTCTGATGATGGAATAAACTCCTTAGACCTTTTGCTAGCCCTTTGACACCAAACCCGGACTTGGAATCTTTTGGGGAAGAGAATGGGTGCTTTGGAGATAAAAGGATTTGTGCGATTTGGGGAATTGATACCCATGGGAGTTATGAGTGTGATATGGGGCATTTAGAAGGCTGAAAAATGGTTGGGGGGGGGGGGGGGGGATATGGACATGGGAAATGTTTAAAAAATTAAAGGTTTTATTTTATAAGCGGTCCGGGTCGAGTCAGGCAAACCCTAGCTTTGGATTCACGAGACCCCGTCAACAGTCCGTGAGTCGACCTACGAATCGTAGGTCTGGTCCGTAAGTCACTCTGACACTTAGAAAATTCAGAGCACTTACTTGGGGTCTACGGATGCCATTCACGATCCGTGGATGGACCAACAGACCGTCGATGGGGTCCGTAGACGTTTGCATAACTAATTTCAGTAGATTTTGCCTTTCGCCCCTGCACACTTAGCAACCATTAGGACTTTATTTGTACATTTTTTGGACACTTTTTAGACACGGACCCTATTCTATATCTTGTCAACACTAAAACAAAAATAAAACACCTATCTAAAGAGTTACAAAATTTAAATAAAAGACGAAAACTTCTAAATCTAAAAGAAAAAACTATAGTTGGATAGAAATGCATCTTGGGTTGCCTCCGAAGCAACGCTTAATTTAACATCGCGGCACGACGCAGACACCTTGATTACTCAGACTTCATCAAGATAGTAGGCCTCAATCACTTCTCGAACACTGTCCGATTTCCCCATGTAGACCTTGATTGTTTGCCCGTTCACTTTGAATCTTATTCCCTCCATGTTCTCGAGCTCGACTGCTCCATGTGGAAATATTTGAGTGACTCGGAATGGCCCAGTCCACTTTGACTTTATCTTGCCAGGAAACAATCGCAGTCTTGAGTTGAATAAAAGCCCAGATCAGCCAAAACAAATTCATGTTTTTCAATCTTTTGATCAGGATACTTATTCATCTTCTCCTTGTACAAGGCTGAACTTTCATATTCTTTTGGGTGAAACTCATCAAGATCATTCATGTCACTCACTCTTTGGCTCGATACGGTGCCCCAATCCAAATTCAACTTCTTTAGCGCCCACATAGCCTTATGCTCTAGCTCTACCGGCAAATGGCATGGCTTCCCATATACAAGTTGGTAGGGGGACATACCTATGGGAGTCTTGAATATGGTGCGATAGTCCCATAGAGCATCATCAAGCCTTCTTGATCACGCTGTTCGGTTGGCGTTCACAATCTTTGCAAAGATTTACTTTATCTCTCTGTTTGACACTTTAACTTGCCCACTAGACTGCGGAGGGTAAGGAGTAGCTACATTGTGACATACTCCATATTTTTCGAGCAACGCTTGAACAACTTATCACAAAAGTGGGAACCTCCATCGCTGATAATCGTCCTAGATGTACCAAATTTGGAGAAGATACTCTTTTTTAGGAATGCGGTGACACTCTTCCCTCATTGCTTCCACCCATTTCGATACATAGTCAACCACAACAAGACTATACTTCATCCCATGGGAGCCCACAAATGGACCCATGAAGTCAAGGCCCCAAACATGAAAAAACTCAATCACCAATATTGAATTCTTAGGTAGCTCTTGCCTCTTTGAATTCACTCCTTCCCTTTGGCAATGATCACAAGACTTGGTGAAGTCATGAGCATCTTGATGGATGGTAGGCCAATAATACCCACACTGCAAGATTTTATGTGCAGTCTGAATACCACTATGATGCCCATCAATAGGCGATAAATGGCATGCCTCTAGTATACTCATCATCTCGACCTCGGGCACATAGCGACAAATAATCCCATTCGCACAAATACGGAACAAGTAAGGATCATCCCAAAAGAACATCTTCACATCATGCATAATTATTTTTCTTTGGTGAAATGACAAATCCGATGGAACCAGATCAATTGCCAAGTAGTTAGCAAAAATTGCAAACCAAGGATCAAGATCATAAGAAGCAGCCAAAACCCATTTGTCTGGGACATAATTAATTTTAGCCCTATTTCCTAGCTTGAGAATAGCTTCCTCCTCTAATCTGGACAAATGATCGGCAACTTGACTTTTGTCCCCTTTCTGTCTTTCACCTCAAAATCGAATTCTTGCAGCAACAATACCCATCTTATCAACCTCGGTTTTACATACGTTTAACCATCAGATACCTCAATGCAAAATGGTCAGTATGCACTATGACCTTAGTATCAAGCAATTAGGATCAAAATTTTCGAATGCAAAAACAACAGCAAAGAGTTCCTGTTCAGTCACCGTATAGTTCTTTTGAGCCACATTCAGCGTTTTACTGGCATAGTAAATCAGATAAAGAATCTTCTCTCGCCTCTGTGTCAATACCACACCAAGCGCCACTTGACTTGCATTACACATCACATCAAACAGTTGCCCCCAATCTGGTGAAATAATAATAGCCG
Organism: Solanum verrucosum; assembly: GCF_900185275.1. Lineage (NCBI taxonomy): Eukaryota > Viridiplantae > Streptophyta > Magnoliopsida > Solanales > Solanaceae > Solanum > Solanum verrucosum. The sequence continues at coordinate 225,260 of NW_026019777.1, forward strand.
CGGAAACTAGCTTTGCTTTCAACTCTCCAAATGCTATCAAACAAGAATCATCAAAATCAAACTTACACTCCTGTTTGAGTAGTTTGCACAATGGGTGTGCAATTTTAGAGAAATGCTTGATAAACCTCTAATAGAAACCTGGATGCCCAATAAGACTTCGAACACCTTTCACAGAGATAGGTGGTGGAAATTTTTTTATTACCTCAACTTTAGCCCTGTCAACCTCAATACCTTTCTTAGAAATTCGATGACCCAGAACTATCCCCTCTTTCACCATGAAGTGGTACTTTTCCCAATTGAGCACAAGATTGTACTCTTCACACCGTTTCAGTACCTCAGAAATGCATCAGACAACCATCAAATGAGTGACCTATCACAGAGAAATCATCCATAAATACCTCAATAGTGTCCTCCACCATTTCTAAAAATATCGACATCATGCAACGCTGGAAGGTCGCTAGAGCATTACACAACCCAAATGGCATCCTTTTGAAAGCGAAAGTCCTATAAGGACAAGTGAAGGTGGTCTTCTCTTTGTCTTTTGGAGCTATGGAGATATGATTCTAGCCTAAATACCCATCAAGAAAGAAATACCAACCCTTACCAGGAAGGTGATCCAGCATCTAATCTATGAACAACATCGGGGAAATGATTTTGTTTTGTCCAAGCATTCAATTTGTGGTAGTCCATGCATACTCTCTATCCGGTCACTGGCCTCATCGGAACAAGCTCATTTTTAGCATTAGGGACCACAGTAATCCCACCTTTCTTAAGTACACACTGAACACGACAAACCCAACTACTATCTTCAATGGGGTATATGACTCTAGCATCCAACCATTTGATGATTTCCTTTTTCACTACCTCTTGCATAGGCGGATTTAGTCTCCTTTGATGTTCGATACTAGGCTTGGTGTTCGGCATGAGTTGGATTTTATGAGTACAAATTTCAGGAGAAATCCCAATAATGTCCGCAATAGTCCATCCAATAGCCCGCTTGAACCTCTTCAACGCAGAATCCAGTGCTTCTACTTGTACCTCACTGAAATTGACTTTAATGATTACTGGTAAAGTACCATCTTTTCCCAAGAATACATACCTCAAATGTGATGGTAGAGCCTTATGCTCCAATTTTGTAGCTTCTTCCACAGATGGTTTTGCGGGTGGAGTGTGGCGATTCTTCATAGCCAACTCCAATTTCTTTGGTTTGTAACGGAATTCAAACCTATCAAGTGCGGCAACTAATTCATCATAGTCTTCAATACCACCACCCTCAAAATTCATCATTACCGCTGTCAGTGCATCAACACCCAACCTCTCTTCAATAGACACATCACAACCTCTCTCTACAATATGATTCACCACTGATATTGACTTGAGATCGCTTTCCTGCTTCATAGACCTACAGATGTTGAAAGCTACCTGATGAGTCCACGATTTGGACTCATTTACGGCTATATTTTGATGAAATTAGTGTCCTCAAATGCATGTTTTACCTTGATATTTGATATAAAAACCTTTAAGTTGAAGGTAGTTGAAGTTTGAGGGAAAGCATGAACACTGTTGAGCAAAGAAGAGCAAAAGTAGTTAAAATAACGAAGAAATGAAGATCTGCGAATCACCAAACCCATTCGGCGAATTTCCAATAGATCGCATATTCGCCTTTTGTTCTAGTGTGCTAAGCCCTGAAGGAAAGGAGCAAATCGACGATGAAAAGGAGCAGTCGGCGTATCGTCGAGTGACTCCGCGAAGCAGTGCTACATCGCCCAATTATCCAGGGCACAAAGATGCTGAAGGGAACTGATGAAAGGCGAAGAAGTACATTGAAGCAAACTATAAATACTAGTTCAGTGCTACATCGCCCGATTCTCACTAACGTCGCCGAAAGATCCTTCGGAGCACATTTACTAAAAACTATAAATACTAGTTCAATTTTTATTCTTAGCAACGAATTTTACCTTATTTGATCTAGTTTTTAGATTATTAAGTTGGAGGCAGAGTTTTAGAGATATTCTCTGTAAGTTTTGGAGAGGGTTTCGAAGAACCTGAAGTTTTCAAAAGGTTTCAAATTCAAGGAATTGGACTTGGGTCTCTTGGTCTCTCACTCTTGGCTTGTTGTAAGACTTAATCTTGCATACCCATTGATGGAAACTGATATTGGTATATCTCTTTATCTCTTTTGCATGCGTAGCTAAAACTCCAATTCTTGGGGTGTGATTTTATGAATATGGGTTAGATTAGCTGTTGGGTCTTGCTTGCTGATAGTCTATTCGTAGTTTAAATATGATTTCGTTTAGTGGTTGTGGATGAATTTGTAGTTGCAAATACAAGTTTATATATGTGTTTTCAGCTTGCTCGAGAGAGAGGTCGTAAAACTAAGACCACTAGATTGATGGCCAGTGTGAGTGGGTCGACATGAGGTTCAACTCGAGAGAGTGAACCCTAGTCCCATATCCACACACTCAGCTCGAGGGGGTGAGTTAGTTAAGGCGGAGGTTGTTGTTCATGCAGAAAGTGGGTGTCCGAGAGGAACGCATTTGAAACGGGGTAAGTTGCTCGAGAGAGAGCTTATTCCCCTTAAAGTCTAGTCTAGTCACAAATACTTAATGAATTTACTATCAAAAGCATGTACCCAATGATTTGGTCTATCCCGTATTCCTATCACATCCAAAGAATCCCATCTCCATACTTATATTTTTCCTTATTTTCACTGTTTTAGTTGTTTCTTGTTTACAAACCCCTATTTGATACTTGACGCTTGCATCACCCTTTTTAATTTGTTATGTTTTCATTCACCAAAGTCTTTAGCTATGATTAGCTTTAGCAATTTTCGCACTTAACCACTAATTCTCACGCCCACTCCCTTGGGACTCGACCCCAACCCTTGGTCGGGTTACTAAACTATTGTACGATCGTAGACACTTGCAACAAAAGTTGTGTCTTGATTACGCAAACATCATTATCTCTTCATTATTCAATCGGAATTTCATATGCCCTCTCTCCATGTCGACCAAGGCGCGCCCAGTAGCAAGGAATGGTCTCCCAAGGATGATGGGAACCTCAAAATCAACCTCACATTCAAGTATCACAAAATTCGCCAGAAAAATGAACGACTCCACTTTCACGAGGACATCTTGGAGAATACAAATGGGTTTCTTCACAGTTCTATCGGCCATGAGTAGTCGCATTGCCGTCGGTTTCGAACCTCCTAAACCCAACTTCTTGTAGATAGACAATAGCATCACATTAATGCTATCACCCAAATCACAAAACGCCTTCACAAAATGCAACAACCCAATGGTACAAGGAATAATGAAAGCACCATGATCATTTTTCTTCTATACAAGTGCCTCGTAGCAGTAGCACAACAATGTTGTAACCTCTCATCATTCTCAAAACTGACGACCCTCTTCTTAGTAACCAAATATTTCATGAACTTCGCATACCCAGGAATTTACTCCAAAGCTTCTATCAATGAAACATTGATGGAAAGCTGTTTCAACATAGTAATGAACCTACAGTATTTTCCTTCTTCAGTCTTCTTCACCAATCTCTGTGGGAATGGAGGTGGAGGTCTAGTCATGAGAACAACTTTTTGGGTCACCTCCGCTTCCTTCTCTGTAAGATTCTTAGACTCGCCAGTAACCTCAATCTCTTTATCATCTCTTTCTGCAACGATTTCAATCTCAGATGGTACAGGGGGATCAATGGTTTGTTAACCTTTGCGAGTAGTGACTTCCATACAATGTTCATCATTTTTCAAATTCTAGATGGTGTTGCTAAGAAATGTGCGAGGCTGACATGGGTTCACTGTAGTGGATAACTGATTAAACTGCTGCTCAAGTTGATTTATCGACACGCATGTGCATCAACTTTTTGACTGATTCCAGACAAGTCATTCCGCATTTCTTTCACATTCTCATCAATCGCATCAAACCTCTTCATCATCTTCTACTTCATATCCTCAATCTGTGACATACTACCCCCAACTTCTCTATTGCCAGATTCTCGATTTGCAGGTGGAACATAAGGCCTAACTCTCTCGTTTTTGTTGTCATAGTTGTTCCAGTTGTAGTTGTTGTCGCGATTGTAGTTACCATCCCAGACATATTTACTCTCTTAATTGTAGTTACCATAGTTACGACCTTGGTTTCCTTTCCCTTGGCGCCAATTATCCAAGTTAGAACCTTGGGCGTTGGCTTGAAAACCCCCCGTCTGATCATTTACCAAATAAGCATCCTCTTCATAGTAGCATTCCTCTACTGGTGGTGGTGGAGTTCTAGTTAAGTAATTTACCGCATTCACGTTTTCTGCACCTCACTCACATGCTTCAACACCAGCCCAAGTTCTGTCCTCATCTAAGCCATATCCACACGAATGTCGTCGGCAGATTGACTAGGTGCAACTTGAACTGCAAAAGTGATTCTTCTGATGTTTGACTTTCTAGTGCTCCATGCTTTATTATTTCGGGAAATCTTCTCCAATTTCTCAGCAATCTCCTCAAAAGCGCACTCACCATATGATCCTCCGACAATAGTATCTAGCACAGCCTTACCATTGTCATCTTGACCTATGCAGAAGTACTCCTTTAGTGACTCATCATCAATGCGATGATTAGGAACATTTTCTGTAAGTGCAGTGAATCTATCCCACGAACTTCTCACAGACTCTCCAGGTAGTGCCATGAAAATGTTCAGTTTGTCTTTGTGGTTTAGCTTCTTAGACAACTATAAATACTTTGCCATGAACACCTTATGCAATTGGTCCCATGTATGAATTGAGTAATATGGAAGCTCAGAAAGCCACACTGTAGCATCACTGATTAAAGATAGAGGGAAGACTCTCAAACCTATGACGTTCATATCCAACTATGGTCGTCCCACACAACTCTTGCAAACACTTCTCAACTTGGTCAAGTGCCCACGCGGATCTTCCGAAGATAGACCAGAAAACAGCCCCCTTGTTGTAAGCATCTGCATCAGATTGCTGGTCACCACAAATGTATGCCCTGGAGGTAGAGGAGGGAGAACAATAGGTCCTTCTGATTCAACTGTATTGAAGTCGACCCTATAATTATCAAGGAACCTCGGTTCTGGCATATTATTTACCCTTAAAGCATCTCCAAGTAGATTACGACGAGCGTGCACATTAACAACCCCAGGAGGCTGCAATTCAACTCCATCACCTAAATTCTCTCCAATTGGATTGACTTGGACCCCTTGATTATTCATTTTTATCAAAGGTTTGCTCAAACTCTGGATCGTAAGGGGTCAATGGTTCACCTCGACTCTGTGTACTTGGAATACACTACAGTAGAAACCTGTAGAAAACAAAAACAAAAGAAAACATAAAATTAGGAAATAATTGACAAAAGTTCAATAATGTAGTTAAACTTAATCTAAAAGCCTTATTCCCCGCCAACGGCTCCAAATTTTGATACACTCAAACTACACCTCTATTAAAGAAATATAAGCAGTCGTCGTCAAATAAAGAACCCGACTTTTAGGTTGGGGTGGATCCCACGAGTAATACGGTTCAGACTTAAACTTAGCTCACGATGATATTTGTTTTGTCAAACTATTTCCGAAACAAGTAATTAAATGGGGGTTTTTTGTAAACAAATAACTGATTGTTGTTTAAGTTACAAGTGAGTAAGATTCAAACTTTGAGTTATCAATATGAGAGAGAAACTAGGGTGTATGTGTTCCCCATAAGCTCTTAACGCAGTAATCCTAATCATAGTAATCCTTTCCAAGTGTTTTACATGCAAAGTTTGTAAGATAAGTTTCCCTAAGTGATTGGCCGTCCAAATAGGGAATTTCACACCGCACCTTTGTCTAGCTATGTGTTTATATTTTACTAACCCTTACCTTAATCTTAGATAGACATCACATCAATGTATAACTTAGTTTTCACCCTCACACCAATTGACATTAGACTATTAGATAGTATCCCACTCAATCTCTTGTTGATAATTCTTTTCTCATTAACTACCTCCTTGGTCCGACAAGTAGCAACAAGACGAGTTCTAACGTGTACACTTGTTAAAAAGACTTCTAAGTGAAAGAATTATCAATACATGCATCAGCATTATTCAAGAATTACTTAGTTATTATTCATACGTTGTTAATTGCTCATGGTTCCCACAACCGTAGTTGTGGATTTAGCTACACATGCTTGAAAGAACACAATTCATGTTTTGATAATAAGATTTCATGAACTTACGTTTAGAGTAGATGAAACCCGAAATCTCTAACTGAATTTCGAAGCGAAAACTCTTATAAACCGAAATCCGGAAATCAAATTGTCAAAGCTTGCAATTTAATTCCCAAAGAAAATACCAAGAACTAAAAGTAAACAATAATTTCCAACCCCCAAAAATGAGGTTTACATATCCTATTTATAGAAAAACATTTCCTAAACAAAAAGGAAACAAAATAAGGAAATAAACTTCTGGAACGCGGCATCAATCGACGACTCGACCTACGGACCGTGGGTCAACCTACGGTCCATAGGTCCCCTTCTGTTGGTCAACACTTAGAACATTTCAGGAGAGACTGGAACCTTCACTCTTAGATCATCAACGACGGACGTGAAGGACGGATTGTGGATCAATCCGTGGTCCGTGGTTCTCTTCTGTGTCTTCACACTTAGAACATCAACTCTTTGAACTGATCGACGGATGTGCAGGACTGCCCGTGAGTCGACCTACGGTTCGTCACTCACTCAACTGCGTCCAAGCCTATTTCCTGCAAACATACACATAAAACATTATTTCTAATACAAAATGGCCCTAGACACACACAACTCTTAAGTGAAATGTATCAAAAATATCGTAAACTCACGGTATATGAGTTTCTAGTAGGAAATAAGGTTGCTTGTTTCACATGGTTAGTAGCCTTCCAATCTGTTTAACACAAGGTAATAAACAATAAAAGGTTCCAACTTATACAATAGGAGTTGCATGTACGGAGAAGATTAGGAAGGAAACAACCCACTGTCTTTTTACTTTTAGAAACTATTGTTCTATCGAAATACTGATAATTATATGAAGTTATAGCTTGAAACTAATTGAAGTTTCTATGAAATATATATTATGCAGGGATTGCTGAAACAAGTCTACTTGGGTAAGGAAATGTGGTTTTTAATAGACAATTGCTCTGTTGATTTAAAGTTCTCTCATACTTCATTCTTGAATTGTTTCCTAGTAACGGCAAGCTTCAATTGGACATTTTCAACGAAAATTTGAGTCTTATTGGGGGATATAACACTGCACACGCTGCTGCTAGGAACAACATAGTAATTAGATTTTGAGCTTTATTAGTGAAGTTATAATGGTACTATTTACTTAGCTAAAATCAAATTGTATGGAGTTAGATTTCCATATTAATTTCAGGGCATATATCGTGCTGCAATTAAATTTAGAGGACTTGGTGCAGATACCAATTTCAATGATTGTGATGATTACCATTCTCTAAACTCTAAAGCGATGTGTGAGATAAACAACTATTGAGTCATTTAAGTATGAAATCTTTTTTCTCACTTAGAAAACTGAATTTGAATCATTATTATTGTCTTGTGATTGGTATGTAGATGTCGAGCATGTCAAAGGAAGAGTCTATGCACATATTTGATATATTAATGTCAGAGCACTTATGCACGTCCAATATTATCTTTTGTTTTAGTTTTTATTGCAGCTTTGAAACTTGCTTCGAAAGGTATTGCTAAAGAAATGTGGCTCTCATTCCATGGAATAGTAACACAATAAATATAATTATTAAATAATTTTATGATTAATATAAATCATATATGTTTATTGTGTTTACTCATGATTTTTTAATTTTTATTTTATTGTTCACATCTCTATAATTTAAAATTTTATGGACAATAATATGTATATTATCTAACTATTTCATTGTATTCCACAAATTATTCAAAATATTCTCCCCACCCCCCACCCCTTCATTTTTTAGCCGTATTTTTATTACTTTTCGCTAATCTAATTTGAATGAACTTTTTATGTTACACGTCATAAGCAGTTGAGTGTTTTTTTTTTAATATATAGAATGCCGAGTTAAATTTGTTACTTAAATTCTATATTTTAATGTGTCATTATATATTGAGATTTTAGTTATATGATATATATATTTTAATTCTTTTCTTGTTATACTTGAAAAAAATCTTTTCTCATCTAAAATCCCTTCAACTTTTCTTATTTTATAATTTATAATTTGTTTTCTAGTTTTGTCCTAACTTAATGGTTATTTCATTATTCATAAATTAGTTTCCTTACATTAATATGTAAGGTTTTAATAGCTTGTCCCTTTATCTAATATGTTTATGGTGCGTAAGATATTAATAGAGATATCAGTTAGTTATATCTACATACATTTTATAATGGATACATTCTATACAAAATAAAATTAAAATTGATAAAATTCACTAATAAAGTTAGTGATCAATAACTAAAAGAAGAAGAAGTAAGCTTAACATTATAAATCATTGTAGAAGTATATCTAAGAGAGACTAAAAAGGTAGAACTCCGGTACAATTCAAATTTTATTTAAATTTGAATTGAAATATCATTTCAATTTTTAAAAAAATAAATAAATCTTTTTGTCACTCTTGCTTATTCTTGATTTTATAAATATAATAATATTTTTTCATAAGTTATATATTTGAATGAAGAGAAATATCTGAAATTAATAAGATAGTTGGATTTCCCCCCTACATTCTTTGTTTTTCTCATTTATCTTCATTTCTTTTTTCTTCCTTTCTTTTGTTGTTTTGTTATTTTCTATTTATTTATTTTTTAATTATTATTATTATTATTGTTATTATTTTATTATTATTATTATTACTAGTATATGTATCCGCGCAATGTGCGGATGATATTAATATATCATTTATAATCATTTTAAATTGTAATGTGTTGTTTAAGTTGGTTAAATCATAGTTTTTTTAAAAAAAAAGTCCAAATATTATATTGTTCCTCAATAAAATATATTAATCAAATTTATATATAGAGACAACATATCATTAATAACTTTTATGAATAATATTTTTTATTACATTGCTCACTATTTTAAGCTGTTAGATTGTTAATATTGATTTTCATTCACTTATCACTTAACTGAATATAATCAAGAACTCTTCATATTAATATAAAACATATATATTTAATTATTTTATGTTATTATAGTTTTTTCTTTGAAAAATTAATTTTTATTGTTCACATCACTTCAATTCCAAATTTATGAATAGTAATATATGTGTTAATACTAACAGATACATAGAAATAATAGAAAAATAGGCAAAAGAAAAGAAAAAGAGAATACATTAAGATACATGGTAACTAGGTAAAGAAATAGAAGAGATTAGGCATAGTTTCTCAACTCAACCGCAAACCATCATGATTCATGACCACAAACACTTCCATCGCAAATTTAATTGTTGGAGTTCTGGAAGCACCGGCTTCATATGTCATGTCCATCTCGATCAATTGATAATGATTAATGACAATGGATACAATAGTATATAAAATGAATTATCCACATAGATTTGTTTTAAAGCTAGTAAGGATAACTAATAATCAAATTTCAAGTTTTAAGAACGTGTGTTGTATGAGTAAAACATATCAACACTGTATGAACTTATATCCTATGAAGCAGTTGATAAAACGTGTCTATCCCATTACTGATAGGTGTCGTTAAGTATGCTTTAATTTTAAATTAGTTAATGAATTTTTTATTTTAATTTTTAAGGGGATGTGAGAGGTGAAATCGTGGGAGTTTTTTTGGGAGAGATTTTAATATATTTTTTTTCGTTTTTGTTTTCTCCACATTCCAATATGTCGACATTCCAATATGTGAATGTTTTAATTTTAAATTAATTAATTAATTTTTAATTTTAATTTTTAAGGGGATGTAAATTGTGAGGAGTAGAAGTCGTGGAAATATTTTTGGGAGAGATTTTAATATAGATTTTATTTTCCTCTTATGTTTTGTCCATATTCCAATATGTGAATCTTTATTCAAAAATAATTGTAAAGCTTTCAAAATCTGCGTAACTCTTTGGAAGTTCCAAAATATTATCCTAATATATTGTGTATGCTTTTGGTATTTTTAATTTATCATTTTACAGTTATTAACTTTACCATTAAGTAACTTCTAATTATAGTTTTTTCCAATTATTAAATATATCTAAAGGTAAGCTTTCCACTCCCCGAATCCATTTTTCGATCCGTAGAACGTAGTAGACTGGGTAATTATTGATGGGGGAGGGTTTTGAATTGGAAACCATGTTGGAAAAAGCCATAAATTGGATACTTGGGATCATGGGTTTGATTTAGGTTTCATAGAATTGTTAGTAATTTGGGTAATTGACGTTTGTTTATTGATTCCCGTACTATATTGATTATTTGTAGACCAAGAACAAGCGCAACAAATCCGGAAAGGGAAGGATCAAGTTTCTTAGGGTTTCAAGCTTGTTTCGAGGTAGGTGATGGTTGTGATTCTATGATTGTGTTATGTATGTTTGTTCTTGATTCATTATGATACTTGTATGTATATGAATGTTGCATTAACGATCACACATGTTGTAAATGAGGTAGAGGAATAATGAATGCCATGCATTATGACTTAAAGGTATGATCTTGAAAATATACTTGTGATTGTGATTGTAGTGTGTTGAATGGATCGGTTGCCACGTTCTGACATAACTAACTTGGATCGGTTGCCACGTTCCGGCATAACTATGGGATCGGTTGCCACGTTTCGACATACCTATGGGATCGGTTGCCACGTTCTAGCATAATTATTGAATCGGGTACCACGTTCCGGTATGCTAACTGTTTGGGTTTGGGTTCCATGAGAGGACCAATGACTTGTTATAATTGTGTATCTTGAGAAATGTGAAGATGTTCGGTGTTCATAAATGTTGATAATATTGTATATGTTTGATATATTCATGTGATTATATTGTTGTAATGACTTATATATGTTGCACTTAGTGGGATAGCCATGTGATCCTACCAGTACACTGTGGTTGTGTACTAATACTGCACTTGCTCTTTCTTTGTTGAGTACAGGGCATCTGCAAGCGGCTACTGACAGACCTTGCTTAGAGGATAGGTGATCGTTCGAATTCAAGGGTGAGCCAGTTCGTCCGGGCTGCCATGAGTTCTCTTTTCGTCTATATCCACATTTTGGACTTAGACTTTTCTAGCTAGTTGATTAGTTCATTAGTTTTGGGTTGCATCCCTTCTTGTTTAGACTTGTTGTACTTTAGACGTTTTGGTACATTGACTTTCAGGTTCTAGGTTATTTCTTCCGCATTGTTTAGTTTGTTGTTAGACTTTTGTTGGAGTTTATGGGAACTATTTCTTTGCTTAGTATTAACTTCCTTCCGTAACTTAAATGCTTTAGAATTTTTGTTTAGTTGCTTGGTTTGAGTTGTAGTAGTTGTTCTCCCACCGGAGGGTTAGTGTGGGTGCCAATCACGATGATCTGGATCGTGACAAACTCTAAGTTTATGTTGTCTTTTCTATCTGATATCTTTATTATTGTTTTGTAATTCATCTTCTCCCTTAGATGAAATGATGTTGAGAACAATGTAGAAAGCTATGACTATATCTATTGAATCTTACATCAAATTTAATTTTGTCCTTCGAAAATACTTGAGGTCAATAGAAATTATCTCTAAATTATTTGTATTCAGACGGATATTTAGGTAACTTATTTGTTGATTTTTAAGTGGAGTTAATGGTGAAAAACGATATTTAGAATGTGAAATTATATGTAGTTATTTGTTGAATGTGGTATATTTGGTATTTGCTTTTATGTGTATATAAATGTCTATGTGTGTCAGTTTCTGACAGGACTTGACTATACGAGTTGTGATTTTAGTCGTTTCCCAAATGAATTTAGAGTTGTTCAATTAGTGCTTCTCTTGGCTTCTTCTTTGACTAGCGCCTCTTCTATTATTAGTTTAGCTACATCTATGTATCTGTATTATTGCTAACATGATTTATTTCTGCATGTATATATTCTGACATGTTAAACACAATCATTTTGTTGAAGTTACATTATCTGCCTGAATACAATGTTGTTTGTTTTTCTTTGTGATCTTATATGGCTAACACACCGTGTTGTATTCTACTAGATTTCATTTTCATTAAGCTTTTTGTTGGAAAACGTACATCTGTGACATGTTGTCTGATTGTATTGTGATAAATTATTACTATTAGTTGGGTATTTTGATGGATCATTACTTGAGGTTAGACTTTAATATGTTCTTTAAGGTGACACTCTATTTTTAACATAACTCATTCATCTAATGTCACACTAAATAATAGGTTTTGTTGCTGCCTTTGAGGTAATTGGGGGTCAAAATCATGCTTACAATGATACTATTCTTTGATAATTAAAATATTACAAGTAAATCTTGAAGATTATTATTAAATTGTTCTACTCTACTTAAGAAGTAGGCCTTTTGTTGAAAGTAGCATGCCCTATATCTTACTATCCATCAATGATGTGTTACTGAAAATGCCACCGCCTAATATGATGCTTATAAAGTAATCTAGATGAAGGAGATAATAGCGTGAGGGATTTCTGATATGCTCAAATTACACCTCAATTAAAAAAGTATCAGCGGTCGTCGTCAAATAAAGAACTCAACTTGTAGTTTGGGGTCGATCCCACGAGGAATATGGTTCAAACTTAAACTTAACTCACGATTATATTCATTTAGTCAATCTATTTCCGAAACAAGTAATTAAAGGGGGAGGGGGGGGGGGGGGGGGTTGTAAACAAATACCTAATTGTTGTTTAAGTAACAAGTTAGAAAGAATCAAACTTTGAGTTAGCAATATGAGAGAGAAACTAGGGTGTATGTGTTCCCCATAAGCTCTTAACGCAGTAATCCGAATAATAGTAATCATTTCCTAGTGTTTTATATGCAAGGTTGGTAAGATAGGTAGCCCTAAGTGATTGGTCATCCAAATAAAGAATTTCACCCCGCACCTTGGTCCGGCTATGTGTGTTACGTTACTAACCCTTACCTTTACCTCATATTAGACATCACATCATTGTATAACTTAGTTTTCACCCTCACACCAATTGACATTAGACTATTAGATAGTATCCCACTCAATCTCTTGTTGATAATTCTTTTCTCATTAACTACCTCCTTGGTCCGACAAGTAGCAACAAGACGAGTTCTAACGTGTACACTTGTTAAAAAGACTTCTAAGTGAAAGAATTATCAATACATGCATCAGCATTATTCAAGAATTACTTAGTTATTATTCATACGTTGTTAATTGCTCATGGTTCCCACAACCCTAGTTGTGGATTTAGCTACTCATGCTTGAAATAACACTTCATGTTTTGATAATAAGAATTCATGAACTAACATTTAAAACCCGAAATATCCAACTGAATTTCAAAGCGAAAATCTTATAAACCGAAATCCGGAAATCAAATTGCAAAAGTTTGCAAGTTAATTCCCAAAGAAAATACCAAGATCAAAAAGTAAACAATAATGTCTAACCTCTAAAAACGAGGTTTACATACCATATTTATAGAAAAACATGTCCTAAAAAAAAAAGAAATAAAATAAGGAAATAAACTTCTCGAACGCGACATCAATCGACGACGCGAGCTACGGACCATGGATCCTCTTTCATGGCTCCACACTTAGAACTTTTCATCAAGCACTGGAACTTCAACTCTCTGAACTCATCGACGGATGTGCAGGATGGCCCGTGGGTCGACATACTGTCCGTCAGTCCCTTCGTAGTTCCACCCTTGGTCAGAATTCCCTGATGATTCATCCACGCCTTCCCAACGACGCACCGTCATAGGACCTACGGTTCGTAGGTCACTCAGTGGGTGGCTACTTCGGCAGAATTTCAGTTGTCATGTGACTCAACCGCGTCCAAGCTTATTTCCTGCAAATGTACACATAAAACATTATTTCTAATACAAAATAGCCCTAGATACACACAACTCTTAAGTGAAATGTATCAAAAATACCATAAAATCACGGTATATCAACACCCTCTACTTAAACATGTTGTTTGTCCTCAAGCGACACACTAAAACTCTAAACGACACTTGTGTAGAAGCAGACATTCAAACTCAAGCAATCACATAAACATTTCAATCCATTCCATTTTCTTAGTGCAAATCTTTTCTATTAGACTCAACCAACATACTCATATGCATCAAAACATGACATCGATCGACCAACAGACACCACAACATACACCATTCACCATCACCAAGGTATCAATTTTCCAACGATGTAACTAATGCCCTCTCTTCAAAAGAAATCTTTTTTTCACGCACAAGAGATATGACTTTCAAGTTTTAGGATTCGCTTAACACTCACACTCAGAAGTGACTTCAAGTACAGTTAATGCTCAATACCATAGGCTTGCCACTCTCAAATTATGTGTTTAACATAATTTGAGGTGCACAATATCCGATGTCAGACCAGGGCCAAAATCAAGGTAACTTTTTGAATTAGCCACCCCCAACTTAGGCTTTTGGCCTAAGTTAAGGTGCACATGTCCAAGGAGGAACCGGGGCCAAAATAATTACTTTAGTATAGGTGAGTTAGGTGAATCGAAAGAAATGGCCTATCTTAGGCTCAAACATTTGGGTCAAAGGGGACATTGATTTAATTTGGTTGTATTATTTTAGGATTAAGTGGACTAATTTGAACAAGGGCCTATGATCATTTCCCAACTTCTAGCCTAGATTATCTTAGCAAGACTAACGAGGTAAGCTCTAGATTAGCATACAATGTATGAACATTCAAGCTTTTCCTCACACTCATTTGGCACATTGTTTCATTATCAGATTATTCTACTACCCAGTTCAAGTTTTAGCTTAAGTCATGAGGTCAAATCGGTTCCTATCATGTCACATTCGACTTATCAGGCCTACCGATCTAGCACAATTCATCATTTTTGGATAGGGATCATTTTATTCATTATTTTCATGCCATCATGCTTTCAATTTTCTACTTACTCCTACACATACACTCCTAAACATGTTGGTTCAACAACAATTAAAACAGTCTCTTGGGGAAAAAGAACATATGCAAAAAAACCCCAAGAGAGGATTATGAGTTGTGTTACTCAGACTTTACCCTATCGCTCACAATCCATTTACCCTACCCCAACAAAATAAAGTGTGATTGTCCCCAATGCACCAAAAATAAAAAGTAAAGGATCGAGTGAAGCAAACCTGTGATGCTTAGGCACCAAGACCACTCAAGAAGAGGGTGGGTCAGATTTCCCAGAGCCTGCTAGATTAACACTCGGAACGCCATTAGTAGCACTCCCATCTACTATCCCAACACTCTCAGTAGTTCTATCATCAACTCGCACACTACCGTCAATAGTGCTCACACCGCTAGATGGGCCAACACCTATCTCTCTGGCCCGCAACTATCTGAACTCCTTATCTAGTAATGACGCCTTTGTAGCCTCTTCCAACTGTTGGCGCTTCTTCTTATTTAACCTCTGGGCCTCAATATTATTAGAACGACGATCGGAGTGGGGGCTCTTCCCAGCAGCACGGGAAGCATCGGGTGGCGACATATCATTGCCGAATAAGAGAGTCATACCCACCTCATAAACTGATGTCGTGGGGGCAAACTCTGGCTCAATTTCTGGGGGCTAGGAGTGCATCAACATCAACATAGAGTTTGGCCAACTCCTGGTGCAAGGTGGACATATCAATGGTAGGGGTAGGCCTCTCCAACATGCGCAACTCAAAAGCCTCCAGAAGCTTATGAATCTCGTGAGCCTTCTGCTCAATCACCCGTTCCATCCTAGCCTCGAACTCTACAATGGACCGCTGCATCCAAGGCTTCATGTGCTGAAGCAGGGTGGCCATCCGCATCTCTAGCTTTTGGACTTAGGCTAGAGGGATAGTGGTGGAACCAGAAGAATAGGTTGCTCTGGAAGAGCGAGGGGCCTGACTGGCGGCTAGAGACAGAGAAGCCTGGGCATGTGCTGTAGTGGATGGAGGGGTAGTGTCATCACCCTGCATCTGCTCCACATCTACTACAAGGTCATCTCCCTGAGGTGGCACCTCAACCTGTGGCTCCCTACGATGTGCAGCTACATTGGCCTCATCTTGAATCCGGTCGATGTCCAGAGTCTTGGTTGCCTAAAGCAATCTGCCCCAGTGTCATACTAGTACAGACGCGTCCCTGCAAAGCTGGAAGATGAGGCACGGGAAGGTCAAGGTAGTGGTGGCCATGAAGGCCCTCTCATGGATCTCCGCAATTAATATGCGGGCATAGTCAACCTCGAACCATGCTAACATAGCTGCAACCATCATTGCGCGGTCTCATGTAACCACATTGTCCGCCTGAGTAGGGGACACATGGTTGCGCACCAGTACCCAGAAGAATTTAGCAGCAAAGGTCAGAGTTGCCTTTTTGATACCAAAGCTCGGGGTCTGGACCCACTCGACGCGCTTTCCATCCGTGGAAATATGACGGGCCAGCCATCTCACAAGAGACTCTGTCTGCTCGGCATTTCTCTGAAATGCTCCCCTCTGAATAATGCCCATTTTATAGTCGAACTCTACTGTATTAATGGGCAGAGTGTGGTCCGGGCCATAGATAAACCTGTGTAGGGTGGTCTCTGAGATGTCTTTAGTGAACCCCCGGACGAGTGTGGCCTTAAGGGGAGGCTGAGCTGCGGGCTTGGTCCGCTTAGAGATGGACCCTCTGATGGTGGCGTCATAGGTAACGTAGAACTCCCGCACAATCTCCTTGCTAGAGGACCCTGTGTTACTTGCCATCCACTCACACTTGTGCCTTCGAAAGAGCTCGTGCATGACTGGAGATATGTGGAGTCTACCTATGAAAACACGACACTCCTCTGTGATCAATCTGTCCATCTTATCGTGCTCATTCAGTATGTGAGCATCTGAGTAAATCTAGAATTGGCCATTATTACACATGGAATAATATTACAACAAGTGTCGGACAAAAAACAAAAAATAAAAAATACCTTTGACGGTACCTAAGCTGTCAATAAACGGTGGGTACTGACGATTCGTCGATGGAATGACGGTCCGTGGGTCCCCTCAGTAGGTCAGAATACCCAAAATTGGGTTTTAGATGTGAGAACCATGGATGTGCAAAACTATTCATTGATGGAACGATGGACCATAGTCCACACCATGGTTTGACACATAGTGAAAAGTGTGTATGCTACTGGCGCACGGACCCGACCTACGGTCCGTAGAATGGCGTACGGTTCGTAGACGGGGTCTCATGGGTAAGTTTTGTGCTAGGCTTCAGATAGTTCCATCTTTCATGCCTTTTCTTTCAACAATTACAAACAACATAGGCCTACACATGTATTTCAACAAGTAATTTGGTAGCTAATAATCCTTAGGGTTCCAATTTCACAAAATTTTATAGATTATCACACTGAAACCTCGGAACCCTAAGTCAAAACATCCAATTCGGCCAATTAACATGAATTATTCGGTTTTAATTACCTACACATTAACATACCATCATATCAAGGGTGTTTACATCATACAATTTATCATTTAAACATGAAACTTACAAACCAAGGTCAAGTACCAACTTCGAGACTTCGTGATACGAACAACGAACAGTGAATTCAAAGTTAGGGTGAACTCATTTACTTTACAAGTAATCGAAGTGGGTGAGTGTGATGATGCAATAAAATCCTTAGACCTTTTGCTAGCCCTTTGACACCGAACCCGGACTTGCAATCTTTTGGGGAAGAAGATGGGTGATTTGGGAGAGAAAAGGATTTATAGGAATTGGGGGATTGATGTTGGTATATATATAGGAGTTATGAGAGTGATATATGGGATTTAGAAGGTTGAAAAATGGTTTGGGGGGAGGGGGAATATGGACGTGGGAAATGTTTAAAAAATGAAAGGTTTTATTTTATAAGGGGTCCGGGTCGGGTTAGACCCTAGTTTTGGACACACGAGACCCTGTCACGGTCTGTGGGTCGACCTACGGACCGTAGGTCTGGTCCGTAGGTCACTCTGACATTTAGAAAATTCAGAACACTTACATGGGGTCTACAGACGCCATTCACTATCCGTGGATGGACCAACGGACCATAGATAGGGTTCGTAGACCATTGCATAACGGTTTTTCTGCCGATTTTGCCTTTCGTCCCTACACACTTAGTAACCATTAGGACTTTCTTTGAACATTTTCTTGACACTTTCTAGACACAGACCCTATTCTATATCTTGACAACACTAGAACAAAAATAAAACACCTATCTAAATAGTTACAAAAATTAAAATAAAAGACGAAAACTCCTAAATCGAAAAGAAAAACCTATAGTTAGCTATATGGTACATCTTGGGTTGCCTCTCAAGCAGCTCTTGATTTAACGTCGCGGCACGACGAGAAACCTTGATTACTCAAACTTTATCAAGATAGTAGGCCTCAATCACTTCTTGCACGCTCTCCAATTTCCTCATGTAGACGTTGATTATTTTCCCGTTCACTTTGAATCATGTTCGTCCTTGTTCTCGAGCTCGACCGCTCCATTTGGGAATACTTGAGTGTCTCAGAATGGCCCGATCCACTTGGACTTAAGCTTGCCAGGAAACAATCACAGCCTTGAGTTGAATAAAAGCACCAGATCACTCACAACAAATTCACGCTTTTCAATCTTTTGATCATGATACTTCTTCATCTTCTCCTTGTACATGGTTGAACATTCATATGTTGCGAAAATCATCAAGCTCATTCATGTCACTCACTCTTTGGCTCGATGTGGCTCCCCAACCCAAATTTAACTTCTTTAGCGCCCACATAGCCTTATACTCTAGCTCTACTAGCAAAAGGCATGACTTCCCATATACGAGTTGGTAGGGGGACATACCTATGGGAGTCTTGAATGCGGTGCGATAGGCACATAGAGCATCATTAAGCCTTCTTGACCAGTCCGTTCTGTGGGCATTCACAGTCTTTGCAATGATTTAATTTATCTTTCAGTTTGACAGTTCAACTTGCCCACTAGATTGTGGATAGTAAGGAGTAGCTACATTCTGACGGACTCCATATTTTTCGAGAAATGCCTTGAACAACTTATTTCAAAAGTGGTAACCTCCATCGCTGATAATCGCCCTAGGTGTACCAAATTCGGAGAACATACTCTTTTTTCAGAAATGCGGTGACACTCTTACCCTTATTGTTTGAAACTGCAATTGTTTCAACCCATTTCCATACATAGTCAACTGCAACAAGAATATACTTCATCACATGGGAACTCACAATTGGACCCATGAAGTCAAGTCCCCAAACATCAAACAACTCAATAACCAATATCAGATTCATTAGTAGTTCTTGCCTCTTTGAAGTCCCTCTTTCCCTTTGGCAACGATCATAAGACTTGGCGAAGCATCTTGGTGGATGGTAGGCCAATAATACCCACACTGCAAGATTTTATGAGCAATCTGAATACCACTATGATGCCCACCAACATGCGATGAATTACACACCTCTAGTATACTCATCATCTCGACCTTGGGCACATGTCAACGAATAATCCCACAGGCACAAATATGAACAAGTAAGGCTCATCTAAAAAGGAATTTTTTCCTTTGGTGAAATGACAAATCTGATGGAACGAGATCACTTAGTAAGTAGTTAGCAAAATCTGTGAACCAAGGAATAAGATCATAATAAGCAGCCAAAACTTGTTCGTCTGGGATTGCATCATTAATTTCAGCCCCATCTCCTAGCTTTAGCATAACTTCCTCCTCTAATCTGGACAAATGATCGACAAATTGATTTTTTGTCCCCATTTTGTCTTTCACCTCAAAATTGAATTCTTGCAGCAATAATACCCATCTGATCAACCTTGGTTTTGCATCCTTTTTGTCCATCAGATACCTTAATGCAGAATGGTCAGTATGCACTATGACCTTAGTACCAAGCAAGTAGGATCGAAATTTCTCGAATGCATAAACCACAACAATGAGTTCATATTCAGTCACCGTATAGTTCTTTTGAGCCACATTCAGTGCTTTGCTGGCATAGTAAATCGGCTGAAGAATATTTTCTCGCCTTTGTACCAATATCACACTAAGCGCCACTACACTCACACATCATTTCAAACGGTTGCCCCCAATCAAGTGAAATAATGATAGGTTCAAAAACTAGCTTTGCTTTCAACTCTCCAAATGCTCTCAGACAAGCATCATCAAAATCAAACTTACACTCCTTTTCGAGCAGTTTGCACAATGGGTGTGAAATTTTAGAGAAATCCTTGATAAACCTTCGATATAAACTTGCATGCCCAAGAAACCTTCTAACACCTTTTACAGAGATAGGTGGTGGAAGTTTTTCTATTACCTCAACTTTAGCTCTGTCAACATCAATAACCTTCTCAGAAATCTGATGACCCAGAATTATCCCCTCTTTCACCATGATGTGGAAGTTTTCCCAATTGAGCATAAGATTGCACTCTTCACACTGTTTGAATACCTCAGTCAAATGCATCAGACAACCATCAAATGAGTCACCTACCACTGAGAAATCATCCATAAATACCTCAAAAGTGTAGGAACCATGTCTCAAGCTTTCTCTCTAGTTTGGAATTGAAATGGAATGTTTTCATGGCTTAAAACGTTAAATAAGCCGATATACCATATTTTTGACCTGACCCGAATTCTGCCCCGGCAGTCCCTAGTAAAACCCTCATAACTTTTTGCTCTGATGTCGGTTTGATACAGGGTTTTGTTCATTGCAAACTAGACTCGTAGGCCTTCGATTTAATGGATGATAGGACTTCTAACACTTAATATATTGGGAGAAAATATCCAAGACATTTGACCCAAATTTTAGACAAATCTTTAAAAAGGAACGTACGTTAACTTTCGCCAACTTTTATTTTGCCACTTAAATTCAAAACTTGAGATACAACCCTTGAACACTTAAAATATGACATGCCACATCATTTTTAATTTATTACTTTCCCTTGTCTTTCCACGAAGATATGATTTAATTTAGACGTTTTGGAAAGTCGGGGTGTTGCATTAAAAATATCATTCATAATTTTTTGAAATTCAGAAGGAGCACTTCTCAAACCAAATGGCATAACATTCCATTGGTACTGTCCAAATGGGACATTAAGAGTTGTTCTATAAGAATGCTCTTTAAATTTTTGGATTTGCCAATATCCTGATTTTAAATCAAATTTTGAAAATTTATTGGCGTCACATAATCTTGACAATACGAATGGAATGTTATGCCATATGGTTTGAAAAATGCTCCTTCTGAATTTCAGAAAATTATGAATGATATTTTTAACCCCTATTTGGATTTCATCATTGTATATATTGATGATATTTTGGTTTACTCAAAGACTCTTGAAATGCATATTAAGCATTTAGACATTTTCAAAAAAATATTCATACAAAATGGTTTGATAATCTCTAAACCAAAAATGAGTTTATTTCAATCAGATGTTCGATTTCTAGGACATCATATTTGTCAAGGAAAAGTAACTCCAATCCAAAGAGCTATAGACTTTGCCTCAAATTTTCCTGATGTTATTACATCGAACTCAATCGCAATGATTTTTGGGAAGTCTAAATTATATATCTCCCTTTTAGAAAAATTATCTCGTGATTTGGCCCCCTTATATGACACGCTAAAAAAGGATCATAAATCACCTTAGACTGATAGTCACACCACTTTGGTAAAGAATATTAAACTTCGGGTTCAATCTTTACCTTTGTTTAACTCTTGCTAACCCAGCTTAGCAAAATATTATTAAGATAGATATGATGAATATTGGTTAAGGTGGAATATTGAAACAAATCATTCTCCATGACAAAAATGAATACTTGATTAGATTTCATTATGGAAAATGGAGCTGTAACACCCCGGAAATTCTATGACTTAAGTTAGAGACTCACCTTATGAATAATGACTTAAAAATATTTAAAATGATGTTTCTAAACCTAAATTAATTCAATTGACTTGGTTTGGGAGCGTAAGAGTCTAAACGTCAAGAAAGGACCACGACGTTCGAAAACTAGAGAAAAATGTGTTCTAGTGTGTCCTCAGGTTTTGGGCAGGTTTCGGTGTCGTATGATGGTATAATCTTGTAAAAAGGTTTAAAATAGGTAAATATGTATTCATAGGGCCAAAATGTTTGATACGACGCCCCGAGGTCACATTAAAGGGACCCGAGGAGGACCCTAACCTTGGCCAAGCAAGCTGCAAAGGCACCTTGCAAATTGCACTTAGTGGGAATAGGTGCGGTTCACGGCCTTGCTCCCCCAAGGAGCAAAAATCTTGTTCGCGACGTGGTCGTGTCGCAGACCCTATTGTCTCGAAATTTAATTCCAAAAATCTTGAGGGGACAGCTCCGCGTCACAGACTTGCTCCGCGACAAAAATGCAGAAATTTAGAAATCGATTTTATTTCATTAAAGAGTCCAGCTAAGAAGGGTATTTAGGGTACTTTAGGGGAAGTGTATATAATGATTTTTAAGTCAATTTACCTCACTTTTATCACTCAAACACAAAACCCCAAAGATCTAAACCTAAAGTTCCTCCTTCTCTTTACTCTCTCTCTTCTCAAGAACTCCATTGAAGAAGATTGGATCTTCAAGAAGAAAACCAACTATCCAAGGTTTCAACTCAGATTTTCGTGGTTAATTCGTCAATAATTTATGGTTGCTTATCACTCTTGGGATTCCTTTCCCCAAGAGGCCCCTTCAAGATGAATTTTAAAATCTCCAATTTCTAGGTTTCAATCCAAAAAACGTGGGTCTTCTTTATAAAGTGAAATTGATGTTATAAACTAACTTTGATTGATGTTACATGAACAATTATGGATGAATTTATGTTTTATTGGTGGTTTCTTGAAGAATTCCCTATGAGACCCATGTTTCTCCTTCTTTTCGTAATTCTAACCCTAGTTTGTGTTAGATATTGATTGAAGGCTATGAGTTGAATGTGATGATATGTAATTCATGTTTGTATGAAGATTCTACCCTAGGTTATGTATAATTTCTATGAAATTAGGGTTGAGTCTTTGAATGAATCCTTGAAGGTTGTGAAGGGAATATGACAATTGCTTATATTGATGTTGATTATGTTATTACTTCATGAATTACCTTGTATTAAGTATTGGTTATGAATTGCTTGGTGATTGAAGTATGGATGTCCCACAAAGGTCAAGAAGGTATGAAGGTTGGTTCTTCTTTGAACTCAAGTATGAAAGGTGAATTACTTAGATTGTAATGATGTTATACCTAATGTGTTGTTGTGGTGTGGATGACCTAGTTTCCTCATCCTTAACCTTCTACACTTGAATTAGCTATGAAGTATGTATGTATATTATGGTATGATTGCTAGATGATTGAAAGGTAGTTCTGATTATTGTAGTGTAATGAAAAGTGCAACGTTTACTCACTTGCTAAGTGTCTCTAAAGTGAAAGGATTGTTACTCACTTATGAACACATATGAGCTATTATGGTAAGATGTCTACATAAGGGGCTATTAAAGGCTAATGTGAACGGATGTGATGACTAAAGATGATTACAAAAGGGAATTAGATGCTTAGCACCGAATGGGAATGTGAATGAGATGGGGGTCTCACGTTTAGTAAGTCCGGCTCCCCACATGGGTTTCCTTATGTTTAGCAAGTCTGAAATACCTACGGTATGTGTTGTCTCATGAGATGGAAACTCCCACATTTAGTAAGTTAGGGTTTCTAGAAACAATCTCCTTGACCCTTAACTATGTGTCCACATAGGACTCTAGCTTAGTGGATCCACCTAGATACCTATGTAGGAATGGTTACACCTTAGGCAAGTGTTAACCCTCTCTTTTCGGTGTGGGAGTAGAACACCGAATTCCATGTAGCTCTCATGGTCTATGTCGGTTATTGCAATATTTCCCTAATGTAAAAGTAAATGAAGGTATGAAAGGTGTGAACTCTTACTAGGGCTTTCTTAAGGGTTTCTACATAGTGTAAGGGAGGGTGTGGGACTTCTCTTGCACATTGCACTTGTGGGATCCTAAGAGATGGTTGTATTAGTGTTCTCTTATGATTATGATTATTATGACTTATGCTTGGTGAAGCTATGTTATGTATGATCATTATGAATGTGGTAAGTTATGATGAAATATGATCTTATGAATGTATGCATGAAGTAGGTTTATTAATGTGATACTTGGCTTTGAGTAGGGTTATGGAATTCTACACTTTGCATTGCACTAGTATTAATTGGGTTGTCTATATGTTAGGATGATATTATGTTGGTTTGGACTATGATGCTTACTTTGTGTGCATATTGGATTTACTTGGTAAAAAGCATATTTTGAGTAAATGTCCTTTTATGCATGTTTCAATGGTTTTTATGCATAGTAGCCATACTTAGTACGTGTGTTGAACTAACCCATATTTTCTTCCTTTTTCCAAACATTTAGGTTCGGGCCGTTGAGGAATCAAGCTTACTTCTCAAGACACTTGGAGTTGCTTACCCAAGTTGGTGAGTCCTCATGTCCGAGAACAAGACCCTATGATGTAGCTTCTATGCTTAGTTTTTTGCTTATGTTGAAAGACTTTGTTATACTTCTTATTTTCAAAACTTCTTATTGATGTAAGGGCTAAGTCCCATTTTCGATACTTCTATGTCTAGATGGTGCATTGTGACGAAGTTAGATTCTATTTTTCATATATGAAGTGAAGTTGAACTTCCAAAGTAAAAGTTTTAAAATTTCCGTGATTTTATTCCATGATACATGTTATGACGAATGCAAAGGGCTTGTTTAAGACCTTTTCGAGGTCGAATATGCCGGTAACGAATAGGGGGTGCTCTCAGGTTGTTACAAACTTGGTATCAGAGTATAAGGTTGAGAATAATGTAGGATTCATGTCACAAGATACCACGTCGAGTAGAGTCTTGTTCATTGGTGTGAAACGCGCCACACTTATGAATAAGAGGCTACGCGATGCTTAGTAGCTTTCACTCTTTTGTTATTCCATAGTCGTGCCTAAGTGTCTTAACTCTATTTAGTCATTTTCTTCTAATCCTTCTCTTGTTCTTATAGGAAATGAATACAAGAAGGAACAATCCAAGGAGGGCTGGTGAGGAGAATGTGAATGAGGCGGTTCCCCCTAAAGCTCCTCAAAATTTGACTCAAGTGTTGGCCACTCAAGTTGCTAGGGATGTTAGGGTGCAAGTGAACCCCAATGCTAGCACTACCGCTTCTAGGATAAGGGATTTCACAAGGATGAATCCCCCTACTTTCTTTGGCTCCAAAGTGGAAGAAGATCCACAAGGGTTCATTGATGAAGTGTTTAAAGTTCTAGAGGCTATGGGTGTGTCTTATCAAGAAAAGGTGGAGTTAGCCGCCTATCAACTCAAAGATGTGGAACAAGTGTGGTATGAACAATGGAAGGAGGGGAGACCTATTAGAGAGGGTTCGATAAGTTGAGCTACATTCAAGATGGCTTTTCTTGATAGGTTTTCCCTCTTGGAACTAAGGGAGAGGAAAATTCAAGAATTCATCAACCTTCGTCAAGGGGATATGAGTGTGAAGGAGTATGACCTCAAGTTCACTAAATTTTCCAAGCATGCTCCTACTTTGGTGTCGGACTCTAGAGATACAATGAACAAATTTGTTATAGGGGTATCCGATCTTGTGGTGAATGAATGTAGGTCGGCTATGCTAATCCCAAGCATGGACATTTCTTGTCTTATGGTTCATGCCGAACAAATTAAGGAGCAAAATCTTAAGCAAGTTGGTAGAGAATTGAAGAGGTCAAGGGCCGATGATGGAAATTCTTCTAAGGTTAGGTTTCAAATCCAAGATAAGCCAAAGTTCATAAAGAGGTTTTCCAACCAAGGTCCTCCTAATACTCCAAGGGTCAACAAAGGTAAAGTGTCTACCCCCAAGCCTCAAGAAGCAAGAGGTGGTGGTCCTTATGTTGAGAAGCCTATTTGTACAAAGTGTGGTCGAAAATGTGAAGACAAGTGCCTATTTGGCACGGGTAATTGCTATGGTTGTGGTAAGAGCGGCCACATGAGGAGGGACTGCCCTATGCTAAAGGCTCAAGGAAGGGAAAATGCTCAAGCACAAGCAAGTGTCCCAAATCCCGATGCTCCTAAGAAGAATCGCTTCTATGCTCTCCAATCCCGAGGTGATCAAGATAGCTCTCCGGATGTTGTGACCGGTATGCTACAAGTATTTTCAATTAATGTTTATGCATTGTTGGATCCCGGTGCCACTTTGTCTTTTGTAACCCCTTTAGTGGGTATGAAGTTTAATGTGCTTTCCGATTTCTTAGATAAACCCTTTTCGGTTTCTACCCCGGTGGGTGATTCCATTGTTACTAACAGAGTTTATAGGGGTTGTTCCATATCATTACCCAATAGAGTCACTTTGGTTGATTTGGTGGAACTTGATATGTTAGAATTTGATGTTATATTGGGGATGGATTGGCTTCATGCTTGTTTTGCGTCCATAGATTGTAGGACCCGAAATGTGAAGTTTCAATTTCCTAATGAACCCATTGTAGAATGGAAGGGAGGAAATTCCGTTCCTAGGGGAAGTATTATTTCATGTCTAAAAGCTTGTAAGTTGATTTCTAAGGGTTGTCTCTATCATATTGTGAGGGTCAAGGATCTTGAGTCCAGGATTCCTCCTTTGGAGTCAGTCCCCGTAGTGAAGGATTTTCCGAAAGTCTTTTCTGATGACTTACCCGGGATTCCTCCCGAACGGGAAATAGATTTCGGCATTAGATTTATTGCTGGATAAATAACCCATTTCAATCCCTCCTTACCAGATGGCCCCGGCGGAGTTGAAGGAATTAAAAACTCAACTCAAAGATTTGTTGGCTAAGGGTTTCATCCAACCTAGTATATCTCCTTGGGGTGCACCAGTGTTATTTTTGAAGAAAAAGGATGGATCTCTTCGTATGTGTAGTGATTACCGACAATTAAATAAGGTGACCATTAAGAACAAGTATCCACTCCCTAAGATTGATGACTTATTTGATCAATTTCAAGGAGCCAGTTACGTTTCAAAAATTGATTTGAGGTCATGTTATCACCAACTTAGGGTGAGAGGTGTTGATGTTCCGAAAATAGTCTTCCGAACAAGATATGGTCATTTTGAGTTCTTCGTGATGTGTTTTGGTCTTACAAATTCCCCGGTAGCTTTCATGGACCTTATGAATCGTGTGTTTAGAAATTTTCTAGACTCATTTGTTATTGTCTTTATTGATGACATCTTGATATACTCTAAAAGTGAGGATGATCACATGAATCATTTGAGGTTAGTATTGCAAGTCCTCAAAGATCACCAACTCTATGCTAAGTTTAGCAAGTGCGAGTTTTGGTTAAGATTGGTTGCTTTCCTAGTGAAGGTATAGAAGTTGATCCAAAGAAAACTGATGCGGTCAAATGTTGGCCTAGACCTTTGAGTCCTTCCAACATCCGAAGTTTTTTGGGTTTGGCCGGTTACTACTGGAGGTTTGTTGAGGGATTTTCATCTATTGCATCTCCATTAACGACCTTAACTCAAAAGAAGTCCAAGTTCGAATGGTCGGAGTCTTGTGAAAAGAGCTTCCAATTGTTGAAAGATAAGCTCACCTTCGCTCCGGTTTTGACCTTACTGGAGGACACCGAAGGATTTGTAGTATATTGTGACGCTTTCCGAGTGGGTTTGGGTTGTGTCCTCATGCAGCATGGTAATGTTATAGCTTATGCCTCGAGACAACTCAAGGTGCATGAGAAGAATTATCCAACTCATGACCTTGAGCTAGCGGCCGTAGTCTTTGTTTAAAAGATTTGGAGACACTATCTCTATGTGGTACATGTGGATGTGTTTACCGACCACAAGAGTCTTCAATATGTTTTTAGCCAAAAAGAATTGAATCTCCGACAAAGGAGGTGGTTGGAACTCTTAAAAGATTATGATATGAGTGTCCTTTACCACCTGGAAAAGCAAATGTGGTTGCAGATGCTTTGAGTCGTATATCTATGGGTAGTGTGTCATATGTGGAAGAAGAGAAAATGGAGTTAGCCCGTGATGTACATAGGCTAGCCCGATTGGGTGTCCGACTTGAAGATTCCCCAAAAGGAGGTGTCATGGTCCGTCATAATTCCAAGTCATCGGTTATTATTGACGTGAAGTCTAAGCAACATCTTGACCCTATTTTGATGGAACTAAAAGAGTCGGTTCTCAACAAAGCAATATAAACTTTCTCTCAAAGAGAAGATGGGGTGCTTAGGCACCAAGGGACATTATGTGTGCCAGATATGGATGGCCTAAGAGAGACAATCTTAGAGGAGGCCCATGGGTCTTGATACTCCATCTATCCGGGAGCAACCAAAATGTATCGCGACTTACGTGAGATTTATTGGTGGAACGGAATGAAAAGAGACATAGCAAATTTTGTGGCTAGGTGCTCAAATTGTCAACAAGTCAAAGCCGAGTACCAAGGACCGGGAGGTCTAACTCAAGATATTGATACCCCCACTTGGAAGTGGGAAGAGATCAATATGGACTTCGTGGTAGGTTTGCATCGAACCCGTAAGCAACATGATTCCATTTGAGTCATTGTGGATAGATTGACTAAATCAGCCCATTTCCTTCCCGTCAAGGTTTCTTATTCGGCGGAAGATTATGCTAAGTTGTACATTAAGGAGATTCTGAAATTGCATGGGGGCCCGTTGTCGATTATTTCGGATAGAGGTGCCCAATTTACTTCCCATTTTTGGAGGTCTTTCAAAATTGGGCTTGGTACTCAAGTGAAACTTAGTACCACATTTCACCCTCAAACGGATGGTCAACCGGAACACACCATCCAAACCCTAGAGGACATGTTCAGAGCGTGTGTCATTGACTTCAAAGGTAATTGGGATGACTACCTACCTTTAATAGAATTTTCCTACAACAATAGCTACCACTCGAGTATTGCTATGGCACCCTTTGAAGCACTTTATGGTAGAAGGTGTCGATCTCCGGTTGGGTGGTATGAAGTAAGTGAATTTGCTCTTCTTGGTCCCGAGGTAGTCTTTGAGGCTACGGAAAAAGTTTGACTTATAAGAGATAGGTTTAAAACGGCTCATAGTCAGCAAAAGTCTTATGCCAATAATAGAAAGAGATATCTTGAATTTGAAGTAGGTGATTGGGTCTAATTAAAAATCTCACCCATGAAAGGGGTGATGAGGTTTGGTAAGAAGGGGAAGCTTAGCCCCCGGTATGTTGGGCCTTATGAGATCTTGAAGCGTGTCGGAAAGGTCTTATGAGTTGAAATTACCCATTGAATTGGCCCCAGTTCACCCGGTGTTCCATATTTCTATGTTAAAGAAGTGTATATGTGACCTGGTGTCCATTCTCCCTCCTGAAGGTTTACGGGTGAATGAGAACCTTTCTTATGAAGAGGTTTCGGTCGAAATCTTAGATCGACAAGTTAAGAAGTTGAGGAATAAAGAGGTGGCCTTCGTGAAAGTCCTATGGAGAAATCACCTAGTTGAGGGCGCAACATGGGAGGCCGAGGCCGACATGAAGTCCCGCTACCCTCATCTTTTTCCTCCTACTCGTAGCCAAAGTTGAGGTTAGTAGTCTCTCTTAATTAGGTATAAATTGAAAATCAAGTGTGTTGATGATTAGGACATGATTTCCTTGTATGTGCATATTTTTGTGAAAATTCATGCTTAAAGCTGTATTTTGAGTTTTCATGAATTTTTTTTCTCATGGTTGAAATTGCACCCATAGATGTTGTGTGGTGTTGTCTTCATGAGAGTTGTAATGAACATGCTTGATGTTGTCTTGCTAAAGAAATGTCTTGTTGATTGCTTAATATATATGTTGATGATCATTGAATAGGAGAAGGTAGTTCCTCCTATACTTATGTGAAGTAAAGAGTTTTGAGCATAGTGATGTTGTGGATTAAATTCCTATATGATATGATGATATGATGTAGTTGATGTGACTGCTTGTTGTGCTGCTAGTTTGAGTCATTGTCTCCTTAGAAAGAAGTCCAAGTGACATTCGGGGATGAATGTTCCTAAGAGGGGGATATTTTAACACCTCAGAAATTCTATGACTTAAGTTAGAGCCTCACCTTATGAATAATGACATAAAAATAGTTAAAATGATGTTTCTAAACCTAAATTAATGTAATTGACTTGGTTTGGGAGAGTAAGAGTCTAAACGTCAAGAAACGACCACGACGTCCGGAAACTAGAAAAGAATGTGTTCTAGTGTGTCCTTAGGTTTTGGGAAGGTTTGGGTGTGTCGTATGATGGTATAATGTTGTAAATAGGTTTAAAATAGGTAAATATATGTTCATAGGGTCAAAATATTCGAATACGACACCCCGGGGCCACCCTAAGGGACCTTGGTGGGAATAGGTGCGCGTCGCGGCATTGCTCCCCCAAGGAGGAAAAATCTTGTTCGTGATGTAGTCGTGTTGCGAACTCTACTATCTCAAAATTTAATTCCAGAAATCTTCAGGGAATAGCTCCGCGACAAAAATGCAGAAATTCAGAAATCGATTTTATTTCATTAAAGAGTCCAACTAAGTGTGGGGTATTTAGGGTACTTTAGGGGACGTGTATATAATGATTTTTAAGTCAATTTACCTCATTTTTATTACTCAAACACAAAACCCCAAAGATGTAAACCTAAAGTTCCTCCTTCTCTTTACTCTCTCTCTTCTCAAGAACTCCATTGAAGAAGATTGAAGCTTCAAGAAGAAGACCAACTCTCCAAGGTTTCAACTTAAATTTTCATGGTTAATTCTTCAATAAGGTATGCTTGATTATCACTCTTGAGATTCCTTTCCCCAAGAGGCCCCTTCAAGATGAATTTCAAAATCTCCAATTTCTAGGTTTCAATCCAAAAAACGTGGGTCTTCTTTCTAAAGTGAAATTGATGTTATAAACTGACTTTGATTGATGTTATATGAACAATTATGGATGAATTTATGTTGTATTGGTGGTTTCTTGAAGAATTCCTCATGAGACCCATGTTTCTCCTTCTTTTCCTAATTTTAACCCTAGTTTGTGTTGGATATTGATTGAAGGCTATGAATTGAATGTGATGTTATGTAATTCATGTTTGTATGATGATTCTACCCTAGGTTATGTATAATTTCTATGAAATTATGGTTGAGTCTTTGAATGAAGCCTTGAAGGCTATGAAGGGAATATGCCAATTCCTTATATTAATGTTGATTATGTTATTACTTCATGAATTACCTTGTATTAAGTATTGGTTATGAATTTCTTGGTAATTGAAATATGGATGTCCCACGAAAGGCAAGAACGTATGAAGGTTGGTTCTTCTTTAAACTCAAGTATGAAAGGTGAATTACTTAGATTGTAATGATGATATACCTAATGTGTTGTTGTGGTGTTGATGACCTAGTTTCCTCATCCTTAACCCTCTACACTTGAATTAGCTATGAAGTATGTATGTATATTATGGTATGATTGCTACATGATTGAAAGGTAGTTCTCATGAGTGTAGTTTAATGTAAAGTGAAAAGTTTACTCACTTGCTAAGTGTCTCTAAAGTTAAAGGATTGTTACTCACTTATGAACACATATGAGCTATTATGGTAAGATGTCTACATAAGGGGCTATTAATGGCTAATGTGAACTTATGTGATGACTAAAGATGATTACAAAAGGGAATTAGATGCTTAGCACCGAAACGGCATGTAAATGAGATGGGGGTCTCACGTTTACTAAGCCCGGCTCCCCACATGGGTTTCCTCACGTTTAGCAAGTTCGGATTACCTACGGTGTGTGTTGTCTCATGAGATGGAAACCCCAACGTTCAGTAAGTTAGGGTTTCTAGAAACAATCTCTTTGACCCTTAAATATGTGTCCACATATGACTCTAGCTTAGTGGATCCACCTAGATATCTATGTACGAATGGTTACACCTTAGGCAATTGTTAACTCTCTCTTTTCGGTGTGGGAGTAGAACACCAGATTCCACATATCTCTCATGGTCTATGTCGGTTATTGCAATATATCGCTAATGTAAAAGTAAATGAAGGTATGAAAGGTGTGAACTCTTACTAGGGCTTTCTTAAGGGTTTCTACATAGTGTAAGGGAGGGTATGTGACTTCTCTTGCACATTGCACTTGTGGGATCCTAAGAGATGGTTGTAGTAGTGTTCTCTTATGATTATGATTATTATGACTTATGCTTGGTGAAGCTATGTTATGTATGATCGTTATGAATGTGGTAAGTTATGATGAAATATGATCTTATGAATGTATGTATGAAGTAGGTTGCTTAATGTGATACTTGTCTTTGAATAGGGTTATGGGATTCTATTCTTTACATTGCACTAGTATTAGTTGGATTGTCTACATGTTGGGATGATATTATATTGGTTTGGACTATGATGCTTACTTTGTGTGCATATTGGATTTATTTGGTAAAAAGCATGTTTTGACTAAATGTCCTTTTATGCATGTTTCGATGGTTTTTATGCATAGTAGCCATACTTAGTACGTGTGTTGTACCAACCCATCTTTTCTCCCTTTTTCCAAACATTTAGGTTCGGGCCGATCAGGATTCAAGCTTACTTGTCAAGACAGTTGGAGTTGCTTCCCCAAGTTGGTGAGTTCTTAAGTCTGAGGACAAGACCCTATGATATAGCTTCTATGCTTAGTTCTTTGCTTATGTTGAAAGACATTGTTGTACCTTCTATTTTCAAAACTTCTTATTGATGTAAGGGCTAAGTCCAATTTTCGATACTTCTATGTCTAGATGGTGCATTGTGACGAAGTTAGTTTCTATTTTTCATATATCAAGCGAAGTTGAACTTCCAAAGTAAATGTTTTAAATTTTCCGTGATTTTATTCTATACACATGTTATGACGAATGCTAAGGGCCTGTATAAGACCTCTTCGAGGTCGAATACGCCGGTAACGACTAAGGGGTGCTTTCAGGTCGTTATAGGAGAGATGCCCAAAAGAAATATGCTACGGTGGCTCACGGAATGTTGACCATTGTTAAATGCGTATTAAAATTTCAAGATGATTTGTATAATCAAAAGTTTTTAATAAAAACCAATGCACAATCTTTGAAATATATGTTTGATAAATATTTCAAACATGATGCATCAAAATTGATTTTTGATAGGTGGCAGACCTAATTAGCTCCTTTTGATTTTGAAATTCATTATAAAAAGGGAAGTGATAACTCTCTTCCAAATTTCTTATCTAGAGAATATCTATCTTAACAATGAGTTTTCTGTCTCCCTTCTTTACTGATAAAACTTTAGTTACTATACTGAAAGTGATTCCTCCCAATAGAGACGTACAAGTAATTATCCTGTGGAAAATTATAAATCATATGGTGATGGACATCTTCTCTATTCATAATATCGAAGAGATCATCGATTTTGATGATTATTAATGTATTTACTATGATTTATATTATGAGGTATTTGAATAAAACAAAATGTTTAGACTGCAGAATGGACCCTCTTGGGTAACCAAGGCCAGAGGAAGGGGAGGTTATACTAGAGGAAAGGGAAGATCATCCCCAGGATCATCAGGATCGTCCACCTCATCTAGCTTTCCAATTATACAAAGAGGGAGGATGAGTTTGACCAATCTAAAGTCCTCTAAAAAGGAGGCTTTTTCTTCAATACATCCGTAAGATATTCCAGAAAATAGTCCATTATACGCACTGCTACAGGCGTATTTATTGCAAAAGCAAAGCGATACCTTTGCATACAAAGCAAAAGAAGATGTTGATGATATTAAATCATATGAAAAAATATACAAGAAAGAAATAATATTTGTTTTGGAAAATTCAGACATTCAGCGAAAGGAAAAACCCTGAAAGTGTCACGCCTCGAGAGCACCCCCTAAGCGTAACACGACGTACTTGACCCCGAAGGGGTCTTATACAAGCCCTTAGCATATTTGTCATTGCATATAGACATTGAATAAAGCGGAAATTTAAAAACTTTTCAACATCAATGTCAAAGTGTCTCATAATAGAGAATAGAAAATAGCATGTCTAGACATCATCGTCTCTATGAAACCATCTCAGTACACATGAGAGTCTCAAATAGGGACCATAGCCCTTTACAATAGAATTGTCTCAAAATGACAAGTACATAAGAAGTCTAATAGTCTATTACAATATGAGGAACATAAGTGTCATAATGGGTGTCCTCGGAACTCGAGGACATACCAAAAGTCTTGGACAAAGTCTAAGTCCAAGCTTGAGTCTCTTAGTAGCACAATCACTTCCTGGAACCTACACTTAGTAAAAGAAGGAAGAAATATGGGTTATCACAATAAATTGTACCAAGTATGGAAGCCATGCAATTAAAACCATTTAAATCATGCAAAAAGGGACCTTTAATTGAAAACATGCTATTTCAAGTTAAAAGCTACAATGCATATCCAAGGAACATGTTGCCAATTCACATTACAAGACAATGAGACATTCATGATCATAACATGAAGTTACAACCCATACCTTACATATTGGTGTCCCATTTATATCATACCATTATAAGACACCACTCATAACCTCCTTTCAAGTTCACTTGTGCAATATACATATGAAGTCCCATATCCTCATATACACTAAGTAAAACCTTTAAGAAGACACAAGTGTAGTCCCATACAAAATCAACATCATAATAGGTAAAACCAACCTTAACCTCATCCATACCTTACCACATATAAAGGACTCACACAAGAACTCCTCAAAGAAATCACTTGTGCAATGCATTAGGTAAAGTCCCATACCCTCACCTATACTAAGTAGTATCCCTCAAGTAGTCCTAGTTAGAGTTCATAAGTCATTTAGACAAGTCATGTTCACACCTTAGATCATCTTCTTAAAACATAGGGATATTAGCACTAACCGACATAGACCATGAGAGCTTACATGGAATCCGGTGCTCTACTCTTACACCGTAAGAGAGTGTTCTACTTGCCACGGTAGAATTAACATAATAGCATCTAAGTGGATCCACTAGCTAATACCTATGTGGGCAAACATAGTTAAGGAACAAGGAGATTGCTACTAGAAACCTGACTGCTAAACGTAGAAGGTTTCTATCTTATGAGACAACATATATATTGGGAACCCGGACTTCCTAAACGTAGAAGGAACCCATATGGGAAGCCGGACTTGCTAAACGTTAAAATTTCCATCTCATATTCATGTTCACTCGGTGCTACGCTCATATCCCGTGTAATGTAGTATTAGGCCTGTACTTACACATTAATTCGGTAAGGAATGTATTAGGAATTCAACCCATCATTCTTCATATAGCTCATAAGTTCTAAGATGACAATAACCTTTCATTATAAAACCCTTAACATATAACAATGTTCATTCATAGCATAGTCATATAATGTTCATGAGATTTACCTTCTATTCATCATACCAACACTACCATAATCATTGCTTAACATTCATGTTCGTATCATACCATACTTGTCAACACTTTGGGGTTGTAGGGAAGAGGAAACATAACTCAATAACGATAATTCATAATCAAGTAGCACCTCCACCATAAGTGGATCAACAATTCATTATATGAACATTCGTCAATTTGACAACCTTCATTCATAGCCTTCAAGGATCCATCAAGATTCAACCTTAATACATTGGTAATCAATCATCATATACAAAACATCATAATACAATAATGAATTCCAAAATTACATATTAGATTCTCATCCTTCATTCACCATTAAAGTCATACTACGGTTTAAAGTGAGAAAGAAAGGAAAACTCATGGGTCTTGTGGGGATTTGTTCAAAAACCAACAACACTACATTAATTCATCCATAAACCATAATATACAACCATAATTAATCACTATAAATCAAAGAAAACACATTTGGAAAGTGACCCACGAAATTGAGAGAACTAGAATTTGGGGAACTTTGAAATCCAATTTTGAGAAGGCCTCTTAGGGAAAACATCCCAAGAGTGAAGAGCCACCATACCTTAGTTGATCCCTTGAGAATAAATGGAGAAACTCTTATAAATTTGGGGAAGAACCTTGAAACCCTAGCTTCAATGTTTTCTTCTTCTTCTTCTTCTTTTTCTTTAGTTTTAGAGAGAAGTAGGAGAGTTTTGATTTCAATTGGGTGTTGTGAATAATGACCAAACTAATGAATTTACACTTAAAAACCAATATATATATTTAACCCCCCACTTAATTTGGACTTAAAAGGAAATGTCCCAAAACTCCTCATTTAAATGGTCCCCGTTAGGGACCACACCATCACTTCTTGGGTCGTGAAAGTGCACCAAGGACCGTGGTGGTGGTGTTGGAGGCAGTAGCCCCTCTGTTGTGCACAAGCCAAACCTTAGCCAAGGCAAGACCACAGAGCCTCCCACGATCCGTTGCGACGACCATGGACCGTGGTGATGACCTTGGTCATGACTTGGCCTTGTGGAGGCAAGGCCTTCAAGCCTTGGTGCCAAGTGACTTCACGAGCCACCCCCTTCCCTCGTCACATGCACCACGACCCGTAGTGGTTCCATGGTGCCTTGGGAAGTAGCTACTCCAACCCCCAACTTCCAAAACTTTAAGGGACTCCACGCCCACCTTCACGAGTCGTGAAGTGGACCACGACTCGTGGTCCCTCTTGTGAAGGGTGAGGCAGTGTCTAGGACACTTGGAGGTCCCTCTCCCTTGGCCAAGGAAACTCCACAGAGCCTCCCACTTGACCGTGGTCATGACCACGAGCCGTGGTGATAGCCGTGGAGCTTGAGGCAGTAGCTCCAAGTTTGGGGCACCTTGGCCTTTGCCTTGGCTTGCCCCTTTTTGCTTGGCACTCCTCCCTTAGGCTTGATTCATAAACCCCCCCATAGGAACCTAGATGGTCTACTAACATAGGGGAATGTTTTTCAAACCTTTTGACATTACGTTTAGGCTCTAGTTCAAATCTACGATTTTTGGGTTGTTACAATATCCCCCCTTAGAACATCGTCCTCGAATGACGCTTTAATCACTCCTAGGGGAATAAGATTCAAGACTAGCAGCCCAACAACAACACATAACCATAACAAACGCATTTCATAGGAGGAAACACCTTATCCACATCATAAGCTTAATGCAACACAAGCATGCTCAATATAACAATATTAAGCCATCATACTACTTCATCACAACATGACCAAACATGTTTATCGACGATCTCATGAGGTCACACATGTCAAGATCATAACCAAATGCAATATAACATGAGATTTAACTACCTTTCATTGCACACAATTAAGCATGCTACAAATTTACCTCATAAGTCAAGTTATGCAATCATCATGCTAGAGCAATTCAACAAGAGGACATATAATTCGTGAGAGACTTAATTAGTATACATACTTCCTCACATGGACATACACCATATAGTAAGAAAACATGGGAAAGGTATACAATAACATAACTCTTAATTTATTACAACTCAAGAGAACTACTTACCTCAAGTTTGAATAGGCGTAGCAAGAAAAGATGAGGATAATGGGACTTCATATCGGCCTCGGCCTCCCAAGTAGCACTCTCAACTAGATTATTCTCCATAGAACTTAACAGAAGCTACCTCCTTATTCCTCAACCTCTTCACTTGCCGGTCTAGAATCTCAACCAGAACCTCTTCATAAGAAAGGTTCTCATCAACACCCAAACCTTCTAAGGAAGTATGGATACCGGATCACCTTTACACTTTTTGAGAATAGACACATGAAATATCGGGTGAACCGGAGCCAACTCATTAGGCAAGTTCAATTCATAGCAACATTTCCAACTCTCTTCAAAATCTCATAAGGGCCCACATACCGGGGACTAAGCTTCTCTTTTTTACCAAACCTCATTACCCTTTCATGGGAGATATTTTAAGTAGACCCAATCACCAACCTCAAATTCAAGATCCCTCTTTCTATTGTCAGCATAAGACTTTTGCCGACTTTGAGCCATTTTCAATCTATCTCTTATAAATCGAACCTTTTCAATAGCCTCATAAACCATCTCAGGACCAAGAAGAGAAAATCACCTACTTCAAACCAACCAACCGAAGATCTACACCTCCTACCATAAAGTGCTTCAAATGGTGCCATGGCAATACTTGAATGGTAACTATTGTTGTAGGCAAATTCAATCAAGGGGAGGTGATCATCCCAATAACCTTTGAAATAAATCACACATGCTCCGAACATGTCTCCAAAGTTTGAATAGTCCTTTCTGCTTGACCATCCGTTTCAGGGTGAAATGCGATACTAAGCCTAACTTTAGTACCAAGCCCATTTTGGAATGCTTTCCAAAAGTGCAAAGTAAATTGCGTACCTCTATCCGAAATGATAGACAAAGGAACTCCATGTAACCTCACCACTTCCTTAAGGTATAAATTAGCATAGTCTTCCGCCAAATACGAAACCTTGACGGGAAGGAAATGGGCTGATTTAGTCATCCTATCAACAATGACCCAAATAGAATCATGTTGCCTTCGAGTACGAGGAAAACCTACCACAAAGTCTATATTGACATCCTCCCACTTCCAAGTGGGAATACTTATATCTTGGGATAGACCT
Organism: Solanum verrucosum; assembly: GCF_900185275.1. Lineage (NCBI taxonomy): Eukaryota > Viridiplantae > Streptophyta > Magnoliopsida > Solanales > Solanaceae > Solanum > Solanum verrucosum. Next base: position 263,879 of record NW_026019777.1, read on the forward strand.
CCCAGTATTTGATGCTCGGCTTTGACTTGTTGGCAATTTTGGCATTTGGTCACAAAGCTCGCTATATAACTTTTCATTCCGTTCCACCAATAGATCTCTCGTAAGTCACGATACATTTTAGTTTCTCCCGGATAAATAGAATATCAAGAACCATGAGCCTCTTCAAAATTCTTTCCCTTAAGTCATCCACGTCTGGCACACACAATCTTCCTTGGTACTTAAGCACCCCATCTCCCCTTTGGGAGAAAGTCTCAACGGACTTATCAAGAACCAACTCTTTCAATTCCCTCAAAGTAGTATCTAGGTGTTGTTTGGACTTAACCTCAACCACAAGTGATGACTTGGAACTATGATGAACCATAAATCCACCCTTGGAGAAATCCCTTAATTGGACACCTAACGGGCCAATCTATGAACCTCCCGAACTAACTCCTTCTTCTTATCTTCTATGTGAGCAACGCTACCCATTGACACTCTACTCAATGCATCCGCAACCACATTAGCCTTTCCGGGGTGGTATAGGACACTAATATCATAGTCCTTTAAAAGTTCCATCCACCTCATTTGTCGGAGATTCAAATCTTTTTGGCTAAAAACATATTGAAGACTTTTGTGGTCGGTAAACACATCTACGTGTGCCCCATACAGATAGTGTCACCATATCTTTAAAGCAAAGACTACGGCTGCTAGTTCGAGATCATGGGTTGGATAGTTCTTTTCATGAACCTTTAATTGTCTAGAAGCATAAGCGATCACTTTACCATGTTGCATAAGGACACACCCCAATCCCACTCTTGAAGCATCACAATATACTACAAACCCTTCGGTACCCTCCGATACGGTCAATACCGGAACAGAAGTAAGCTTATCCTTCAATAATTGAATTTTTTTTCACAAGACTCCGACCATTCAAATTTAAACTTTTTTTGGGTCAAAGCCGTTAACGGAGAAGAAATTGAGGATAAACCCTCAACAAACCTTCTATAATAACCGGCTAATCCCAAAAAGCTTCTAATTTCGGAAGGGTTTAAGGGCCTAGGCCATTTCTTAACCGCTTCTTTTTTCTTTGGATCAACTTCAATTCCTTCACTTGACACTATATGACTGAGAAATGCAACCGATCTCAACTAAAATTCACATTTGCTAAACTTAGCATACAACTGTTGGTCCTTAAGAACTTGAAATACCATCCTCAAATGTTCCATGTGGTCATTCTCACTCTTAGAATATATCAAAATATCATCAATGAAAACAATTACAAATGAGTCAAGATACTGTCTAAACACCCTATTCATAAGGTCCATGAATGCCGCCGGGGCATTTGTGAGACCAAAAGACATTACTAGGAACTCAAAATGACCATATCTTTGTTCAAAAAGCCATTTTAGGAACATCAACACCTCTCACCCTAAGTTGGTGATAACCCGACCTTAAGTCAATCTTCGAAAAGTAGCTCGCCCCTTGGAGTTGGTCAAATAAATCATCAATCCTAGGGAGCAGGTACTTATTCTTTATAGCGACCTTGTTCAAATGTCGGTAGTCAATACACATCCTAAGTGACCTATCTTTCTTCTTCACAAACAAAACCGGCGCACCCCATGGTGATATGCTTGGTTGGATAAAACCTTTATCTAGCAAATACTTAAGTTGTGCCTTTAGTTCCTTCAATTCGGTCGGGGCCATCCGGTAAGGATGAATAGATATCGGTTGTGTATTCGACAAGAGATCTATGCCAAAGTCAATTTCCCGTTCATGAGGGATTCTTGGCAAGTCATTAGGATAGACTTCCAGAAACTCCCTTACTACGGAGACCGACTCTAATGGAGGAGTCTCGGACACAAGGTCCTTAACTCTCACAATATGATAGATACAACCCTAAGAAATAATTTTACAAGCTTTTAGACATGAAATAATTCGACCTCTAGGGATCAAGTTTCCTCCCCTCCATTCTACAATGGATTCATTAGGAAACTAAAACTTTAGAACTCGGGTTCTACAATCTATAGATGCAAAACAAGCATGAAGCCAATCCATCCCCATTATGACATCAAAGTCCAACATTTCAAGTTCTACCAAATCAACCAATGTAACTCTATTGGACAATGAAATGGGACAACCCCTATACACTCTTTTAGTTATAACCGAATCACCTATTGGGGTAGACACGAAAAAAGGTTCTTTTAGGGTTTCGGGGAGCACATCAAATTTCGTAGCCACTAAAACAGTAACAAAAGATAAAGTGTCACCCGGGTCTAATAATGCATAGACATTAATTGAAAATACTTGCAACATACCAGTAACAACATCCGGAGAGCTCTCTTGATCACCTCGGGACTGGAGAGCATAGAAGCGAGTCTTCTTAGAAGCATCTGAGTTAGACCCACTCACTTGTGCTTGCTTATTCTCCCTCCCTTGAACCTTCAACATAGGGCAATCTCTTCTCATATGACCACTCTTCCTACAATTAAAGCAATTGTCAGTGCCAACTAGGCACTTTCCTTGATGCTTCTTGCCACACTTTTCACAATTCGGTTTCTCAATATAAAAACCACCACCTCTTCCTCCTTGTGGTCTAGGGGTAGACACCCTACCTTTGTTGGGGCTTGGAGCATTAGAAGCACTTTGGTTGGGAAACCTCTTCTTAAACCTTGGTTCACCTTGACCTTCAAACTTACCCTTAAATGAATTTCACTTATCGACCCTTGACCTCTTCACCTCTCTATTCCTCTTTCTAAGCCTTGACTCTTCCACTTGTTGAGCATGTACCATCAACCTAGAGATATTCATATCATCATTGTGCATTGCCGCCCGACATTCTTCTTCAATAGCATCGGAAACACCGGTGACAAAATAACTCATTTCAACCCTTGGATTAGAGACCAAGGATGGGGCATACTTGGATAGCTTCATGAACTTCAAGGAGTATTCTTGGAAACTCATCCCTCCTTGACGGAGATTGATGAACTCCTCAACTTTGGCCTCTCTCTTTTCACTGGGGAAAACCTATCAAGGAAAGCCTTCTTGAAAATGTCCCAAGTAATGGGACCCGCTCCTATAGCCCTATTATCCCTCCATTGATTGTATCAAGTTTGGGCCACATCCTTCAATTGATACTCGGCCAACTCGGCCTTCTCAACAGAAGTAATTCCCATAGCATACACTATCTTGTAGATCTCATCTACGAACTCTTATGGGTCCTCATTGACCTTGGAGCCAAAGAACGTAGGAGGATTCGTACGGGTGAAATCCCTCAGCCTTGAGGCCATGGTACTAGCATTGGGATTTGCCTGAGGCCCCACATCTCAGTTAGCATGGTTCATCAAAGCTTGAGCTTGAGTGGTGACGGCTTGGGTTTGTGCCGTCATAAGTTGGGTCAAGGTATGAAGAGGCGCTCTTATCTCCATATTAGACATAGCCCCTCCATCAATAGGAGCTTGAGGATTTTAAGCAACATGAGGAGGAACCTCCTCATTCACATTTTCCTCTCCGGCCCTCCTAGTATTAGTCTTTCTTGTATTCATCGCCTATAAGCACAAGAAAAGGATTAGAAGGAAAACCATAATAGAACTAAAACTCTTGAGGCACGGTCAATGAGTAATCAAGAAGTGAAAATTCCTAAGCATCTTATAGCCTCTCATTCATAAGTGTGGCACGCTTCACCCTTATAAACAAGACTCTACTAGACATGGTTTCATGACACATCAACCCTACTATTATTCAATTAACCTTATGCTTTGATATGAAGTTTGTCACGCCCCGAGAGCACCCCCTAGGCGTAACATTGCGTACTTGACCCCAAAGGGGTCTTATATAAGCCCTTAGCATATTCGTCATTGCATATAGACATTGAATAAAGCGAAAATTTAAAAACTTTTCAACATCAATGTCAAAGTGTCTCATATTAGAGAATAGAAAATAGATTGTCTTGACATCATCGTCTTTATGAAACCATCTAAGTACACATGAGAGTCTCAAATAGGGACCATAGCCCTTTACAATAGAATTGTCTCAAAATGACAAGTACATAAGAAGTCTAATAGTCTATTACAATATGAGGAACATAAGTGTCATACTGTGTCCTCGGAACTTGAGGACATACCAAAAGTCTTGGAGAAAGTCTAAGTCCAAGCTTGAGTCTCTTAGTAGCACAATCACTTCCCGGAACCTACACTTAGTAGAAGAAGGAAGAAATATGAGTTAGCACAATAAATTGTCTGAAATATGGAAGCCATGCAATTAAAACCATTTAAATCATGCAAAAAGGGACCTTTAATTGAAAACATGATATTTCAAGTTAAAAGCCATAATGCATATTCAAGGAACATGTAGCCAATTCACATTACAAGACCAAGAGACATTCATGACTATAACATGAAGTCACAACCCATACCTTACATATTTGAGTCCCATTTATATCATACCATCATAAGACACCACTCATAACCTCCTTTCAAGTTCACTTGTGCAATGTACATATGAAGTCCCTTACCCCCATATACACTAAGTAAAACCATTAAAAAGACAAAAGTGTAGTCCCATAAAAAATCAACATCATAATAGGTGAAACCAACCTTAACCTCATTCATACCTTACCACATATAAAAGACTCACACAAGAACTCCTCAAAGAACCCACTTGTGCAATGCATAGGTAAAGTCCCATACCCTCACCTATACTAAGTAGTATCCCTCAAGTAGTCCTAGTTAGAGTTCATAAGTCATTTAGACAAGTCATGTTCACACCTTAGATCATCTTCTTAAAACATAGGGATATTAGCACTAACCGACATAGACCATGAGAGCTTACATGGAATCCGGTGCTCTACTCCTACACCGTAAGAGAGTGTTCTACTTGCCACGGTAGAATTAACATAATAGCATCTAAGTGGATCCACTAGCTAATACCTATGTGGGCAAACATAGTTAAGGAACAAGGAGATTGCTACTAGAAACCTGGACTTGCTAAACGTAGAAGGTTTCTATCTTATGAGACAACATATATATTGGGAACCCGGACTTCCTAAACGTAGAAGGAACCCATATGGGAAGCCGGACTTGCTAAACGTTAAAACTTCCATCTCATATTCATGTTCACTCGGTGCTACGCTCATATCCCGTTTAATGTAGTATTAGGCCTTTACTTACACAATAATTCAATAAGGAATGCATTAGGAATTCAACCCATCATTCTTCATATAGCTCATAAGTTCTAAAATGAGAATAACCTTTCATCATAAAACCCTCAACATATAATAATGTTCATTCATAGCATAGTCATATAGCATTCATGAGATTTACCTTCTATTCATCATACCAACACTACCATAATCATCGCTTAACATTCATGTTCGTATAAAAGGAAAAGTCCCAAAAATCCTCATTTAAATGGTTCCCGTCAGGGACCAAGACCATCACTTCTTGGGTCGTGAAAGTGCACCACAGACCGTGGTGTTGTCCGTGGTGTTCGAGGCAGTAGCCCCTCTATTCTGCACAAGCTAAACCTTAGGGGACTCCACGCCCACCTTCACGAGTCGTGAAGTGGACCACGACTCGTGGTCCCTCTCGTGAAAGGTGAGGCAGTGTCTAGGACACTTGGAGGTCCCTCTCTCTTGGCCAAGGAAACTCCACAGAGCCTCCCACTTCCCCATAGTCATGACCACGAACTGTGGTGATGGCCATGGAGCTTGAGGCAGTCGCTCCAAGTTTGGGGTAACCTTAGCCTTTTGCCTTGGCTTGCCCCTTTTTTCTTGGCATTCCTCCCTTAGGCCTTGACTCATAAACCCCCCCATAGGACACCTAGATGGTCTACTAACAGAGGGGAATTTTATTTCAAACCTTCTTGACATTACGTTTAGGCTCTAGTTCAAATCTACGATTTTTGGGTTGTTACAAAAAGATATTCCACTGATATTTGGTTAACGGATTATATTTCTTGGGTGAGTCATATAAAACTCTATCTTATTATGAGACGATTTTGATAATCATCGGTAGTGTTGAATTTAAGCACTTTTCAAGATATACCACCAGTGATAATGTTTAGAACTTCTCTAAAATGATAATCAAGCAAATTATATCTGTTGAAGACTTGGGTATCCCCACAATGAAGGACAGACATATCGGCCTAAATAAAGTCTCTATGAATTTTACATATTGGGACTATGTTCATGCTTTTAATAAAGTCCTCATCTACAATAATCAGAGACATAATCATACTTGGTTTATAAAAAAATTTGTGAAGATATTTGCAGAACTAATCCGGAATTGGTTTCTGAACTGGTGGTCATACCACGGTCCGACGATTAAAATTTTACCGGATCCATTTCTTAAGTTATACAAAGAATGGGTTAAAGCTTCGCCAGATCTTAACGCATTATATCGCATGGATCATATCTATTACATTGAAAAAATTGAACAAATATACTTTTTCGTTGAATTCTCTATTCCTTGGATTCATAAAGGGACTCCAGAAGTGGGTTTTACCGAGGAGCAAATTCCTTGTTTATATAGGACTTTCTATAATAATTTCTGGGATAAACTGATGAAAAGAGATCCCAAAACCAAGTCCCTATATGGACAAGAATTATTGGATCTCATTGAAAAAAAGATCCAAGAATATTGTATTATCCCTCAGAAAGGGATAATTCAAGATAGCTCGATGAGGCATATTGCCCGAAAAATCTCTATTCAGGATGGGGATAAAGAAGAAATGATTAATAATTATCTCGACGAAGTCAGGAGAAATCTACTTCTCAACATAACTCAATACGAGAAATCAGACACATCCATGAGGAGGGAAACAAGTGATGATATCGCCACAGAAGATATTCAAGAGGCTCAACCATGTGAGTCAAACAAACTTATCTCAAAAGATACTCTGCAAAAAGCCGAAGATTTTCTCCGCAAAATAAAGAAAAAGGATAAAATGTAAAGTTTATATCTACAACAGAAGTCATTATCAAAAGTAAATACATTGTTGACTAACAGTAGATAAACTGTTACTGTACATAGGGACCCATTGATAAGGGACCCACATTTACTATTCATAGATTCTTTTTCTTTCTATAAATAAGTTTAGCTTTAGTTGTTTAGGCAGGTTGGAAATTACATAGCTCTCTCTAGTTTCTCTCTACTGTAAGTCTCTCTCAGTTTATAAAGTATTCAGTCTACCGGAGTTCAGCCGGGAGTAAATAAATTGTGGATAGTTCTCTCATAGGCCCCGGTGTTGGCCATAGTTACAAGTTACTTTAATTCTTTCTTCTTTTATACTTTATCTTTCTCTGATCTAGAGTTGTGACTATGTCCGGCTAAAAGATTCATATCTATGTCGGATATCTAACTTCACTTTTATGGCTACCATGAAAGATCTAGACTTTATCTAAATATAAATAAATTTATATATGGTGTCTTGACTTGGTTTCGAGATGGTGGTACAGTCAAATTTGATGCAATACGTTATTGGCTTTATCTCAGTGACTCTGTCTAGCTAGCTGTGGTCCAAAACCCGTTAATTAGTGGAAAAGGGGCGATCTATATCCGATTAGAACTGGTAGACACATAGGCTAAATAACAATACGTATTTGAATCTTGACAGACCCTTTGCTTGGGTAAAAAGGTCTAGATCCTCCCATACAACCATAAAATTATTTAAAAATTTGTATGTATTTTGATTCAGATTTATTCCTTGAATTCGGATGCTAACAAGCTAGATTGAAGATGACCGCACAGACTACCGCCATAGGAGCTTTCATGATAAGTATAATATTGATGTGAAGTATATGACATATATATGTTCTTTTCTTCATGGATCTTGGAGAAATGAGTACTAAAAGTACTAGATTGGAAGTGGTAGATATACCTCAAAATTTTGATTTTTTAAACAAATGGACTATTTCAAAAATTGATATCAAAACCATTTATCACTATGGTTGGTTTGATAAAAATTTTCATGAACAGTTGATTAAAACTACTGTACAATCTCTGGATTTAAATTCGTTTGAACAAACTATTCATTTGATAAACAAAAGAGATATTGAGTTATATAAACTTCAGTATAATTTCTTGCATATTGGCATAATTCAAATTGATTTTAACCCTTTGACCCTTAAAGGGTTACCTGAGACATTTTTACCTGCCTTGCGTGATGCTAGAAATTTAAATTTTAGACAATCTTTGATGGGTTCGATTGAATCTACTGTGGCATATGGTCCAGTTTATTTTAATACTCATCCGAACTTGCAGTTATCTTTAATTGATGCTAATATTCTTCATGCTTTAAATTTAAATGTTAAAATGCATGGTTATAATTATGCGCCTGGATCTAAATTGATTTCCTTGTCTTGTAGAATTTATTTCAAATTGCTTTCTACGTTAAACCCAAGATGTAAGTTATATGATACATCTGATCAAACTATTTTAGTAGAAACTAATTTTGCTAAATCTAAAGTAACTGCTAGACGACCTATAAAATGGGAATAAATTAATTTACCAACTTAGATGACGGATGCAGTGACTAATTCTGAGTATTCCCATATTACTCAGATCCTGATGGTAGGATTTGTATGCAGTTAAATAACAATCCTTATACTAGACATTCATTATCTTCTAATAGGAGATTGCATGCTATCCATCATGTTTCCTCCATTGATCCCGTGTATGGCCCGACTCGTAACCGTGCTGCATATTTACATACTCTACCTTCGAGTATATCTATTGATCAAAATGATAGTCTTGTTCATAAAATAAAAATTAATCCTCGTTTATATATTATTCATGCAAATGATATTGCTTCTGATATTTCTGATAAGGACATTCCTTCTCAATCCGAAATGGATTTTGATCTTAACAATACTTGATGATGGATGTACACCAAATAGATTTTAGCCCATGTTCTCTGGCAAGAAATTACATTCAGAATAAGTTTTTAAGTGATAAATGGAACCAGTTTAAAACTTGTTTTTGACACTTATAGTGCCGATGATTTGAATAATATTTCTCAAGAGTTTTATAAAACTTCTGTTTTACATAATCAAATTATGTATTTTGTACCTTAGTTTATAACCACTTATTTACCTTTATTCATCAACGTTCTTGAGCGATCATATAAAGATGGAACTGGTAATATTATCAAGGTTGTTTAGCCACCTCAGTCATCATTTGTTTTACCTAATATTACTGGTATTACTTTTATTGGCTTTCAAAAATTTATTGAAAAGGATGTTTCGGCAGTTAGCATTAATGAAATCAATAATTTGATTTGTCAAAATAATTATTTAGGACTTTATGTTGAAGTTCTGGGTGAACATATTGGTTCTCTTGATAAAAAACAAGATGAATTAACTGCTTTCTCAAGAGTTTTATAAAATTTGTGCTTTACATAATCAAATTATGTATTTCGTACCTTGGTTTATAACCACTTATTTACCTTTAATCATCAACGTTCTTGAGCGATCATATAAAGATGGAACTGGTAATATGATCAAGGTTGTTTAGCCACCTCAGTCATCATTTGTTTTACCTAATATTACTGGTATTACTTTTATTGCCTTTCAAAAATTTATTGAAGAGGATGTTGCGGTAGTTAGCATTAATGAAATTAATAATTTGATTTGTCAAAATAATTATTTAGGACTTTATGTTAAAGTTCTAGGTGAACATATTGGTTCTCTTGATAAAAAACAAGATGAATTAACTGCTTTCTCAAGAGTTTTATAAAACTTGTGCTTTACATAATCAAATTATGTATTTTGTACCTTGGTTTATAACCACTTATTTACCTTTATTCATCAACATTCTTGAGCAATCATATAAAGATGGAACTGGTAATATTATCAAGGTTGTTTAGCCACCTCAGTCATCATTTGTTGTACCTAATATTACTGGTATTACTTTTATTGCTTTTCAAAAATTTATTGAAGTGGATGTTGCGGCAGTTAGCATTAATGAATAATAATTTGATTTGTCAAAATAATTATTTAGGACTTTATGTTATTGTTCTGGGTGAACATCTTGGTTCTCTTGATAAAAAACAAGATGAATAAACCTTCTACCTCTAAAACTAAGGCAGAAGAAGATTTAACAATGGCTACTCCTGTGTAGAGGCCATCTGAGATTTCATATTTTTAATTCAAATCGATTTATGATTTCGAAGAACTTCTTGATAAAAAGTTTTCTGAATTTAGTGCAAAACCCATAGATTTTCTGAAAGTTTTGCTGATGAAATGGAAAATACTTTTGATTTTAAAAATCACGTGTCTTTAGAGTTTGATAAACTTTGTGGTTATCCTAAGAAGAATAGTGGTAATAATAGTAAATTTGCTCAGAAACCAAGAATGCAAATTTATTATTATTCTAGACCAAATTCTCAAGATGTGTTTATAGAGGAACGGGACGGGGATCAGACTAATACCTCATATAGTGGGTCTGAAATTTATGAATGGAATCTTGATGGATTGACTGATAGACAGTTAACTATTCTTGTTCATAGAATGCTTATGTATGCAACTATTTGTAGAAGTGTTAAAAATTCATATAGAAATATTTACAAAATGAAAAATGCAGTCTTTACAGGCCAACTTCGAGGCTGGTGGGATAATTATATGAGCACCGAGGCTAAAGCGGCGGTAATTAATGTTACTTCTGATACTGAAGGTGTTAATAACTTAGGCATGGCTCTAGTAAAAAATAGAAAAGACGCGGTTTATACCTTAATCCTAACCATTTTAGAACATTTCAATAGTAGATTTACCAATCAATATGAGATTGTTCGTACCCTGTTAATTGGTCTATGATGTAGAACCTTGGGAGAATTTAGATGGTATAAAGATACTTATATGAGTAGGGTGATGGAACTTGACTAAAACAGTTATGAATATTCGAAAGTTAAGTTTATAGATTGCCTTACCCCATTATTTGTCGAGCGAGTTTGGAAGATTCTGAGGAATACGGTTGGAGAAATCCCTTATAGGGATTATACTTATGGAAAGCTAATAGGAGTTTGCACGCAAGAAAGGATAAATTTGTGCAATGAATTAAAGTTATCCAGACAGTTTAAGATAGATAAGCTCAGAGAAAGATCTCAGCTAGGAGACTTGTTTACCCAGTTTGGTTTACCTAGTACTTCGGTTGATAGCAAGAAAACCAAATATAGAGTTTCTAGAGGCTCCAATCACAATGAACCTTATAGAAAAAGAAGGTCTAAGCATAGAAATAGATCTAAGGAAGAGCGAGATGATAGAAAAGTCTCTACTAAGTCTAATAGATATACCAAAAATAGGTCTACGCGGGAGTTCGCGAAGATTAAGTGTTATTAGTGTGGAAACTTCGGTCACATAGCACCCAATTGCAAGGTTGGAAAGCTAAAAACATTAGAACTTGATGAATATGTTCATGATAACATTTATAGTTTCTTACACACTTCAGGTTCAGAATCTGATTATGCTTCTGATTCTAGTTCAGAGGAAGAAATTGAGTTGCCTGAATTATGTGATAATAATCAGCATAATGATGTCAGCATGCTAATACTTGTCAAGGTGATACTTGTTTATGTGGAAATGATGAGTTCTTTTATAAACTGCAATCTCAATTTGAAAATTTGAACACTATTACGTCTAATAATGTGATAGAACTCTTGAAAGAAGTTACTGATAATTATCTTCGTGAAAAAATTATTCAATTAGCTGTTAATAACAATGCTAGTTCTTCAAAAAATTCAGAAAAAAAAGAATAATTTTGAATATGAGTATTCTGCTCGTTATTCTTTGTCTGAAGTTAATAACATATTTAATAACAAACAATTTCTACAAGTAATCCTTCTTTTGATGATTTAAAAGATGAAATTGAGAATTTAAAAAATGAGATTGGATCTATTAAACAAAATCAAATGATTTGTGATCATCGTCTTACTCAGATTGGAAGTATTAATAATAAAGGGAAAAATATTGTTGAAGAAAATACTCTTGCAAAACCTTTTAATCTGGATCCTAGACAAGGTATGTTTTTAGGAATGATGCAAATTCTTATTGCTCATAAATGGTATGTTAAATGTACCATATTAATTGATAATCATTTTTCCATAACTAATGTTGCAATGATTGATAGTGGAGCCGATGTAATTTGTATCCAAGAAGGTCTTGTACCTACTAAGTATTTTGAAAAAAACTACTCATATAGTTAAATCTGCTTCGGGACATGCTTTAGATATAAAGTATGAATTGCCTAATAGTCGCATTTACCAAAATAAAGTTAGCATTCCACATTTCTTTTTCTTGGTTAAACATCAGTTATACCTTCCAATTATACTTGGAACACCTTTTATAAATGCTATTTATCCATTTACTAGCATAAATGCTAAAGGATTTTCAGCTACTTATGAAGACCGGAATATTAGTTATACTTTTATCACTGACCCGATTTCTCGTGATATTAATGCTTTAATTGATATGAAGCAAAAGCATGTTGATTCTCTACAACTTGAATTGTTTAGTATAAATATATTTGATACTTTGAAATCCACCAAATTACAAGAAAAAATTAAATTGATTTCTGAACAAATTGACATTGATATTTGTGTTGATCATCCTAGTGCTTTTTGAAATCGGAAAAAGCATATTTTTACTCTTCCATATGAAGACAATTTCACTGAGGATGATATTCCTACTAAATCACGTCCTTGTCAGATGAACGCCGAATTGGTAGAATTCTGCACAAAGGAAATTGATAACCTGTCAAAAGGGTTTGATAAAACCTTCGAAATCACCATAGTCTTGCACTGCATTTTATATCAACAATGCTGCTGAAAAAGAACGAGGTGTCCCCAGGTTGGTTATAAATTATAAACCTCTGAACAAGAATTTAAAATGTATTAGGTATCTTATTCCGAATAAAAGAGATTTATTGTCAAGATTATATGATGCCAATATATTTTCAAAATTTAATTCAAAATCAGGATATTGGCAAATTCAAATATTTAAAGAACATTCTTATAGAACAACTTTTAATGTCCCGTTAGGACAATACGAATGGAATGTTATGCCATTTGGTTTGAAAGATGCTACTTCTGAATTTTAGAAAATTATTAATGATATTTTTAACCCCTATTTGAATTTCATCATTCTTTATATTGATGATATTTTGGTTTACTGAAAGACTCTTGAAATGCATATAAAGCATTTTCAAAAAAATAGTTATACAAAATGGTTTGGTAATCTCTAAACCAAAAATGAGTTTATTTCAAATAGATGTTCGATTTCTAGGACATCATATTTCTCAAGGAAAAGTCACTATGATCCAAAGAGCAATAGACTTTGCCTCTAAATTTCCTGATGTTATTACAGATCGAACTAAATCGCAACGATTTTTGGGAAGTCTGAATTATATATCTCCCTTTTATAAAAAAATATCTCATGATTTGGCCCCCTTATATGACAGGCTAAAAAATGATCATAAATCACCTTTACCTTGGCAAAAGATTATTGAGACAGATGCGTCGAATATTGGTTGTGGTTGAATATTGAAACAAATCAATCCCCATGACAAAAATGAATACTTGATTAGATTTCATTTTGGAAAATGGAGCGATGCCCAAAAGAAATATGCTACGGTGGCTCACGAAATGTTGACCATTGTTAAATGCGTATTAAAATTTCAAGATGATTTGTATAATCAAAAGTTTTTAATAAAAATCGATGCACAATCTTTGAAATATATGTTTGATGAAGATTTCAAACATGATGCATCAACATTGATTTTTGCTAGGTGGCAGGCCCAGTTAGCTCCTTTTGATTTTGAAATTCATTATAAAAAGGGAAGTGATAACTCTCTTCCAGATTTCTTATCTAAATAATATCTATCTTCACATTGAGTTTTTTGTCTCCCTTCTTTACTAATAAAATTTTAGTTACTATACTGAAAGTGATTCCTCTCAATTGAAACGTACATGAAATTATCCTGTGGAAAATTATAGATCATATGGTGATGGACATCTTCTCTATTTATAATGATTTATATTATGAGGTATTCGAATAAAACAAAATGTTTAGACTGCAGAATGGACCCTCCTTAGGTAACCAAGGCCAGATGAAGGGGAAGTTGTACCAGAGGAAGGGGAATATCATCCCCAGGATCATCAGGATCGTCCTTCTCATCTAGTTCTCCAATTATACAAAGAAGGGGGATGAGTTTGATAAATCTGAAGTCCTCTCAAAAAGAGGCTTCTTCTTCAATACATCTGGAGGATATTCCAGAATATAGTCGATTATACGGACAACTACAGGCACATTTATCGCAATAGTAAAATGATACCTTTGCATCCATAGCAAAAGAAGATGTTTATGATATTAAATCATCAGAAGAATTATCCAAGAAAGAAATGATATTTCTTTTGGAAAATTTAGACATTCAGCGAAAGGAAGAACCTTGAAAGATATTCCCGTGATATTTGGTTAACGCATTATATTTCCCGGTTGAGTCATACAAAACCCTATCTTATTATGAGACAATTCCGATAAGCATCGATAGTGCTGAATTTCAGCACTTTACAGAATATAACACCAGCGAGAATGTTTATAACTTCTCTAAAATGATAATCAAACAAATTATATATGTTGAAGACTTGGGTATATCCACAATGAAGGAATGGAAGATCAACCTAAATAAAGTCTCTATGAATTTTACATATTGGGACTATATTCATGCTTTTAATAAAGTCCTCAACTACAATAATGAGAGACATAAGCATACCTGGTTTATAAAAATTTGTGCGAAGATATTCACAAAACCAATCCCAAATTGGTTTCTGAACTAGTGGTCATACCATGGTCCGACGATTAAAATTTTATCGAATCCATTTCTTAAGTTATACAAAGAATGGGTTAAGGTTTCGCCAGATCTTAACGCATTATATCACATAGATTTATATCTGTTACTTTGAAAAAATCGAACAAATATACTTTTTCATTGAATTCTCTATTCCTTGGATTCTTAAATGGACTCCAGAAGTGGGTTTTACCGATGATCAAATTCCTTGTTTATATAGGACCTTGTATAATAATTTCTGAGATAAACTAATGAAAAGAGATCCCAAAACCAAGTCCCTATATGGACAAGAATTGTTGGATCTCATTAAAAAAGGGATCCAAGAATATTGTATTACCCGTCAGAAAGGGATAATCCAAGATAGCTCGGTGAGGCATATTGCCCGCAAAATCTCTATTCAGGATGGGGATAAAGAAGAAATGATTAATAATTATCTCGACGAAGTCAGGAGAAATCTACTTCGCAACATAACTCAATACGAGAAATTAGACATATCCATGAGGAGTGAAACAAGTGATGATATCGCCACAGAAGATATTCAAGAGGCTCAACTGTGTGAGTCAAACAAACTTATCTCAGAAGATAGTCTGCAAAAAGCTAAATTTTTTCTCCGCAAAAAAAAGAAAAAAGACAAAATGTAAAGTTTATATCTACAACAAAAGTCATTATCATAAGTAAATACACTGTTGACCAATAGTAGATAAACTGTTATTGTACATAGGGACCCATTGATAAGGGACCCACATTTACTATTCGTAGATTTTTTTTCGTTCTATAAATAAATTTAGCTTTAGTTGTTTAAGCAGGTTGGAAATTACATAGCTCTCTCTACTTGCTCTCTACTGTAAATTTCTCTCAGTTTGTAAATTATTCAGTCTACCGGAGTTCAATCGGGAGTAAATAAATTGTGGATAGTTCTCTCATAGGCCCTGGTGTTGGCCATAGTTACAAGGTACTTTAATTCTTTCTTCTTTTACACTTTATCTTTCTCCGATCTAGAGTCGTGACTATGTCCAGCTAAAAGATTCATATCTGTGTCGGATATCTAACTTCACTTTTATAGCTACGATGAAAGATATAGACTTTATCTAAATATAAATAAATTTATATATGGTTTCTTGACTTGGTTCCGAGATGGAGGTACATTCAGATTTGATGCAATACGTTATTGGCTTTGTCTTAGTGACTCCGTCTAGCCAGCCGTGGTCCAAAGGGCACTCTATACCCAGTTAGAACTGCTAGACACATGGGCTCAATAACAATACGTATTTGAATCATGAAAGACCCTTTGTTCGGCTAAAAAGGACTACATCCTTCCATACAACCATAAAATTATATAAATATTAGCAAGTATTTCTATTCGGATTTATTCCTTGAATTCGGATGTTAACAAACTACATTGAAGAATACCGCGCAGCCTAGCGCCCTTGGAACATTCATGGTAAGTATAAGATTGATGTGAAGTAAACGACATAGATATGTTCTTTTCTTCATGGATCTTGGAGAAATTAGTACTAAAAGTACTAGATTGGAAGAGGTAGATATACTTCAAAACCTTGATTTGTTAAACAAATGGACTATTCAAAAAATTGATATCAAAACCATTTATTATGATGGTTGGTTTGATAAAATTTCTCATAAAGAATTGATTAAATCTACTGAACAATCTCTGGCTTTAAAAATGTCTGAACAGATTATTCATTTGTTAAATAAAAGAGATATTGAGTTATATAAACTTCAGTCTAATTTCTTGCATATTGGCATGGTTCAAATTTCTTTTAAGCCATTGACCCTTAAAGGGTTACCTGAGACATTTTTAGCTGCCTTGCGTAATGCTAGAAATTTATATTTCAGACAATCTTTGAGGAGTTCGATTGAATCTACTGTGGCATATGGTTCATTTTATTTTAATAATCAGCCGAACTTGCAGTTATCTTTAACCGATGTTAATATTCTTGATGCTTTAACTTTAAATGTTAAAACGCATCTTTATTATGTTGCCTAGATCTGAATTGATTTGCTTGTCTTATAGAATTTATTTCAAATTGCTTTATACGTTAAACCCAAGATGTAAGTTATATGATACATCTGATCAAACTATTTTAGTAGAAACTAATTTGTCTAGATCTAAGGTCACTACTAGATGACCTATAAAATGGGAAGAAACTAATTTTCCAACTACTTGGACTGTGGACTCAGTAATTGCTCCAAATCAGATGATGGATGCAGTCACTAATTCTGATGGTAGGATTTGTATGCAGTTTAATAACAATCCTTATAGTAGACATTCATTCTCTTCTGATAGGAGATTGTCTGCTATCCATCATATTTCCCTCATTGATCCCATGTATGGCCCTGCTCATAACTGTGCTGCATCTTTACATACTCTACCTTTTAGTATATATGTGGATCAAAATGATAGACTTGTTAATAAAATAAAAATGAATCCTCGTTAAAATATTCTTCATGCAAATGATATTGCTTTTGATATTTCTGATAAGCACATTCCTTCTCAATCCGAAATGGATTTTAATCTTAACAATACTTGATGATGGATGTACACCAAATAGATTTTAGCCCAGGTTCTCTTGCAAGAAAGTATATTCAGAATGAGTTTTTAAGTGATAAATGAAACTAGTTTAAAACTTGTTTTTTGACACTTATAGTGCCGATGATTTGAATAATTTTTCTCAAGAGTTTTATCTAACTTGTGCTTTACATAATCAAATTATTTATTTTGAATCTTGGTTTAAAACCACTTATTTACTTTTATTCATCAACGTTCTTGAGCGATCATATAAAGATGGATCTGGTAATATTATCAAGGTTGTTTAGCCACCTCAGTCATCATATGTTTTACTTAATAATATTGGTATTACTTTTATTGCCTTCCAAAAATTTGTTGAAGAGGATGTTGCGGCAGTTAGCATTAATGAAATTAATAATTTGATTTGTCAAAATAATTATTTAGGACTTTATGTTAAAGTTCTGGGTGAACATATTGGTTCTCATGATAAAAAAACTAGATGAATTAACTGCTTTGATAATTCAAATAAAAAATGATGTAAAGACTTCTAATAAACCTTCTACCTCTAAAACTAAGGCAGAAGAAGATTTAACTATGGCTATTCTTGTGCATAGGCCATCTGAGATTCAGATTTCAAATCCAAATTGATTTATGTTTTCGAAGAACTATTTTCCAGATGTATTGAAGTAGAAGCCTCTTTTTAATAGGACTTCAGATTTATCAGACTCATCCCCCCTCTTTGTATAATTGGAGAGTTAGATGAGGAGGACGATCCTGATGATCCTGGAGATGATCTTCCCCTTCCTCTGGCCTTTGTTACCCAAGGAGGGTCCATTCTGCAGAAAATCATTTTGTTTTATTTGAATACGTCATAATATAAATCATAGTAATTACGATAATAATTGTCAAAATTGATGATCTCTTCGATATTATGAATAGAGAAGATGTCCATCACCATATGATCTATAATTTTCCACAGGATAATTTCATGTACGTCTCTATTAAGAGGAATCACTTTCAGTATAGTATCTAAAGTTTTATGAGTAAAGAAGGGAGACAGAAAGCTCATTGTGAAGATAGATATTCTCTAGATAAGAAATCTGGAAGATAGTTATCACTTCCCTTTTTATAATGAATTTCAAAATCAAAAGGAGCTAATTAGGCCTGCCACCTAGCAAAATTCAATTTTGATGCATCATTTTTGAAATCTTTATCAAACATATATTTCACAGATTGTGCATCGGTTTTTAGTAAAAACTTTTGATTATGCAAATCATCTTGAAATTTTAATACGCATTTAACAATGGTCAACATTTTGTGAGCCACCGTCATATTTCTTTTGGGCATCGCTTCATTTTCTAGAATGAAATCTAATCAAGTTTTCATTTTTGTCATGGGGATTTATTTGTTTCAATATTCCATCATAACCAATATTCGACGCATTTGTCTCAATAATCTTTTACCAAGCAGGGTTAGCAAGAGTTAAACACATTAAAGATTGAACTCGAAGTTTAATAATCTTTACCAAAGTGGTGTGACTATCAGTCCAAGGTGATTTATGATCCTTTTTTAGCCAGTCATATAAGAGGGACAAATCACGAGATATTTTTTTATAAAAGGGAGATATATAATTCAGACTTTCCAAAAATAGTTGCTATTGAGTTCGATCTGTAATAACATCAGGAAATTTTGAGGCAAAGTCTATTGCTCTTTTGATTGGAGTGACATTTCCTTAACAAATATGATGTCCTAGAAATCGAACATCTGTTTGAAATAAACTCATTTTTGGTTTAGAGATTACCAAACCATTTTGTATAACTATTTTTTTGAAAATGTCTAAATGTTTAGTATTCATTTCAAGAGTCTTTGAGTAAACCAAAATATCATCAATATAAACAATGATGAAATCCAAATAAGGGTTAAAAATATCATTCATAATTTTCTGAAATTCAGAAGGAGCATTTTTCAAACCAAATGGCATAACATTCCATTCGTATTGTCCAAACGGGACATTAAAAGTCATTCTATAAGAATGCTCTTTAAATATTTGTATTTGTCAATATCCTGATTTTGAAAGTATATTGGCATCATATAATCTTGACAATAAATCTCTTTTATTCGGAATAGGATACCTAATCCATTTTAAATTCTTGTTCAAAGATTTATAATTTTTAACCAAACTGGGGAAACCTCGGTCTCTTTTAGCAGCATTGTTAACATAAAATGCAGTGCAAGACCAAGGTGATTTCGAAGGTTTTATCAAACCCTTTTGTAACAGGTTATCAGTTTCCCTTTTGCAGAATTCTACCAATTGGGCATTCATCTGACAAGGACACAATTTAGTAGGAATATCATCCTCGAAGAAATTGTCTTCATATGGAAGAGTAACAATATGCTTTTTCATATCACGATGAACCTTATAGAAAAAGAAGGTCTAAGCATTGACATAGATCTAAAGATTCTATAGATAGTTGGCCAGGAACAATATGCTTTTTCGAAGTTGGCCAGTAAAGCCCGCAATTATCATTTTGCAAATATTTCTATGTGAAATTTTAACACTTCTACAGATAGTTGCATACATAAGCATTCTATGAACAAGAATAATTAATTGTCTATCAGTCAAGCCATCAAGATTCCATTCATAAATTTCATTATTTTTATTATTATTATTATTATGATTAATATTATTATTATGATTAATATTGTTATTATGATTAATATTATTATTATTAATATTCCCAAATAATTATTTTGAGAAATCAAATTATTAATTTCATTGATGTTGACTGCCACAACATCCTCTTCAACATATTTTTGAAAGGCAGTAAAAGTTATACCATTTTTATTAGGTAAAACAAATTTCCACGCCCCGAGCTATCCCTGAAACGCGTACACGGGACCTAGGAGCACAAGTGATCCCAAGTTAACCCTTCTGGCATAATCATGAGCATACTAAATATAAACTGAATAATAGAAACTGTGTGGAAGCTATAATCATAAACAAAATGAAAAGATGGGGAATACCCATATACTATAACTGAGATATATGAAAACTGATGAGTTTAATACAAGGAAGATATTAACTCAATACTAAGCTGAATCTATCTATGTCTGAATATAGCCTCTAACTGAGTAGAAATGCTGCGAAGAAACTCATAACTATTGTCCTCAGAGAATGAGGACTCACCACTGATTCTGCTGAACTGGAGATCGGGAACCGATCTAAGCGTGATCTGGATGCTGAGAAATTGAACCTACATCATGAGAAGATGTAGCACAGAGTATGCATCAGTACTTGAAAGGTACTGAGCATGCATGATAGAATACAGATGAAATAACATATAATTGAACAAAGCAGATAAGAAATGATATAATTTGAACATGATATAGATACTGAATGCTGAGATAACTGAATACACTGACCAATTTATAACATGCTAAAACTGAATACTAGATATACTAATAAAAGGTCAATCCAATAGAATCTGACTGAACTAGGGAGCTATTAATAAATGATAATAAAACCACATGAGCTAAATGTGGAGTCTGATGTATACGCCTCATCGAGAGGACCCAATATACCCTGCCGGAGGTATAGAGGCATGCTGGAGTGATGAATGAAATAATGTCCACAGAGGGGACTTACAACCTACGTGTCTAGTAGTTCTGGGACTATTTGTGTACGCTGAACCCTAGTCCAACTCGGTAATATGCTACTCCCAATGGATTAAGTAATGAACACATTATGAATGAATTTCTATAAGTTACTAGATAGCTCAAACTGAACATGCAAACTGAGAATGAAATAATTAAACTGATATAGATTCATTAATAACTGTGGCATGTAAAATTGAATAACTGAAATATCTGACCTAGCATGTGTAATTCAAGAATTAAAGAAATACATAGTTAGGGTTCTGGAATTCATGCATTAAACTGAATATTAAAGTACTGATCTGATTTGGATCATACTAACAGCTAAGAACCTAATGGGTGAAAGGAACCCACTAGTGAAATCCCACATACTTGGTGACGAATTCCACAGAGAAATCCCTTCCTTTCTGTGCTGGAACTGAAGAAAACTTGTTGCGTTCTTGGAGTTTGGTATGGTCGACTTTTACTCTTCTCTTGCTTTTAATTTTCTAAGTTTCTGATTAATGATTTAACTTAGGTAAGTTCTAGTTATGTTTCTAGGCTAGAAATAATCAAAACCACGTAGTTTAGAGTTAAAACGATGTAGTTTAGGGGTCCAACAAAATAGAAAAAGACCAAAAGACCCCTGACTTAAACAGATGATGAGGCTGACCACGGCCACCTTCACAGACCGTTAAAGGGACCACGGACCGTGAAGTGGGTCGTGGTCTTCACTTGGTGACTATTGAGCTGAGGGTGGACCCTATCACGATCAGTGAACTCTACCGTGGTTCACTGCTTTAGGTAAGGTTTGCAATTTTTTTCTTAGGTCTGGTTATCGAGGTATTACAATATCTCCCCCTTGGGATCATTCGTCCTCGAATGAAGACTAAACTAGCTGAAATGGAGGCAATGAGCTGCATCCCTACCACTAAACATTGAAGACTAATTTCTGACTGAACTTAGTTCAAAGAACATGCAAATACCTTGAAAATGCAAGTACAAATTGAAGGAACATGATACTAAGACTGAATTCACGCAGGAATGACTGAAAATCTGAAGACGAACTAATACCTCAAGTTGGAGTAAAATCGAAAGGAAAAAGGTGAGGATACTTGGACTTCATGGCTGCTTCTGCTTCCCAAGTAGCCCCCTCTACGAACTAACTCATCCACAAAACCTTGACTGAAGTGACTTCCTTGTTTCTCAACCTTCTAGCCTGAAGATGGGGAATCTCAACTGGCACATCCTCAAACGATATATTATCTTTCACGGCCACACTCTCTAATGGCACTATGGATGCTGGATCACCCACACATTTCTTCAAAAGTGAAATGTGAAAGACTGGATGCACTGCTACCAAATCTGTTGGCAACTCTAACTCATAATCATCTTTACCAATACTTTTCAAGATTTGGTAAGGGCCTACATATATGGGACTGAGCTTCTTTTTCTTGTCAAATCTCATCACCCCTTTCATAGGAAACACTTTCAGGAAAAATCAATCATCAACTTGGAACTCTAGTTCTTTTCTCCTTACATTTGCATAAGACTTCTGGTGACTCTGGGTTGTCTTAAGTCTATCTCGGATGAGTTGCACTTTCCCCATAGCATAATGGACTGAATCTGGCCCTATCAAGGCTGCTTCACCTACTTCAAACTAGCCAACAGAAGATCTACATCTACGCCCATACAATGCCTCATAAGGGGCCATTTGAATGCTGGAATGGTAACTATTGTTGTAGGAGCACTCAATAACAGGAAGGTGATCATCCCAACTACCCTTGAAGTCAATCACACAAGCTCTGAACATGTCCTCTAAGGTATGAATGGTACGCTCTGTCTGACCATCTGTCTGTGGATGAAATAATGCTAAGGTTAACCTGAGTACCAAGACCCTTCTGAAATGACTCTAGAAATAAGAGGTAAACTGAGGACCTCTATCTGAGATAATAGACAAAGGAACCCCATTCAACATCCCAATCTCATTAATGTAAATCTTGGAGTAATCCTCCGCCGAATCTATAGTCTTGACTGCCAAAAAATTAGAAGACTTAGTAACCCTATCAATAATCACCCAAATGCAGTCATGTTGTCTTCAAGTACGAGGTAAACCTGTGATGAAGTCCATGTTGATCACTTCCCACTTCCATGTAGGAATGTCAATAACTTGTGTCATACCTCCTGGTTTCTGATGTTCTACCTTGACTTGCTGGCAATTGGAGCACGTAGCCACAAAATCTGCTATATCTCTCTTCATACCATTCCACTAATAGACTTTCCGCAGATCGCGGTATATCTTAGTGGCACCTGGATAGATAGAATATCTAGAGTTATGGGCCTCTTTAAGAATATGATGTTTGAACTCACCCACATTAGGAATACATAATTGACCCTGGTAGCGAAGCACACCATCTCCCATTTGGGAGAAAACCTCAACTCTCAGTTGGTGGACTGCACCCTTGAGTTCAAGTAATATCGGATCACTGTCTTGCTTTTCCTTAACTTCCACTACCAAAGAAGATTCTGCCCCATTTTGAACCATTACACCACCATATGATATGCTCATAAGATGGGCTCCTAGGTGAGCAAGTGTGTGAACATCCTTTGCTAGCTCATTTCTTTCTTTCTCAACACGAGCTACACTACCCATAGATAATCTAATAAGAGCATCTGCTACTACATTTGCCTTAGCTGGATGGTAATGCATGCTGATATCATAATCTTTGAGGAACTCAAGCCACTTTCTATGGCGAAGATTCAACTCTTTCTGGGTGAATACATATTGGAGGCTCTTATGGTCTGTTAACACATCTACATGAGCACCATACAAGTAGTGTCTCCAAATCTTGAGTGCAAACACCACTGTTGTATGCTCAAGGTCATGAGTCGGATAATTCTTCTCATATACCTTAAGTTATCTAGAAGCATAAGCTATAACTTTACCTCGCTGCGTCAACACACCACCTAGGCCGACTCTGGATGCATCACAATAGATCACATAACCATCTGAACCCTCTGGTAGACTCAAGACAGGAGTTGTAGTCAACCTAGTTTTCAATTCTGCGAATCTTTTCTCACAATCATCTGACCATCGAAACTTGACCATCTTCTGAGTCAACCTAGTCAATAGTGAGGCTATGGACAAAAATCCTTCCATGAACCTCCTATAATAATCCGCTATACCTAAGAAACTTCTAATATATATAGCTAAGGTAGGTCTGGGCCATTGTTTTACTGCTTCTATCTTCTGGGAATCTACTTGAATTCTTTCACTAGACACAATATGCCCAAAGAAATCAACTGATTGTAACCAAAACTCGCACTTGTTAAATTTTGCAAATAACAAGCGTTCTTTGAAAGTTTGCAGAACAACTCTCAAATGACTTGCGTGTTCTTCCTCATTCCTAGAGTAAATGAGGATATCATCAATAACGACGATAACGAAAAAGTCCAAGCACTTCTTGAACATTCTGTTCATCAAATCCATGAAAGATGCAGGAGCATTGGTTAGTCCAAATAACATAACTATGAATTCATAATGACCATACCGAGTTCTGAAGGCTGTCTTCGGAATGTCACTATCTCTGACTCAAGCCTGATGATAACCTGATCTGAGGTTTATCTTTGAGAAATGACTACCACCGTGAAGTTTGTTGAACAAGTCATCAACCCTGGGGATGGGAAACTTATTATCGATTGTGACTTTGTTCAACTGCCAATAGTCAATGCACATTCTGAGAGAACCATCTTTCTTCTTTACGAACAACACCAGTGCACCCCATGGCGAAATACTAGGTATGATGAAGCTCTTATCTAGAAGGTCTTTCAATTGCTCCTTCAATTCCTTAAGCTCAACTGGAGCCATTCTTTAAGGAGGAATAGAGATAGGCTAGGTATCTGTTACGCCCAAACTTACACTCCAAATAAGATGTGTAAATGGTCGTTGTCAATTTACAGAACTCAACCAGAGTTGAGGTCGATCCCACAGAGAATTTCTTTACAGATAAAGTTTCATTGTCGCGTTTACTTAAATGTCGTTACTATTTCCTAAACAAATATCAGGGAAAGTAAATTGGGTTTGATTGAAAATTAAAGTATTCTATCAGCAACACTTGCAGTCAAAACTTAGACACATAGTTCACAGACGATCTCGTTGTAAGTTGATTCATTTAATTTAAAGAAACCAGGTTTTGTGGTCACTATGACATTGATTATAATGCTCTCCCGTAAATTGAGTATCAGGTAAATGAATGTTTACAGAACATTTGTGAGTTGAATTAATCTAAAGCTTCTTAGCCTAATCAGATAATATTCACTCTAATTCTCTCGAACTTAAAGTGTAATCGATATTGGACTTCGCTTAATTTGATATGGTGTTAAAGATCTCTTCTCTCGAACTCCATCTTTAACTTTAATTCGTTAACTTAGTTTAGCTTTTTCCTAACTGATGCTTTTCTCTCGAACAAACACCAGGCACAGGCATGTCTAATGCGTTCACTCAATAGACTAAAATGATAATGAAAGTTGTAAACTACAGGTTGTAAACAAAGATTGCCTTATACTCATTTTACGGAATCACAACTAGCATGTCATCATAGATCTGAGACACCCAGTGGTGATATTTAGCCACTCATGATTTCACGTAAAGAATCAGTACTGGATAATGAAAACATGTTAAGAAATACTTACAAAAATAATTGGTAAATCAACAACCACTTGATAATCTGATAATCGAAATACAAACTTCAAATTGATAAAAATAATCTGAATCCAAAATTTGAATCCAAAATCTGAAGCTAAAAGTAATACCCTGTTCTTAGTCGTAAAACATAAGATCATGAATAATGATTGAAAAATATTCAAAAATGACCTAAAGTAATTCAAAATAGAATGTTTAAAATCAGTCCTAATCGAATTAGGACTGAGTTGTCGGGCCTTTTCACGGCCCCTACCAGGACCCGTCAAGGGCTTCAAAGTTCGTGAAGCCCTCCATGGTCTTGCCTTGGACTTCTCAAAAGTGGGTCTTAAACATGGTCACTGGAAAATGCACCACGAGAGCTACCACGGTCCGTAGTGAGGATCACGGCCCATGAATCCCCCCGTGGGCTTCACTTGGGGAAACCCCCTTATTTCACTTCTTTCTTGCTTCCATACTGGTTCAACTTCACGGCAGGTACCACGATTCATGGTGAGGACTAAGGCTTGTATAAACCTCTGTTGTCTTCACTTGGTTATTCTTGTTCTTCATCTTCTCAAGGCCCAGCCACTGCCTCACTTTCATGAGGTCAACCACAGACGGTAATGAAGTTAACGGTCTGTGAAGTTGGTCATGAACTTCACTTGGTCGGCATCAGTTCAACTTATTTTTCTTCTTTTCTATACGAACCAAATTCTGCCTACACATTTGACAAACCATCAAATAATCCAAAATTTCACTCAATTCCAGTATTAGTTCATAGTTATTAAGCATCAAATATGCCTCGATTTCGCGGCACATCAACACCCTCAACTTAGAACCATTACTTGTCTTTAAGTGATGAGAAAAATAAATACAATCAGCCCTCAATTCATTTCCAGATGTATGACACTACGCAGCAACTATTTCAAGTAAACTTTGTATCCCAAGCCTTTGTATCTAACATGTAAGGATCAGTGCATGACATCTCATTACTCACAGTCAATCATGCTTATACCTGCGAATTATCAGCTCACACAATCTACTTTCAAATGAAACCACTCTGTCCTCACACCAAAGAAGTCCCTCGCTCATAATAGTAGGGACTGAATACTACGCTCACGCTCTCAGTGAACTTTTAACACTAACAACAAACTACCATAGGCTTGCCCTTGTTTTCTACGCTTTATCTTTCAAACACCCGGAATAGGATCACTGTAGGACTTTATTGTATTATAACATGGGCTCGAGGCTAGGGAATGGATATTTGGTTTTGTGAGTGACTAATCCCTTGGTTTTCCAAAATGTCATTTTCACATACTCTTTATTGAGTGATTCCCTCTTTTTCTTATTTCAGCACGATCCAGTAGTTTTTTTTTATGCAGTTAGCTCACTAGTCAAACTTTTTTTTCCTTCTTCTTTCTGTTCAGGTTGCAATCACCCTCAACTTAGGCTTTTGGCCTGAGTTGTGATATCGTACCTTCGGAGAACCAAGGATATGATATATGTTGGGTAAGAACAAAGACTGTTTTGAAGGCTCAAATTGGGTTCAAGTGATAATCTTTTCATTTAGTTCTTTTATTTTTGGCTTTTTACTAGTTTAACAAAACTAGCCTACTGATCCTTTCCTATCCAGTTATTCTCAGATTCAAACAAGACTACCTAGGCAAGTTCTACTTTCTGTTCTTACTGTTAGATTTCAATCAAAACTTACACACACACTACACATGATTGCATTTTGTTAGTTTCTTGGTTCACCAATTAATTTGTCAGATTAGCCATGTTCAACATATTTCAGTATCTAAGATTGCATCTAAAGATCCTAACAGTCAAACTCAGATACAGGTTCTCAATTTTCACAGATTAGCTGTTGCACAGCTCAACAAATAAAACAACCCAAAACAATAATACACAGAAACAACCTCCATTTTTCTAACAGCTATGGCAGGTTGCTAACCACCCCCTCCCCAAATAAAAAGGACTTTGCCCTCAAAGTCGATACAGAACAATCAAATATAGAGGCTATGAGGAGGGATCATACCTACGGCGCTCTAGGCACCAGTCGTCGGATCAGCATTGGCACCCTTATCAATGGGTTCACTCTAAGAACTCGGGACATAATCAGTTTGGTCCTCATTAGTCAGAGCGGGTGCCCCACTACCAGAAGCTCCAACTAAGGTTGCATCTCGTTGTTGCTGTTCAAGGGCTTCTGATACGCTCAAATTACAAATCCCTAAAGAAGCATAAGCGGTCGTTATCAAGGAAAGAACCAAACTTGTAGGTTGGGGAAGATCCCACGAGGAAAATGGTTTAGACTTTAATTTAACCAACAATTATATTCGATTAGTCAAATTACTTCCAGAAACAAGTAATAAAAAGGGGTTTTTTTTTTTGTGCAACAAATTTTAAGAATTTAATAAGTAATTAGTAATCAAAACTCAATTTTGGTTGTTATCAAGATGAGAGAAATAACTAGGGTATATGTGTTCC
Source organism: Solanum verrucosum (assembly GCF_900185275.1). Taxonomy (NCBI): domain Eukaryota; kingdom Viridiplantae; phylum Streptophyta; class Magnoliopsida; order Solanales; family Solanaceae; genus Solanum; species Solanum verrucosum. Next base: position 292,017 of record NW_026019777.1, read on the forward strand.
CCACAAGCTTGTACCGCAGTAATCCTAGTAAAACCAATCCTTTCCTAATATACTACATGCAACATGATAAGTTAGGTATCTCTAAATCCTTGGTCCGGCATCTATAGAATTTCACCCCGCACCTTGGTCCGGCTACATGTGAATAATTTACTAACCCTTACCTTTACCTCATATTAGACATGATAATCGATGTTTGGCTTAGCTATTACTTCGCACCAATCGACACTAACCTATTAGATAGTATCACACTAAATCTATGTTGATAATTCTTTTCTTGTTGATTACCTCCTTGTCCGGCAAGTAGCAACAAGGTGAGTTCTAATGTGTGCACTCGTTAAAAAGACTTCTAAACGAAAGAATTATCAATGCATGCAAAACACTATTCAAGAATTGTTTATTTACTATTCATACTTTGTTAGTCGCTCATGGTTCCCACAACCCTAGTTGTGGAGTTTAGTTACCTATAATCATATGAACACAACACATTATTTTAGATGCAAGAATTATGAACATACGTAAGAAGAATAATAAATCCATAAATTCAACTCGAATTGCAACACCAAAATCTTCAAAACGAACTTAGGAAATTAATAGTTGCTAGGTTTTCAAGAATAATCTCCCAAGTCACAAAATAGAACTAAAGCAATAATGTCTAACCCCCAAAAACGAGGTTTACATGCCCTATTTATAGAAAACAAGTCCTAAATTAAAAGGGAAACAAAATAAGGAATGTTTGTTACAGGCACACGTCTTCCTTCCACAAGACTGACTCACGGATCGTCAATGGATCTACAGTCCGTGAGTCCCTTCCGTCAGCCAAGACTTAGAAAATATGTCAACTTCCAAAAATCAGTTTCTCTGAAGCAAACGACGGAACTGCAGTACGGACCGAAGATCAATCTACGGTCCGTCAATCCGCTTCCGTAGCTCCACACTTGGAATCTTCAAAAATCAGGTATTGGAACCCTCGTAGTCTCAATCTACGGATCAACAGTACGATCTGTAGATCATTCTACGGACCGTCAATGGTCACCGTGGTTCCACACTTGGTCAGATTTCCCCGATTTGTCTTCCATGCCTTGGCTTCTGATCTACGACCACCATCTATGGAGCGTTAATGGACCTACAGTCCGTAGATCACCTCCGTAGATTCCCTTTTCTGCACTTCTTTCAGTTTTCTCTTTAATTCCGCGCCTGAACATCTTTCATGCAAGATATGATAAAAACACATAAAAACCAATACAAAAAGTCCCTTGACACACACAACTTGTAAGTGAAATGTATTAGAAACACCGTAAAGTTACAGTATATCAATACCCTCAACTTAAATTCGTTGTTTGTCCTCAAGCAACGCACTAGGACTCTAAACGACACTTGTATAGAAGCAAGCATTTCAAGCACAAGCAATCATATGGCTCTATATCCCACTCACTTTTCGGGTGCAAAATTTGCTCTCTTAGACTTGACAAGCTAATTCATGTGGATCAAACCATGACAACAATCGACCAACCAACACACAACATACACTTTTTTATTATCACCACAGTACCAACTTTCTGAAAATGCAACTAGTGCCCTTAATTCAAACGAAATCCCTTTTCTTTCACACAATGACTATGACTTTGAGTACCAGGATTCATTCAACACTCACACTCAGAAACAACTTCAAGTACAGTTAATGCTCAATACCATAGGCTTGCCCTTGTTTTCACTGCTTAGACTCCCCAATTTAGACTCTAGGATCACAATAGGACTTTCTTGGCTTGTAACGTAGGCTCAGGATCAGGTGTGGTACATTTGGGTACTTCTTAGTGACCTTCTGCCCTCCTTGACATTATGCTAGGCTTTCAACCTCTTTCTGCCCTATTGTTGTCATCCTACCATTTTACCTTCTTTCCCTTCATTTTCTTCACCCATGAATGTGACTTTAGGCTTTTCAGATCTTTTTACTTTTCACTTTTTATCTATTTCTTGCGTTTTATGATCTCTTTTTTTAGCTTTCAAAAAGTCACATCCATTCCTTTGTTTTCTTTCTTTTAACATCAAACTCTTTTCATACCCTTTTTTTTTTTGGTTTCCTCTTTCATAGCTACCCTCAATTTATGGATTTTCCATTAGTTGAGGTGCACAATACCCGATATTAACTTAGGGCCAAGATTGAAGTTACCTTTTACATTAGCCACCCTCAACTTATGCTTTTGACTTAATATGAGGTGCACATGTCCAAGGAGGGACCGGGGCTAACATAGTAGATTTATGGGAAGGTGAGTTCGGGGTTAAGAAAGAAATGGTCTAATTTTAGGCTCAAAGCATTTGGATCAAAGGTAGCATTTATTTCATTTGGTTGGATCTTTCATTTAGGCGATTTGTGGACTTATCAGAACTAGGGTCTATGATCACCTCCTAGCTTCAAAAGTGAATTGTCTTAGCAGGACTAACCGGGCAAGTTCTAATTTTGCACAATAACTGTTTGAACAATCACTATTCTCACACACACTTGACACATAGTTTCATTATCAGATTATCAGATTACTCAGTTCACGTTTCAGCTTAAGTCATACCATCAAGTTGATTCATTATCATGTCATACTCAGAGCCGACACATTCAACTTGTCTTAGCCTACCAATTCTAGCACACATCACAATTTGGACGGGTATTTTTTATAAGCCATCATGCTTCAATCTTTTTCATGCTTCTATACATAAAATCCTAACACATGTCGGTTCAACCGAAATTAAACAGTCTCTTGGGGAAAAAGAACACAGGTAAGAAAACCTCAAGAGAGGATTTATGAGTTGGGTTACTCAGACTTCATCCTATCACTCACAATCCATTTACCCTACCCCCAACAAAATAGATGCTACTGTCCCCAAAGCATACAAGAACAATAAAAGATAGTGGATTGGGTAAAGCAAACCTGTGGCGCATAGCTCCGACGAAACATGCACGAGCGGGTAGGTCCGGTTTCTCGGAGCCTGCTAGAGCAATTGTAGGGTCACCCTCAGTGGTGCCCACATCATCCATCCTAGCACCGTCAGTGGTGCTCACAACGTCCCTCATAATAGGCGGGACCTCTACAACTGGGGCAGAACTCGATGCCCCTGCAACACTCTCACGCACCCTCTATTGGCGCAACTGTTCATCTAAAGTCGAGGCCTTCCTGGCCTCCTTCTCCTACCTATGCTGTCTCTTTTGTGCATTTTCCTCCTCAGTGTGATTAGAACGGTGCCTCTTACCTTTGGCATGTGTAGGCTCAAGCCCCTCTTCAGCGATCCCACTGAATAAAACATCCAGCACCATATCATCAGCCAGTGCAGTAGGTGCGGCCTGAGGCTCAAATATAGGGGCGGCAAGAATGGCATCAACATCAGTCCGGAGACTAGCTAACTCAGCCTACAAAAAGGATAGATCTATAGCCGGGGTTGATCGCTCGAGGACTCGTAATTCAAAGGCATCAAGACGCTTATTTACTATCTGGACCTTCCGGTCTATCATGCCCTCCATCCTTCGCTCCATTCTGGCCTCGGACTCTGCTATTGATTTTTGCATCCAACGTTGGATGTGATGTAGCAGCGCGGCCATCTGAGCCTCCAATTTCTGTACTCTGGCCAACGGGACAACGGTAGCTCCTAACTGTGGTATGGACCGAGATGAACTAGGAGCCATACTAGCAGCCTGGGAAGAGGAGGCCGGGACAGTATCAGAGTGATCTTGTAGAATGGGATCACCGCCCTGTGCCTGCCCCACCGTGTCTGCAAGATTTGCGCCCAGTGGAGGAACCTCAATCTGGGGCTCTCTGCGAGGTGCCGCCACATTTGCCTCATCTCGAATGAGGCCTATATCCAAAGTCCCTGTACGGTGGATCAACCTATCACAATGCCTGATCGGCACGCCAGAGTCCCTGCACAATTGAAAAATCAAACATGGAAAGGGGTAAGTAGTGGAGGTATTGAATGCTCTCTCGTGAATCTCTGCCAGCAGCATGCGGGCAAAGTCAATCTCCACTCCTATTACCAGTGTTGCAACCATGATCGCTCTATCCCATGTGAGTTGGTTATCAGCTTTTGTCGGCAACACCCTGTTACGCACCAACAACCAGAAGAACTTGGCCACAAAATTCAATGTGGCCTTTCGGATACCTAGCTAAGGTGCGGTGACCCACTCTGCACGCTCACCATCTGCAACGATGTACTTAGCCAACCATAGTATTACAGCCTCTCGTTGTTCAGCAATCCTTTGGAAAGCACCGCTCTGCATGATGTCCCATCTGTACAAAAACTTGTTGTGTTTAGTGACCATGAATGACCTGTGGTCGGACCATAAAGAAAACGACTGATGGTGGAATATTATATGTCCACCAGACAACCCCAGACCACAGTGGAAGTGAGAGGATCTTGGTCCATGGGATTTTACCTCTTGGAGATCGAGCCACGGAGAAGGGAAGCATAGGAGGCGTAGAACTCTTGCACAATCTCCTCACTATATGTCCCAGGGTCTCGAGCTATCTAATCACACTTGTGAAGGTTAAAAAGCTGGTGGGTGTCAGGGATAGTGTGCAAGCTCCCCATGAGGAGTCTGCGCTCCTCTGTAATAAGTCGGGCCATCTTCCCTTTGCTATTTCTATCTTGGCATCACAGTAGATTTGTCATTGTCCCTCAACACACCATTTGTTTGGCTCGCCGACCACTAAAGTAGGATCCTCATTCCTTGGTGCTGGTACAGACTCTGAGCTAGTGGCCTCATCAGACGAGGCAGCTTGGTCATCCTGGCTGGATCGTGTGGCTGACTTGGCCTTGGACCGCGAAGCATGGGTAGACTCGAACCCTGAATGATGGTTGGACTCAGAGCTCGAAGCATGGGCAGACTCGAAGCAAGACGCAAACCCAGTAGCTGAACTGGAAGCAGCCCCAGTTGGTGACCCGATCAGTGTGTGCTCCTCATCAAACTGGGAGACAGTGACTACGTCGGTGACCACCTTCTGGGAGGTGCCTTTGGTGGCTCAGGGTGCTGTAGGGGAAGTCCTTGTGTCGGGATTCCGTATACTGGATCTTGTTCCATGTCTGTGTCCTCATCAATTAACTTGAAGCTAGGAGCAACAAATTTTGACTTGCCCTGTTTTGCATAGGTGACAAGCTTCTTGGGTGCCATCGTACCTGTGGATGCAATATTAGTGCCAAATATACCATAAACAAACAAAAAAAACTTTTTAGAACTGTAAACGAACAATACCAAAGTCCCAAGAAAATTTCAGACAGAGGCTACAGTGGTCATCCACGAAGGAGACCTACGGTCCGTAGACTGATCTACCGTCCATAAAACCCTTCTGTGGATCAGAGGACCAACAATGTTGGTCACAGATAGAAATCACGGATGTACAGAACGGTCCGTAGATTGATGTACGGATCGTAGTCCACATCTGTGGTTTCACACTTGTTGAGATTTTCAAGTGCATCAACCTACTAACCTAATCTACGGTCCGTAGACGGGGTATCGTGGATGCGATCTGTGCCAGGTTTCAACCAATCTTTATTTGCAAGTCCACATCTTAGATCATTTTCAACAATTCCTAGTCTAACCATGCATTTCAACATTAAATTATGCTAATTTGTCATTCTCAGGATTCCGATTAATCATTTGAACAAGTATTTAAGACAGACTTTGGAACCCTAGTTCGAAACTTACATGTAGACTCATAATCACATACAACAAGGCAACAATCACTATCTATCGTTCCAAGGGTATTGTAACTTCCAATTTTATCATGCAATTTCATCTAACAATTACCCAAGGTCAAGACCTAACTCCTGACTTTCTATATTCAATCTATGAACCGAAATTCAAAGTGAGGTGAAAGTCTATTACCTTACAAGCAACGAGGAGTGGGGTGAATGCGTGACGACACTAAGCTTAGCAAGACCAAGGAATCACCTCTTCGTTACTAACCCAACACCAAACCCTTTTGTGGAATATGGAATGAGTTGTATTCGTAAATGGAAAGGAATTGTGGGAATTATGGGGGAATGGAAGGGATGATTTTATGGGGGAGTTATGGAGTGATTTAGGGAGGTTATGGGATGGTGAAACGGTTGGAGAGTGAATGGAGGGAAGTGAAAGTGATTTTAAATTAGGGGAAATTTTTAAATGAAGGGGTCCGGGTCGGGTCAGACAGAACTAGGATTTGGACTCATGAGACCCCGTCTATGGTCCGTGAGTCGATCTACGGTCTGTAGATGAAGACCGTAGATCACCCTTACACTTGGAAAAAATGAGAGACATACCTGGGGTCTACGGACACCATCCACGATCCGTGGATTGAATGACGGACCGTCGATGGGGTCCGTAGACCTCTGCACCAGACCATTTTTTGTAGATTTTTCATGGTGTACCTGCACATGTAGCAAACAATAGGCTATTCTTTTTACATTTTCTGGACACTTTTTAGACACGGACTTTATGCTAATTCTAGCCAACACTTAAAAAAAACTGAAACACCTATCTAAATTGATACAGAGACGCAATTAAACAAAGAAAACTACTTAATGGAAGACAGAAACCTATCATTGGCTAGATTGTACATCTTGGGTTGCCTCCCAAACAACGCTTGATTTAACGTCGCGGCACGACGCAAGTTTCTTGATTACTCAAACTTCATCAAGATTGTAGGCCTCAATCACTTCTTGCACACTTTCAGCATTTCCCAGATAGATCTTGATCCTTTGCCCATTTACCATGAACCTTGTTCCTTCACTATTCTCAAGCTTAACCGCTCCATGGGGGAGTACTTTTGTGAGCAAAAATGGCCCAATCCATTTGGACTTGAGTTTGCCTAGAAACAAGCGCAACCTAGAGTTGAATAGAAGCACAAGATCACCAAGTACAAATTCACGCTTTTCAATTCTTTGATCATGATACCGCTTCATCTTCTCTTTGTAAAAGGCTGAACTTTCGTAAGCTTTTAGGCGGAACTCACCAAGCATATTCAAGTCATTCATTCTTTGATTTGAAGCGGCGTCCCAATCCAAATTTAGCTTCTTCATTGCCCACATCGCCTTATGCTCTAGCTCTATCGGTAAATGACAAGACTTCCCATATACAAGTTGATAAGGAGACATACCTATGGGGGCTTTCTATGCAGTGCGATAGGCCCATAGAGCATCATCAAGCTTCCTTACCAATCCGTTCTATTAGCATTTACAGTGTTTGCCAAAATCTGTTTAATTTCACTGTTGGACACTTCAACTTGCCCACTCGTCTGTGGATGGTAAGGGGTGGCTACACTCTGGCAGACACCATATTTCTCAAGTAGTGCCTCGAACAACTTATTACAAAAGTGAGAACCTCCATCGCTAATAATAGCCCTCGGTATACCAAATCTGGAGAAGATATTCTTTTTCAAGAATGCGGTGACACTTTTCCCTTCATTATTGGGGAGCGCAACTGCTTCCACCCACTTCAATACATAATCAACCGCCACAAGAATATACTTCATCCCATATGAACTCACAAATGGACCCATAAAATCAATGCCCCATACATCAAACAACTCTATCAACAATATAGGATTCATAGGCAACTCTTGCCTCTTTGAAATCCCACCTTCTCTTTTGCAACGATCATAGGACTTGGCGACATCATGAGCATCTTGGTGGATGGTAGGCCAGTAGTACCCACACTGCAAAATCATATGTGTAGTTCGAATACCACTATGATGCCCACTAACAGGCGACGAATGGCATGCTTCAAGTACACTCAACATCTCAATTTTGGGCAAACATCGATGAATCAGGAGACACAATATCACTTGCCAGATAAATAACAAAGTCTGTTAACCAAGGAATTAGCAAAGTGTAACAACCGTATAGTGCACGGGATCTTGAAAGCACTAGGGTCTTCCTTCTTCTGCAGAAGAGATCTTGTAGCAATAGCGCTACAATGTTGTAATCTATCATCATCTTCAAAACTCACACACCTTTTCTTTGTCACCATATCTTTCATAAACTTCGCATATCCAGGCATTTGCTCTAAAGCTTCTATCAAAGGAACATTGATCGAAAGCTGCTTCAACATAGAAATAAACCTGCAATATATACCATCTTCAGTCTTCTTCACTAACCTCTGTGGAAAAGGTGGTGCAGGTCTAGGTACGGGGACCACTTTCTGAGATATCTCCGCTTCTTGTTATGTTGCAGTCTCAGACTCATCTCTAATATCTACCACATCATCTACTTTTCTAATCTCAGCATCCACCACAGATAGCCTAGGTGGATCTATGGTTTGCTTACCCCCTCGAGTAGTAACTGCTATACAATGACCATCATTCTTTGGATTCTGGATGGTGTTGCTAGGAAGAGTGTCAGGTTGACGTGGGTTCACTATAATAGACAACTGAATCATCTGTTGGTCGAGATGCTTTATTGACATTACATGGGCATCAATCTTTTGACCAATATCAGACAAGTAATTTCTCATCTCCTTCACATTCTCATCAGTTGCATCAAACCTTCTCATCATCTTATGCATCATATCTTCAATATGCACCAGATTTCCTCCAGCTTCCCTAGCACCAGATTCCCGATTTTGAGAGGGAACATAAGGTCCAACTCGATCATTTCTGTTGCCATAGTTGTTCTGGTTTTAGTTTTTATCGCGATTTAAGTTTTCATCCCAGACATACTGACCCTCTCGATTGTAATTACCATAGTTCCGACCTTGGTTTCCGTTACCTTGGCACCAATTCTCCGTGTTGGATCCTTGAGCGTTAGGTCGGAAACCCCTCCTCTAATCATTCACTGCATAAGCATCCTCTTCATAGTAACACTCTTCAACTGGTGGTGGCGTTCTAGTCAAGTAATTTACAGCATTTACCTTCTCTGTACCTCCGCTCACATACTTCAATACCAACCCCAACTCGGTCCTCATCTGAGCCATCTCTTCCTGAATCTCCTCTGCAGACTGATTGTTCGTAGCATGAACGACAAATATGTTTCTCCTAGTATCCGAACTCCTACTGCTCCATGCTTTATTTTTGCGAGAGATCTTCTCCAATTTTTCTGCAATCTGTGCATATGTGCACTCACCATATGATCCTCCAGCAATAGTATCAAGCACTGCTTTATTGTTGTCATCCTGACCTCGATAGAAATATTCCTTCAGCGACTCATCATCAATACGGTGATCTGGAACACCTCTTATAAACGAAGTGAATCTGTCCCATGAGCTACTCACAGACTCTCCAGGCAATGCCACAAAATTATTGACCCTATCTTTGTGATTGAGCTTCCTGGACACTGGATAATACCTTGCTAAGAACACATCTCTCAGTTGGTTCCATGTATAGATTTAGTTATAAGGAAGCTCAATGAACCATATAGCAGCATCGCCTGTCAGTGATAGAGGGAACACTAGCAATCTGATGACATCCATATCCAAGTCTGGTCGACCTACTCAGCTTTTGCAGACCACCCTTATCTTGGCTATGTGAACATGTGGGTCCTCCGATGGCAACCCTGAGAACAAGCCCCTCGTTGTAAGCATCTGCATTAAGCTACTGGTTACCACAAATGTGTGCCCCAAAGGCAAAGGGGGTAAGACTAGAGGTCCGTTAGAGTCAGAAATATTGACGTTGCCCTTGTAGTTGTCATGCAGTTGTGGGCCTGGTGGACCATGCACCATCACTACATCTCCCAATTGATTTTCTGCTAGACCCCAGTTTTCCCCACCATCTACTCTTGGCTGTTGTAACTTAACTGCATCACCAAGATTTACTCTGATAGGATTAACTGGAATTCCTTGATTGTTCATTCTTCGCAAAGTTCGGTTCAACTCTGGATCGTACGGAGTAAGTGGTTCGCCCAGGCTCCGTGTACTTAGCATACGCTAGAGTCAGAACCTGAGATAGACAAAAACAAAAAGAGAAAGTAAAATTAGGAAATATTTGACTAACGTTCAATAATGTAGTTAAAATAAATCTAAAGGCCAAATTTCCCCGGCAGCGGCACCAAAATTTGATATGCTCAAATTACACCTCCCTAAAGAAGCATAAGCGGTCGTTATAAAGAAAAGAACCCAACTTGTAGGTTAGGGTCGATCCCACGAGGACAATGGTTTAGACTTTAATTTAACCAACAATTATATTCGATTAGTCAAATTAATTCCAGAAACAAGTAATAAAAAGGGGTTTTTTTTTTGCAACAAATTTTAAGAATTTAATAAGTAATCAGTAATCAAAACTCAATTTTGGTTGTTATCAAGATGAGAGAAATAACTAGGGTATACGTGTTCCCCACAAGCTCATAACGCAGTAATCCTAGTAATAGCAATCCTTTCCTAATGTACTACATGCAAAGTGATAAGTTAGGTATCTCTAAACCCTTGGTCCGGCATCTAGAGAATTTCACCCCGCACCTTCATTCGGCTACGTGTGTATAATTTACTAACCCTTCAATTTACCTCATATTAGACATCATAATCGATGTTTGGCTTAGCTATTACTTCGCACCAATCGACACTAGCCTATTAGATAGTATCACACTAAATCTACGTTGATAGTTCTTTTCTTGTTGATTACCTCCTTGGTCTGGCAAGTAACAACAAGGCGAGTTCTAACGCATGCACTCATTAAAAAGACTTCTAAACGAAAGAATTATCCATTCATGCAAAACACTATTCTAGAATTTCTTATTATTACTATTCATACTCGCTCATAGTTCCCATAACCCTAGTTGTGGAGTTTAGTTACCCATAATCATATGAAGACAATTCCTTATTTTAGATGCAAGAATTATGAACTTACGTAAGAAGAATAATAGATCTAGAAATTCAACTTGAATTGCAACACCAAAATCTTCAAAACGAACTTAGGAAATTAATAGTTGCTAGGTTTTCAAGAATAATCTCCCAAGTCACAAAATAGAACTAAAGAAATAATGTCTAACCCCCAAAAATGAGGTTTACATGCCCTATTTATAGAAAACAAGTCCTAAATTAAAAGGGAAGCAAATTAAGGAAAGTTTGTTACAGGCACGCGTCTTCATTCCACAAGACCGACTAACAGATCGTTAATGGATCTACGGTCCGTGAGTCCCTTTCGTCAGCCAGGACTTAGAAAATATATCAACTTCCAAAATTCAGCTTCTTTGAAGCAAACGACGGAACTGCAGTATGGACAGTAGATCAATCTACGGTCCATCAATCCACTTCCGTAGCTCCACACTTGGAATCTTCAAAAATCAGGTACTGGAACTCTCGCAGTTTCAATCTACGGATCAACAGTATGGTCCGTAGTTCAATCTACGGACCATCAATGGTCATTATGGTTCCATACTTGGTCAAATTTCCCTGATTTGTTTTCCATGCCTTGGCTTCTGATCTACGACCACCATCTACAGAGTGTCAATGGACCTACAGTCCGTAGATCACCTCCGTAGATTCCCTTTTCTGCACTTCTTTGAGCTGTCTCTTTAATTCTGCGCCTGAACATCTTTCCTGCAAGATATGATAAAAACATATAAAAACCAATACAAAAAGGCCCTAGACACACACAACTTGTAAGTGAAACGTATTAGAAACACCATAAACTCACGGTATATTAGCTTCGTTCTCTCAAGCTTCCCTCTTTGATTCTCTACGAGCTCTCTTTTCTTGCCTTTTTCCCTCTCTAGCTGGGTCAGTAGGGTTCTCCTCATCAAGTTCTCCAGCTTTGTTTTTTCTCTTTTCGGATTTACTTGTGAGGGGTGCTCCCCAAAGATCATCGAGTGTTTGACTGGAGGGTGACTAACTTAACATTTGCATCAATGACTCTGGCATGACCAGAGTGGGCTCCTGTGCTGGCTTTTCAGCCAGCTTAGCAATTTGAGTGCTCATCTCAGCCAACTTGGCCCTGAACTCTTCAGTATCTGCTGAACCTGTAGACTGGAAGCGATCCTGAACAAGGTTCTCCAAACCAACCATTATGTCCTTTAAGACTGATAGCTTTGTCCTAATCTCATCTTTGATCTCCTTTTTCATAGCTAGTACCTTTGTCTCTATTAGCTGGGGCATCCGGAGCACAATCTCGTCTACCAATGTCCTGGTTTGGCGTTGATCTGCAACTAGTTTCTCAAGAAAAAACGTAGGGATAGTGACAAAGGTACCTAGAGTCTGGAGGCTGAAGCTGGAGGTGGTGGTGCCTCTGTGGATGTCTGTGATGAATCTCCCTGTTCTGGACCTCTATCTGCATGTGGGATGTCAAGTGGGACATGTGGAACAATAGCTAAAGTACCCACAGCGGAAGACTTCGCGCCAAAGAGATTGTTCACGACATCCTTGATTTTAGAAACCTAGGTTAGTCTGAATGCTTCACCCCATCTGTCAACTAGGCTAATCGGAGGAATGTTCGCTCCTCGACATAATTTCCCTATCAGACAGGGAAAAGAAAGTACAACTCTCTTATTTAGCGCCCTGTCTCTCATCTCGATTGCTATTATCCATCCCGCATTGACCGGCTAACCTGCCATAAGACATGCTACCAATGAGGCCAGGGAAGGTGACAGAGTGTTATCATTAGTTATTGGTCGCAATTGCGCTTGGACAACAGCACACCAAACCTTGGATGGAAAAGACAACGAAGCTTTAGTGATGAGTGTTGGAGTTGTGGTGACCCAAACTATATTTTCCCCCATATATGGCAATCTACTTCGCAATCCAGCATTAAACCCTTTCTCGAGAGGTTTGATCTTCCATCGTAGCATCACTGGTAACGTCATGATGTTTGCCCTCGAAAAGGCCAACTGAAGCTGGTGTAGAGTATTGCAGGCCATACAACATTATGTTAATCGACGCCTTAAAAATATCTATTGATTTGCCCTAACTATGATTGAGTCGAGTGGACCCCAGGTAATGCCCATGTCTTTCTGTCCACGTTTCGTGGTCTCTATATCCGTAGCAAAATTCATCAATGTAACTGCATAAGAGTAATAAAATTATTTGGTTAGGTGGCTAGAGTATTCGCCAGGTGCATTGTCCATCCAGTCGAACTAATGGAGCTGAAATATCTGATAGATGTCAGAGAATGCTTTGATATCAGCTACCACCACCCTAGTCTCAGGCATGATTGCTCGATTCTTGAAACCCCCAATTTTATTCACAATACCATTGTCGAAGAACTCTTTAGACCGGTTGACAGTCCACATGGAGCGATAACAAGCAATCAGTTGTGGTCTCAATGCAGGGTTAGGTTCCTGAGCGTTCACATACATCACCACGGTGTCATCATCGGTGATTTCCTCGTCGTTACTCTCTATTAACTCCTTCCTCTCGTACTTCAGTTTCAGCATCTGTGGTAGCCACAGGTGGAGATGTATTTGTGTCGCTCTGAGAACCGCTTTCAGATTCAGCACTGCCCCCCTAGTCATCCGCAGATTGGCTGCCAGCATCAGCATCAGATTTACTTCCCGAGGTTTCCCCGTTATCAGAACTACTACCTCCTTCTTCAGCTTGAGGAGGGGAGTCCTGGAGAATAGCTCTTCTAGCCAGTGATCTAGTAGCCCGAGGTGAGTAATATTTAGGTGTGACATTTATTTGCACCTCAGACCCACACACTTCGGATTCGTCATGACCCTTTGATTGCGAAGCGGTGATGGGGGCAGGCTTGTTAGCATTCTTCCTTCTGGGACCTATTGTACCTGAGGAACAAATCACCAATTCAATACAATCCTCAATAAAATGACACACTAGCGGGTACTCAGACTTCCCTTGTGGCACATCATCGAGAAGGGCCACAGAACCAACAATGAACAAAAACTGCATATAGAAAAAATTTAAAATTGTACAACTAAAGTAGACTAGACAAGAACTTGTATGGGCTGTGGTATGTACCATGGACCATGAAAGCACTCATGTGATTGGGACAGAGTCAGTGTGTAAGATGGACTGTGGAACTATTTTACAAAGAGACGTTCACGGACGGCTTCACGGCTCGTGGGGTTCACCACGGTCCGTGATACTGCCCGTGAAGTTTAACTGACGGTTGGGTTGAGTTCAAGTCAACCTGTTGTAGTCTTACACTGGGCAATAGGTTAGTCACCTCCTTCCCAACCTCGAATTTTAGCACTTAACCTTCATTTTTTTACAAATATAAGATCTTCTTATACTTTAAGCCTTAGCCAATTTTTATTCAACTAAATTAAATAACCTAAATTTCACCACCTACCAACAAATTGACTCTTTGTGATCAACCAACACACAAGAATGACTAAAACTTCCCAAATCGACTTACCCACTCCAATTAAGTATCACTTAGCAATTAATCATAACAAAGGCATGCTGACGTCAAGAAAATTGAAGTCATTATACATTGGTGTAGACAAGATGGAACGTTGCAAACCATTGAAAATCAACTTACTTGGAAGTGAAAAAAAGCTGAAATCTAGAAGTAGCGTGATACACTTGCACAACTGAGCACATAAGGTTTCAATTCTTGGGTAGATGTAGGATTTATTGATGAATGGTAATAAATTCTTCCTTTAGATAGCCGTTATGGAGGAGAAGAAGGGAAAGAAACTGACTCTTTGCCCTTAGGAATGGAATAAATACGTTTTAATTTTGAGTTAGGTTACGCGTGGATCGGGTCGGGTAATTGGTGTTACTAGGTAGTGGATTACGGGCCGTGAAACTTCCCGTGAAGGCCATCGTGGTCTGTGGTCTGTCCGTGACAATGACTGGGCAAAGAAACTTACATGGTCCAGACGACGGACCGTGAAGTTGCCCGTTAAGGGAATAACGGTCCATGAAACTATCTGTGGTGTTGACTTGGAACTGAAATTCCTACCTGAGGTTCACGAGAGGTTAGACGGCCCGCAGATTCTCTGACGGACCGTGAACCCTTCCGTGAACCCTATTTTATTCCATTTCTAGTAGTTTCCAAACTTAGTGCTGAAGTTAACGGACCGTGATAGTGCCCGTGCAAATCATTACGGTCCGTGATACTACCGTGAAGTTCAATCTTCACCAGGTCCTATTTTTTGCCCTTATTCTTTCCTGCACACATCAGCACAGAGTGACTCTATAAAAACAACAAAAAATAATTCTAAAAGCAACATACCTAATATAATTACATCTTGGGTTGCCTCCCAAGCAGCGTACAATTTAATGTCGCTGCGCGACACAGGTTACTTGATTACTGAGACTTCATCAAGTTTGCATTCCTCTAAAATCTTGACATCCTCAGGAGCACCCAAATATTCCTTGACTCGCTGACCATTAGCTTTGAACCTCTCGCCTTTTTCATTTTCCAATTCAATAGCACCAGATTGAAAAACCATGTGTGACCTTAAAAGGTCTAGACCATTTAGACCTCAATTTTCCTTGAAACAAACACAGTCTGGAGTTGAAGAGTAACACCAAGTCAATAGGAGTAAAGCTCCTTTTCTCAATATGCTTGTCATGATATAGCTTCATCCTCTCCTTATACAGTGCTTCCCTCTCATAGGCCATCAAACGGAACTCATCCATCTCATTGATCTGATCTAGTCTCAAGTTTGCGATTTCGCTCCAATTTAGGTTCAACATCTTCAATGCCTAGAGTGCTCTATTCTAAAGCTCAACTAGCAAATGACATGCCTTTCCAAACACCAATTGATATGGAGACATACCAATAGGTGTTTTGAAAGCTGTCTGATATGCCCATAGGGCATCATCTAGCTTTCGTGCCCAATCTGTCTTGTTGGGATTCACTGTTTTTGCCAATATTGCTTTAATTTCCCTGTTAGAGACCTCCACTTGACCACTAGTCTGTGGGTGATAAGGTATTGCCACCTTGTGCTGTTTTACCCCATACTTGGTCAGAAGTGCACTAAAACCCTTGTTGCAGAACTGAGACCCACTATCACTGATAATGGCTATGGCTCTGGGTGTTCTAAACCTTGAGAATATGTTCTTTTTCAGGAACACAGCGACACTCTTTCCATCATTCTTAGGTAACGCAACAGCTTCAACCCATTTGGACATATAGTCCATAGCCACCAGTATATATTTCTTCCCATATGAACTAACAGAGGGGTCCCATGAAGTTAATACCCCACACATCAAACAATTCCACCTCCAGAATAGGTGTCATGGGTAACTCATCACTACAAGAAAAACAACCTCCAAGGAAGGGAAATCTGGTCCCTAAATGTCAAAATCTGGTCCTAAATGAGCTTTTGAGACGGGAAAAGGCTGGTCGCCACCCATCCTAAAAGCCTTCTTCGCTAAATGTTTACTGTGACGAGTTTCATTAGTCGTTCGTTAAATGTCTTTTGGGATAAGGGAAAATATTGGTCGTTACATGATTTTAAATACGACAATTCTGGTCTCAAATAGACGATTTATGTTTTATAAATGTTTTACTTCTAGTCGTTAATATTATTTAGCGGCTAGAAAAAACCTGGTCATTGTACTCTTTGGGAACAAGAATGGTCTGGTCTTAGATATCTTTTAGAGACGAGCAATATTTCTGGTCTTAGATTATCCTTTATAGAAGAACAACATTTCTAGTCCTATAATTACCTTTAGAGACGAGCAATAATTTTGGTCTCTAATTAACCACCAATGGTTCTAGAGCTCGATACCACAAAAAAAGAAATTTCATCTACAAATAAAGAATTGCTACTAAAAATCTTAATACAAAAAGATAGAGAGATTAATTGCAATAAATTAATTAACATCTCAGATGTTAGTTTTGATATTTGCTTAAGAAAAACCTTATCTAAGATTTGAGTTAGACTATAATATCAAGTATTGCATAACATTCAAGCCAAACAATAATGAGTTTGTGCATCTTCTTTAGCTGCATCTTGACTTGTAACTTCGATCTTTAAATTCTGCAAGTACAAAATTTGAGATGACATTAAATAATGATTGGTATAATAATATACACCAACAAAAGCATCTTAGCTTCTATAAAGATCCTTAAGGCTGTAAAATATATGGAACAAATAGGACTGAGCAGTTGTAACATAATGGACTAAGGAAATTTACTTGGTTGTGGTACATGCAAGAGCTCATTCAGTTGTTGTTAATATCTATAAAATGTGGTCAGCTGCTGGAGTATATTACATTTGGTTAAAGAGAAATATGAAGCTATTTCCAACACAAAGCAGGCATAGACCAACAGTTGATCAAATTCATTACACATGAAGTCTTGCTCTAAGGTAACATGCAGAAGAAATATCTAGGAAATTACAACACCTTGAGAGACATCCAAGTGAAGATTGAAGTGTCTATATACTAGCGTTTTTTATTTTATCCTTTAGTCATATTTGAACTATTATGCAAATAAGTCTACCTGCAATACTTGGGACAGTTTATCCAAGCTTGCAGCAACCTTGTGCTTAATGTGATTTTTCTGGTGGGTAAGAGAAATTATTTGCTTACCAAAAAAACATAGCTAACTTTCACAGTAGAAATAATTAAACTGCTCACCTCAAATGGAGTCTAACTTTCTTCAAGTGTTATCCAAAAGCATCAACAAAGCTGCAAGAATAAAATTAAAAACTATTTTGAAGAAACACAACTAAACAGAACTGGTAAGAAATGTAAACAAATGGACTAAAGAATGAAAAGTACAAACATAGAAGTTGTGCAGCTATGCAGAAAATAAAATTTGAGCAAGAAGAAGTTGAGAAAGCGATTAGTTCTTTTGATCTTATCCAAGCTTGGAAAAGCTTTCTTTTTCAATTCCCTGAAGTGAAGGATACTATTGTTGAGTGTGCAGCTGGGCAGAAAATATAAAAGAAGATATATGCGTGTGCATAAACAATGTTCCAATAATCAGACAAGACAAGATTCTAATATTACCGAAATTCATTTGTAGAAAAATAATGGTGGCTCAAGTTCCTCATCATGATACAAAAACTGATGTAGTATATCTTAGAGGCCACTAAAAGATATTTTATTTTTTATCAAGTCCCCTCCTATTTGAGAAGAGATCATTACCGAAGTAACTAATAATCTGATTGCATCTATAAACATTCTGTCAAGGCTATGTAATGATAAAATGTTCACATCGAGATCGTGCTTTAATAAGTCATCAATTACATACTCATGCAACATTTAGAATTATAGGACATGATGTTATGAGTCAAGCTGCCAGAGTTATGTGGAACTCTCCAATAGATTGTAACAATTCGACTTTTACTGGAATAATTTAACAATGAAAAGTGGAGAATGAAAATAGCCTTCAAAAAAAGACAATCAAGAAAAGTAGTTCACACCACTAAAGCTTTATTTTGTCAATGTGTTAAAGTAAAGCTAACTTCTTACTAGTATGCACCATCAGGTTGAGTAAAATGGATAAGATTTTTATGGTAAAAAATTTGAACCGTGAGAAGTTGTGTGTAGCTGTGCATAAAATAGAAACAAGAGCATGTTTCAAAATTACATGCACGACTGAGTGATAAGAACAAAATTTAACATCACAATTTCCATAATGAACAATGTTTTTATGAGTCTTCTGGTAACTTCAACAAGAGGTGATGACAGCCAGGTAATTCAAATTTTTTTTTGCGAGAAGAGTGTGGTAACGGGAGGAACTCACTTCAAACTAAAAGGAATTTAAATGATAAGTCAAGGAACTAAGGCCCTTTAAAAGTTTACAAAGACTTGAGAATAACTAGGCCACAAATTCTCACTAGCATAAAATATAGAGAAACATATGGGAATGCTAAGACTTTAGTTGCAGTACTACACAAACAGGATGGCAGCTGAATCATGTTTATCAATTTTATGGTCCTAAATGGTTGGAAAAAGTACCTTAAGGATCATTTTCTACAACATATATAGTGTTTCAAGTGAGAGAAATGGTTGTAGTGAGTACATACATGATGGACGAGTACATCCGACTTTGATGCTTAGAACAATCTACAAGGCTGAGATGTATACACATTTGAATTGAAATGTTCTACAAGTAGAAGACAACATACGATAGCCATCACTCATCAAGTTGGGGTTTTATTCATTTACTTGTCAGCTATTTCAAACCAAGAAAATAAAAAAATAAAACAGAGGAGGTCTAGTTATGCACAATTGTGTAGAGAAGTGTGAAAATAGAGCAAGAAGAAGATGTGCGATAGAGGCAAGAAGTTTAGTTAGCTTATGAATCCTCTTTTAAGCATTTTATGTCTGTTAAATTGCAAGTGCATCAAACAAACACAATAACATCATGCTCGATAGTTATGAAGTGAAAATAAAGCAAGAAGAAGATGTGGAACAGGGGAAAGAAGTCTACTTAACTAATGGTTTATCTTTTAAGCAACTAGTGCTTGTAAAATTGCAAGTGAAAGAAACAATAAGAACAACAACATGTCTGACATCTTTGCGAAAAAGTTTACTGAAAATAGAGAAAGAAGAAGATGCACAGTAGTGTCTATACAGGATTGAAGTCGAGAAACTTCTAAAATGACTACACAAATAAATAAAATAATTAAAAATTGGGGTATATTATTACTTACTTGGTCAGCATAACAAGACATTGGTCATTCTGTTGAATCGAGCAATGTTGTATGCAAGATAACTGATTGTTGAGCTTTGAAGAATTATTGCATTCTTCGTATTTTTACCATTTTATCTTCTAAGGTAGACAAACGATCATTCATTGATTAATTTTCCACTTAACAATTTTCTACAATATCTATGCTAGGTAGAGATTTGTCGACTTTCACTATTTCTTCTGTCTCAGACTACAATATATTATTAGCCAAAATAAAGATTATTAAGTGAAATAATAGTTATCAACAATAGTACTTGTAATGAAAAGGAAGCAGAGAAGAAAGACAAGAAAGTAAACTTGAGACTTAGCCATTGATTTTCTATTCTACATTTTTTACTTTATTTTAATTAACCAACTTAAGTAGCTATATATAATAGAGATAGGGAAAACAAATTTTGATGATACGTGCTGATATATAATTTCTCGAATAAGCTGGTTATCAATATGAGGAGGAATCGTCAATATCACTCGGTTTTGTGAGTTCATTTTGCTTCTTGCCTGTATTTTAAAAATAATAAGCTTAAAATGACTATTGAAATGCAAATTTTAAAAGAAAGTATGGGTCAATAAACTAAAATGGAATCCAAACTCCAAATACTCATATACTTAATTAAATTCTCCATTGTCATGATCAATGAAAGTAATGATCATAAAAGGAAAAAATGGCAAGTTGTGAATATCCCTACCGAAAACAAGCTCCCAACACACTAGGAAACTAGCATTTATAAATTTGTGAATGTCCCTTCCAAAAATGAAACTTTACTATCTCCTTTTAACTTAAGGAGAAATAAGGAGATTCCAAGGGAGGGGTGTGAAATGTTTGAAATTTCAGCAAATCAAAGTTGAAGTGCAATTTTGCAAATTAAAACTTTCATACTATTTTCTAATATTACCTCAAAACTTTTAGAACAAAAATGTTCCTTAACTAACAACTCTCATTCTTATTTCTTTTCTACTCCCTTCTGAATATTCATAAGAACCTGAACCATTGACTTGCTCTTCACAAACTATGCAAGTATCCTCTGAATTTGTTACATAGCGCATTTTTCCATCAAAGATATGATTACAATGATCTTTGATGTCAACACTTTTAAATTTATCCTACAATAATGAAAGCATGACTTAAGTTACTAACCATAGCACAAATGATGTTTAACTCTTATTTTGTAGAAAAGAAGATGAAAAAGTAAACTAATGTTGTTCTTATAGAACTATATTTTCCCAAAGCTATTTAATATGATGATGTACATTTTGGATGACAGTTAAGAACCACAACAATAGGTCCAAAGACCCAACCATAAAATATAGTACATTTGTTACTTCAATGCTTGCCCACATGTGATCCAACTTTTGTTGCTTAATATTACTCCACAATTACTGTTGATGGACACATATTACACTCACAATTTTTTTTCAAGTGTCTCTAAAATAGATTGCTATTTGTTCCAACTGTCTTTTTATTGTAAAAGTTTATTTTAAGGAGGTGATGCTTGAATATTTGAGCTTTGTGAAGAGCATTGTGGATTCTAAGGACCTTCATCTTAACATGTACAGAGGTATGTTGTAGCAGAACAAGATCCTTAAGGTTATTAGCAAGAATTTAGTGAAGAGATGAGTTGAGGTGTTCTTTTAAATTACAAAGAACAAAGGGGATTATAACATGTTTTATGAGGCTTTCTCTAAGAACACAAAGCTATTGTCAGCTTCAGAAACATTTACAGCACTCAAAAAGTTAAGCCAAGGAACAAGAAGTAGATTTTTTTCTCATGGGAAGAGTTTGATCAAATTGTAATGACGAAGTGTTAATGATGCAGATCTCATATTCAAATATCTGCATTCTAATAACTAGTTATTGCTCCATTCACTTAAGTGTTGGTGTCAATCTATGTAGGGATGTTTGAATAATGAACTTCCTCAGAAAAGGAATACTGATATTTGCTCGATTATGTACACTAGCAGAAATACTAGAGAACAAAAATGTGTCATTCTGATTAATGATGCTTTCAAGGAAAAAGTTCTATCGATGAATCAATTTCTTCTTGAAACAGATAAAGAGGTATTTTTGAGTTATTCTCCTGTTTGGCTTAATAAGATAACAAATATAAAGTTGGTTTATATACTTTCTATCTCATTCTCATTAGTTGAATAAGAGCTAAATGTGATCTCACTCTTGATAAATTGGTGTCAAATTAAGGAAACAATGAAGGACATGTACTTTTTAATTCCTTACGCTGGCTCACATGTTTGATAAAATAATTGACATATATATTCAATAGGAATTTGTCAAGGCGTAAGATGCATATATTCTTTCTACTGTGGGATGTATATAGTTATTTTTAAAAAATATTAGTTTGTTGTGCCTTCTATGCCAATTGATTAAACGAGATGTTTACATCTGAATAACAGGACATTAGATACTTGATTGAGGATCTTTTAGTAATCAAGTCGACAATACGCTTTGGGTTTCAAAGAGTTTATGACCGAATATACATAGGTTTCTAATCTATAATTCAATAAACAAAGTTCAGGCTACAGACTTGCATATACTTTAGAAAACAAAATTATCAACTAGAAATTCTCACTCAATAATCTTTTGCAAATTAAACAAATATAGAGAACGACCAGATGATGCATAAGAACATGAAGAGTAATTCGAACAACCCAAATGCATAATGGAAATAAGAAAAGAAAAAAGTAAATGCAGAAGAGGAGGCATACCTAAGTATCGATTAGATGGAAATCAACTCACAAATTAGGGTAGAACTTGATGACCTACAACCTATTCTTTCTAAATTTGAGAAAGTGTTGACGAAACTGAGAGCTTTAGCACTGTATTCCTAAAGAATTCTATTTTGGAAAGCTGCTAGAGAGATATGTGATGAAATCGATTAGAGCTTATGGGTATTGAAAAATATGTAGCGACTTAATTGTTTTGTATTAAAAAAATAGAGGCTTTTCCCTTTAAGAATTTTGATTGGTTAAACTTTTGGCTCTTGATGGGCTTATGTGAAAATAAAATTTTAATTTTTTTTTCAAAGGAGCGCTCTTTTTCCCTTTTCTCTGTTTTTACTAGTATATTTAGATTTTGGGACTAGGTTGTAATTTCTTTAGAGACTAGATTTTGTATCTTCGCAATAACATATAGAATTAGGGACGGGACTAAAATCTCATCCCAATACATACACTTTTTGAGACGAGATTATTAACTCATCCCTAAATGTTGGTCTTAAATAACAGTTTTTCTTGTAGTGTCATGGCGCCGAGAGATGGCTCCTTGTCGCTGGCACACATCATAGCTCCTTACTATGTCCACTGCATCTTGATGAATTGTGGGCCAGTAGTACCCACACTGAAGTATCTTATGGGCTGTTCGAGCACCACCATGATGACCACCAACTGGAGATGAGTGACAGGCCTCCAAAATGTGCAACATTTCAGCTTCCGGAACACATCGCCTAATTATATTCTCAGCACACACCCTGTACAGATATGGTTCATCACAAAAGTACTTACCTACATCATGCAGGATCATTTTCCTTTGCTGATATCTTAGCCCCTTAGGCATCAAATCACTAACCAAAAAATTAGTAATAGTTAGCAAACCAAGGAATAAGGTCAAGAAAAGCAGCTAATACCTGCTCATCCGGGAATGTGTCATCTATCTCGCGCTCAAGTTCTTCCTTCTTTGCAGTTTCTAACCTAGACAGGTGATCAGCTGCCTGGTTCTCACAACCTCTCCTGTCTTTCACTTTGAAGTCAAACTCTTGGAGAAGCAATACCCATCGGATCAGCCTAAGCTTGGCATCTTTCTTTTCCATGAGATATCTTAAGGCAACATGGTTTGTGTGAACTATCACCTTAGTTCCAAGCAGATAAGCTCTGAACTTTTCAAAAGCATACACTACAACCAATAGTTTCTGCTCAGTGGCTGTGTAGTTTTGATGTGCCCAATTTAGCGACTTACTAGCATAGTAAATCGGATGGAACATCTTGTTGCGCTTCTGTCCCAACACAACTCCTAACGCAGTTCCAGTAGCATCACACATCACCTCAAATGGCTCTGCCTAATCTGGGCCAATAATCATTGGTGCTGAAATCAGCTTCTCTTTTAGGCACTCAAAAGCTTTAAGGCATGCTCCATCAAAGAGAAATTTCACCTCCTTCTCTAAAAGCATGCACATAAGGTGTGCAATTTTGTAGAAGTCTTTGATGAAACGTCTATAGAATCCGGCGTGTCCTAGGAAGGTTCGAACACCCTTAACACAGATTAACGGAGGTAATTATTCAATCACCTCAATCTTAGCCTTGTTGACCTCAATTCCTTTCTGTGACACCTTGTGTCCAAGGATATGCCCTCTTTTACCATGAAGTGGTACTTCTCCCAATTTATTACTAAGTTGGCTTCCTCGCATCTCTGTAAATCCCTGATAAGATTCAACAAACAGTCATCAAAGGTATCGCCTACTACAGAGAAGTCGTCCATAAATACCTCTAGAACGTCCTCAACCATGTCTGAAAAGATGGACATCATACACCTTTGGAATGTGGCTGGTGCATTACATAGTCCAAATGGCATGCGTTTAAACGCAAAGGTGCCATAAGGACATGTGAAGGTGGTCTTTTCCTGATCTTCAAGTTCAATTGATCTCTGGTTGTAGCCAAAGTATCCATCTAAGAAATAGTACCATCTTTTACCCGCCAACCTGTCAAGCATCTGGTCCATGGCATGGGAAAATGATCCCTCAAAGTCCACTTGTTCAGCTTCATGTAGTCCATGCACACTTGCCATCTAGTGACCGGTCTCTGTGGGACTAATTCATTCTTTGTATTTGCCACCACAGTCATACCTCCCTTTTTAGGCACACATTGCACTGGACTGACCCCATGGCTATCAGAGATAGGGTAGACCACCCCAGCATCTAACCATTTGATTATTTCTTTCTTAACCACCTCTTGCATAGGTGGGTTCAACCTCCGTTGGTGTTTAATACTCGGGTTGTAGTCTTCCTCGAGCTGAATTTTATGCGTTCAAATACCTGGAGGTATACCAATTATATCAGCAATGGTCCAGCCAATGGCTCTTTTTTATCTTTGTAGCACCTTGATCACCTCTTGTACCTGCTCTTCATTCAAATCTGCAACCAATATCACAGCTAAAATGTTATTAGTACCCAAGAATACATACCTAAGGTGAGTGGGTAACTATTTCAGCTCTAACACCGGTGGCTCCTCAATGGATGGTTTCGCTAGAGGGCTTGGCTTGTTTTTCATGTCCAAGTCCAATTTCTTTGGAGCATATGAATTTGCTCGCATACCCTGCAAGGCATTCACAGTCTCTACATAGTCAGACCGAAAATTAGTATCAAAGTTCATCAGTACTGCTGCTAATGTTTCAACAGCCATTCTCTCTTCTATGGGTACTCTCATGTCTTCATCAGTGACCATCTCTATTGCAGATATCACATTCATATCTCGTGGTTGTTTCATTGACCTGCAAATATTGAACCTTACCTCATCTGTGCTGAGTCTGAACTTCAACTCTCCTCTCTCAAAATCCACTAAAGCTGTTCTCATGGCCAAAAAGGGTCTTCCCAAGATGATGGGAACCCAAAATCCACTTTGCAATCCAAAATCACGAAATCAGCTGGAAAAATGAAAGTGTCCACCTTTACCAGTACATCACACAAGATTCCCACCGGCCTCTTTACTGACCTATCAGCCATCATAAATCTCATTGTTGTAGGTTTTGGTACTCCCAAGCCTAACTTTTTATAAATGGCTAAAGGCATTCAGATTTATGCTAGCTCCCAGATCACATAAAGCTTTTGCAAACTTGATTGACCCAATGGTGCATGGTATCGTGAATGCACCTGGATCCTCCTTTTTCTGAACTAGAGATCTGGTAGCAATGGCACTGCAATGATGAACATCGTTAAAAAATCATGACTTACAGCTCTTTTCTTGGTAACCAAGTCTTTCATGAACTTGGCATTTTCTCTGGAACTTCTACCAATGGAATGTTTACTGAAAGTTGTTTTAGCATGGTGATGAATTTCCTAAACTTTCTATCTTCAGCTTTCTTTTTCAGCTTTTGAGGGAAAGAAGGAGGTAGCCTGGAAATCTGCTGTAAGGGCAGGTTTTCCTGAACCTCTTTCTCTTTTCCTCTCGCAGGTTGTGCTTTAGGTTAAGCATGTTGAGCCTCTTCCAGATCATCTACATGTATAGTCTCATCCTCAGCTCTGCTAGCTTGCTCTAAGACCTGTTCATACTTGGTACCTAAAGAAATAGGGTCAAAAAGAACTTTACCACTCCTAGTGGCGATGGCCATGCAGTGTCCATCTTTCTTGGGATTTTGAATGGTATCACTTGGTAGTGATCCATTCTTTCTCTGATTTAGTGAGGCTAAGAGTTGCCTCTATTTGTTAAATGGAGGTGGTGTGAGAGTCCACCAACTGACTCATGTTTGAGAAGTCACCTCTCATTTCTTTCACCCCTGCATCGGTTGACTCAACCTTCTGAAGTACCTTAGCCATCATGTCCTCAAGCTTAGACCCGCTAGAACTACCACTCGCCCGGTCTCTAATACATGGAGGTAGATATATACCACTGCGATCATTCCTATACCCATCTATGTTTTGCCAGTTTCCTTGATCTCTATTTTGCTGTCCCACAACATTCACCTTTTCAGACTTGGCAACAATGTGCTTTGTGAGCAGGTCTCTTTGAGTCCTCATATGTGTCATGTCTTGGTCCCTTTCTTCTTTTCTCTTCCTCTGTTCAGTTAAAAGCTCAAATGTATACCCAAGCTCTCCTACCTCTGCATCATTAGTGTACCATGCTCTGCTGTTCTTTGAGACCTCATCCAATAGCTGCATGCTCTCCGCAAATGACTTCCTCATAAATGATCTTCCACAAACTGCATCAACAACAGGTTTAGTAACATAATTCAGAGTCCTATAAAAGGATTATTTAATATGTCTTTTGGTAAGATCATGGTTGGGGCATTTCTTCAACTTTTGGTTAAACCTCCATCAAGTATCATGCATTGCTTCTCCTGGTAGCTGCTTGTGTGTACTAAACTCGTCCTTCATCTGCAACTCTTTTGATTCTGGGAAGAATCGTTCCAGGAAAGCTTCCTTCAACTCATTCCAAGGTCTGATGGAGTCATCTGGCATCTCATTCAACCAGTTAGTCGCCTCTCCAGTAAGAGAGAATGGAAACAACCTCAATCTCATTGTTGTTTGGTTGACCCCAGGAATCTCTTGTGACTACAGATAGCCACAAAATTCATCAAGTGTTGATTCGCATCATCACCAACTGCACGCCTAAACATACCTTTAAAGTTCAACAATTGAATCATAGTGCTGGTGATTGTGAACTTAACACCTAGAGGTAGTGCAGGTAACAATATCGCTCTAGTGGCTCCAGCTCCATCCAAATCTGCATCATCTTCATCATACATCATGTGGGCTTGATACTAATCTCTACCCCTTGCATCATTTTCCAAGGGTCTCACGCTCCTAATAGGTGTGTGTCACACGCTCTTTAGAAGTAACTGCCACATAGGATGCCAAGTCAAAAAATGTGTTTAAAATATTGCGTTTTTATGAGTTCAGGGGATCAGATGACAAATGAGTAAGTAGAAAGGTTCACAATACAAACACATATAAGTACAAGGGTCCACCATACCATTTTTCCATACATAAAAGGTAATTAAAACAAAAGGGAATTGTACATGGAGTCGATCTCCAAACCCGCTGATGAACAAAACAAACTGAAAGCTTTTTATTTAAACTTTAAAACTCACAAAGAAAGTATTACAAGAGAGAGAGATATCGAGAGAGGGGGTTCTCCAAACCCTGCCTCTATAGTAAAACTTACATCCTCTTATATAGAGGTTAGAAAATCAAAACAAATAAAAAGTGTCACGCCTCGAGCTACCCCCAAATCGCGGACACGGCACCTAGGACCACAAGTGATCCTAAGCTAACCGTGCTGGCATGATCATGAGCATACTAAAGATAATAAACTGATGCGGAAGCTAAATCATAAATAAAATGAATAAAAATGGGGAATACCCATATACTATAACTAAGATATATGAAAACTGATGAGTTTAATACAAAGAAGATATTAACTCAATTCTAAGTTGAATCTAACTATGTCTCAAATAAGCCTCTAAACTGACTAGAAATATTAGGACATGCCCCAACTAGATCTAGAAAAACTGAAACTGAAGACTAAAAGCGATAAAGATAAACATGTCACTAGTCCTCGAAAAATGAGGACTCACCATTAATGCTGCTGAACTGAAGATCGGGAACCGATCTAAGTGTGATCTGGAAGCTGAGAACCGGAACCTACATCACGAGAAGATGTAGCGCACGTATGCATCAGTACTTGAAAGGTACTGAGCATGCAGGATAGAGTAAAGCTGAAATAACACAAAACTGAACAAAGCAAACTGAGCAATGATATAAGAACATGATATAGATACTGAAAATACTGAATACTGAGCTAACTGATGCAATGACCAAATTTATGACACGCTGAGACTGAATACTAATTGTACTGAAATATGGTCAATGCAATAGAGTATGACTGAACTGTGGGAGCTACTAATAACCGACATAAAACAACATGAGCTAAATGTGGAGTCTGATGTATACGCCCCATCGAGAGGAACCAATATACCCTGCCAGAGGTATAAAGGCATACTGGCATGATCACTAAACTGATGTTGCCCACAGAGGGGACTTAAACCTGCGTGGCTCGTAATTCTGGGACTATATGGGTACGCTAAACCCTAGTCCAACTCGGTATTATTCTACTCCCAATGAATTAAGTGGTTAACTGGTTATGAATGAATTTCTGTAAATATTGGATAGCTCGAAACTGAACATGCAAACTGAGAATGCAACAATTAATCTGATAATGATGCATTCACAAACTGAGGTATGTATAACTGAATATATTATGACTGAAATACTGAATAGTTCAAGATACTGACACGTAGATACTCATACTTGAAAACTCCTTTTTAGAAAATAATTCAACTTCATACTATACTATGATCATTGATGACTTGGGAAGTCATACTGCATAAACATTGATGGAATATCTAGATACCATACTATGCATACATTGATGACCTACTCAATTGTCATACTAATCATGTTTTAGAAGCTCTTTCTCAAAACTCATCTTAACTTTCTCAAAAACCCAGTTTCAAACTCAAGTGTTGTCTTAAAGAAAAGCTTCGAATGATTTATAACTCAAAATAGGGTTTATGCTGAAATATACTGATAATGTGGCATAAAACTGGAGCTTGTATATCTGAATAACTGAAATATGTGACCTAGCATGTGTAATTCAAGAACTAATGAAATACATAGCTAGGGTTCTGAAATTTATGTAAGAAACTGAGCAATAACATGATAATCTGATTTGGAACATTTAAATAACTAATTCATGATGATCTGTTGAGATTCTAGAAACCCTAGGTCTGTTCATAATCATGGTATCAAGAATCTGACTGAATTCTAGGGACCTAATGGGCGAAAGGAACCCACTAGTAAAATCCCACATACCTGGTGATGAATTCCACGGAGAAATCTTTTGATTTCGGGGTTGGAACTGATAGAACCTTGCTGCGTTCTTGAACTAGGGTTCTTGACCTTTTTCTCCTCTTTTGATTCTAATTTTCTAAGATTTTAATTAATGAATTGACTTGGATAAGTTCTAGTTATGTTTCTCGGCTTAAACTGATTAAAACCTCATGATTTAGGGTTTAAACGACGTATCTTAGGGGTTCAATGAAATGGGAAAAGACCAAAAGACCCCTGAATTAACTGTTGTCGGAGTGACCTATGGATTGGACCTACGGGCCGTAGGTCAATCTACGGTCCGTAGATTGTGTCAGTAAGTTAATCCTGCTCGACAGGCCTTTACTAAAATGAGCATAACATTTTACTCGAAGGTTGGATTTTAGCAAACTCGGTGGCATTGGAAAGATAATTCAATTATCTATCATACAATACGTTATGGGACACACAATTACTTTTGTGCTAAAAGTTATGACCATCTGAAGTTGACCCATCAATAATGTTTAGCTAACTGGCTGTTGACCCTAACTTACGGTCAGACCTACAGACTGTGGATCGAATGACGGTCTGTGCTGGTCGATCATAGTTTATGTCAGAGGCTGGGTAAGGTCAGTCTCGATCCACGGACACAGACCACGGACCGTGGTCTGATCTACGGACGTGGGCCTGTCTGTGAGTCGGGACTTAGCCAATTTTCTGAGCTGGTTTGGGGAGGGGTTGCAGTGGTGAACCACGGACCACCAGCACGGGTCGTGGTTTGACCTACGGTCCATGGATGGCAATCGTAGGTTGCACCTGCAACTTCTCAAAATCTGCATTTTGGTTTGTTTCGGATACGGGGTGTTACATTATCTCCCCTTTGAGAACATTCATCATCGAATGAAGACTAAACTAGCTGAAATGGAGGGAGAGGGCTGCAATCCCTACCACTAAACACTGAGAACTGAATTTCTGATTGAACTGAGTTCCAAGGACCTGCAAATACGCTGAAAATGCAAGTACAAAATGAAGGAACATGATTTTAAGACTGAATTTATGCATGAATGACTGAAAAACTGATGAGGAACTATTACCTCAAGCTGGAATGGAATCGAAAGGAAAGAGGTGAGGATACTTGGACTTCATGGCTACTTCTGCTTCCCAAGTAGCTCCCTTTACGGACTGACTCCTCCGGTAAGGGCCTACATATCTGGGACTGAGCTTCCTTTTCTTGCCAAATCTCATCACCCCCTTCATAGGTGACACTTTCAGGAAAACCCAATCATCAACTTAGAACTCTAGTTCCCTCCTTCTCACATCTGCATAAGACTTCTGGTGACTTTGAGCAGTATTAAGTCTATCTCTAATGAGTTGCACTTTCTCCATAACATCAAGGACTGAATCTGGTCCTATCAAGGTAGCTTCACCTACTTCAAACCAGCCAACTAGAGATCTACCTCTACGCCCATACAATGCCTCATAAGGGGCCATCTGAATGCTGGAATGGTAACTATTGTTGTAGGCGAACTCAATAAGAGGAAGATGATCATCCCAACTACCCTTGAAGTCGATCACACAAGCTCTCAACATGTCCTCTAAGGACTGAATGGTACACTCTGCCTGACTATCCGTCTATGGATGAAATGTTGTGCTAAGGTTAACCTGAGTACCAAGACCCTTCCGAAATGACTTCCAGAAATGAGAGGTAAACTGAGGACCTCTATCTGAGATGATAGTGAAAAGAACCCCATGCAACCTCACAGTCTCATTAATGTAAAGTTTGGCGTAATCTCTGCCGAATCTGTAGTTTTGACTGCCAAAAACGATAAGACTTAGTAACCCTATCAACAATCACCCAAATGGAGTCATGATGTCTGCGAGTACGAGGTAAACCTTTGATGAAGTCCATGTTGATCACTTCCCACTTCCAAGTAGGAATTTCAATCTCTTAAGTCATACCTCCTGGTTTCTGATGTTCTACCTTGACTTGCTGGCAATTTGGGCACTTAGCCACAAAATCTACTATATCTCTTTTCATATCATTCCACTAATAAACTTCCCGCAGATCTCGGTACATCTTAGTGGCACTTGGATGGATAGAATATCTGGAGTTATGGGCCTTTTCAAGAATATGTTGTGTCAACTCGCCCACATTAGGAACACATAATCAACCCTGGTAGCGAAGCACACCATCTCCCCCTTGGGAGATAAACCTCAACTCTCTATTGATGGACTGCACCCTTGAGTTCAAGTAATATCGGATCGATGTCTTGCTTTTCCTTAACTTTCACTACCAAAGAAGATTCTGATCTATTCTGGACTATCACACCACCATCTAATGTGTTAGTAAGACTAACTCCTAAGAGAGTAAGACGATGAACATCTTTTTCTACTTCCTTCCTGTTTTCCTCAATATGTGCTACACCACCCTCTAGATTCACCTCTTTCTGGCCTTAAGGTAAGAGATAATCAATATATAGGTACTGAGCTACTACCCTTCTATTCTAGGACTGGCTCGTTTGGAAATTCAAAACGAACAATCCTAGTTCTACAATTGACTGAGGCATAACAGAAATGTAACCAATCCATGCCTAAAATGACATCGAAGTCTACCATTTCTAACTCTACAAGATCTGCTAAGGTGACTTTCTGAGAGAGTGTGACAGGGCAATTTCTGTATACCCGTCTAGCTATAACTGGGTCACCGACTGGAGTAGAGACTGAGAAGGGTTCTGAGAGAGTTTCTGGGCTAACACTGAATTGGACTGCTATGAAAGGAGTCATAAAAGCTAAAGTAGCCCCCGAATCTTTCCGCTGAGTGTACCATATGTCAGCCACACCTCTAAGCTGGTAGGATGCCAACTCAACACTACTATTATTAGTCACTTGCATCACTCCAAAGATTTTCTTCACCTCATCAATGAAGTTTTGTGGGTCTTCACCAACTTGTGACCCTAAAACTCAGGCGGATTCATCTTTATAAAAATCTCAAACTCTAGCTGCCACTGGAACTTGCTGATTGTTCTCGTCGGTCATACCTAAGCCAAAAGCTAAATTGGCCTTCCGAAACTCTACATTCGAAACTTCCTAATCTGGGATTAGAGGAACTGTGTTAGCATTGCGTGCATTAGCATTCCTTGCCTAAGCTCTATAAGGAGAGGTGATCTTAACCGCATAACGATGGATTAGAAAGGAGATCATACCAATGCACGATAAGAATATCAAGAAAGTGAAGTTTTCCTAAAATCACTTTTTAGCCTCCCTCTCATAAGACGTGGTGCACTTCACACCCATGAAAAGGACTCTACTTAGTGCGGCTTTTTAGACATCCTAGGACACTTAAACCTAATGCTCTGATACCAAGTTTGTCACGCCTCGAGCAACCCCGAGACGCGGACACGGGACCTGGGACCACAAGTGATCGTAAGCTAATCCTGCTGTCATGATCATGAGCATACTAAAGATAATAAACTGATGTGGAAGCTAAATCATAAATAAAATGAATAAAAGTGGAGAATACCCATATACTATAACTGAGATATGTGAAAACTGATATATTTAATACAAAGAAGATATTAACTCAATTCTAAGTTGAATCTAACTATGTCTGAAATAAGCCTCTAAACTGACTAGAAATGTTGGGAAATCCCCTAACTAGATCTATTAAAACTGAAACAAAAGACTAAAAGCGATAAAGATAAACATGTCACTAGTCCTTGAAAAATGAGGACTCACCACTGATGCTGCTGAACTAAAGATCGAGAACCGATCTAAGCGTGATTTGGAAGCTGAGAACCTGAACCTACATCACAAGAAGATGTAGCGCACGTATGCGTCAGTACTTGAAAGGTACTGAACATGCAGGATAAAGTAAAGCTAAAATAACACATAACTGAACAAAGCATACTGAGCAATGATATAAGATGAACATGATATAGATACTGAAAATACTGAATACTGAGCTAACTGATGCAATGACCAAATTTATAACATGCTGAGACAGAATACTGACTGTACTGAAATATGGTCAATGCAATAGAGTATGACTGAACTGTGGGAGCTATTAATAACCGACATAAAACCACATGAGCTAAAAGTGGAGTCCGTTGTATACGCCCCATCGAGAGGAACCAATATACCCTGCCATAGGTATAAAGGCATATTGGCGTGATCACTAAACTGATGTTGCCCACAAAGGGGACTTACACATACGTGGCTCATAGTTCTGGGACTATATGGGTACGTTGAACCCTAGTTCAACTTGATATTATGCTACTCCCAATGAATTAAGTGGTTAACTGGTTATGACTAAATTTCTGTAAATACTGGATAGCTCAAAACTGAACATACAAACTGAGAATACAACAATTAATCTGATAATGATGCATTCATAAACTGAGGCATGTATAACTGAATATATTATGACTGAAATACTGAATAGTTCAGAATACTGACATGTAGATACTCATACTTGAAAACTCCATTTTAGAAAACATTCAACATCATATTATACTATGATCATTGATGACTTAGGAAGTAATACTGCATAAGCATTGATGGTATATCTAGATACCATGCTATTCATACATTGATGACCTACTAATTGTCATACTAATCATGTTTTTGAAGCTCTTTCTCAAAATTCATCTTAACTTTCTCAAAAACACAATTTAAAACTTAAGTGTTGTCTTAAAGAAAAGCTTCGAATGATTTATAACTCAAAATAGGGTTTATGCTGAAATATACTGATAATGTGGCATAAAACTAGAGCTTGTATATCTGAATAACTGAAATATCTGACCTAGCATGTGTAATTCAAGAACTAATGAAATACATAGCTAGGGTTCTGAAATTTATGTAAGAAACTGAGCAATAACATGATAATCTGATTTGGAACATTTAAATAACTAATTCATGATGATCTGTTGAAATTCTAGAAACCCTAGGTCTGTTCATAATCATGGAATCAAGGATCTGACTGAATTCTAGGGACCTAATGGGCGAAAGGAACCCGCTAGTAAAATCCCACATACCTGGTGACACATTCCACGGAGAAATCTTTCAATTTCGGGGCTGGAACTGATGTAACCTTGTTGCGTTCTTGAACTAGGGTTCTTGACCTTTTTCTCCTCTCTTGATTCTAATTTTCTAAGATTTTGATTAATGAATTGACTTGGATAAGTTCTAGTTATGTTTCTAGACTTAAACTAATGAAAACCTCATGATTTAGGGTTTAAACGACGTATCTTAGGGGTTAAACGAAACAGGAAAAGACCAAAAGACCCCTGAATTAACTACTGTCAGAGTGACCTATGGATTGGGCCTCGGGCCATAGGTCAATCTATGGTCCGTAGATTGTGTCCGTAAGTCAAGCCTGCTCGATAGGCCTTCACTAAAACGAGCATAACTTTTTACTCGGAGGTCGGACTTTAGCAAACTTGGTGGCGTTGGAAAGATAATTCAATTATCTATCATACCATAGGTTATGGGACACACAATTACCTTTGTGCTAAAATTTATGACCATCTGAAGTTGACCCATCAATAATATTTAGCTAACTGGCAGTTGACCCTAACTTATGGTCAGACCTACGGATCGTGGATCGAATGACGGTCCGTGCTGGTCGACCGTAGTTTGTGTCAGAGGCTGGGTAAGGAAGTCTCGATCCACGGACACAGACCACGGACCGTGGTCTGATCTACGGACTGTGGGTCTATCCGTGAGTCGGGACTTAGCCAATTTTTGGAGCTGGTTTGGGGAGGGGTTGCAGTGGTGAACCACGGACCACCAGCATGGGCCGTGGTTTGACCTACGGTCCGTGGTTGGCAACCGTGGGTTGCACTTGCAACTTCTCAAAATCTGCATTTTGGTCTGTTTTGGATACAGGGTGTTACAAAAAGGGTGCCCCAAACTTTTTACAATGGCCAATTAGGGGAAGATAAGACCGACAACTGCATGTGGCCTTTTCCACTACAATATATGGCCAACGTAATTTTCGGCGTCCATGCTCATCTTTATCAAAGATACTTTTTACTTTATTAAAGTTTGTTGGCTTATTCACCCTGTTATTCATCTTTTGTAGGGCCTTTATTCACGTTTTTCCCTTGCCTTTGCAGATGGCTTTGTCGGAGGATTCCTCCACTTGCTCTTGGAATTTTTTGAAAAGAGCATCAATATCTATTTCTTCGGTGCTATGATCACTTTGGGCTTCTCCCACCATACACGCCTCATCATCCTGGTTGGTGTGGCCTGCTGATGTCATGGAAATATCATCCCCAATATCTATATCAAGAGTTTTTATGAAGTCTTTCTTAACTTCTTCCATGTAGAAGGCTATAGCCTGTGATCTGGATATTATTACCTTCTTCATGTGAAGCTTCCTAGCAATTTGTTTA